>NW_012118487.1:4924962-4947823 GCF_000951035.1 Colobus angolensis palliatus | reverse complement strand
CAAAGCAAAAAACATCATGAAGAAAATTATTATACCAGAATAATGACAGTGGTTAACTCTGCGTGATGAGATTACAGAGTGACTTAATAACTTTATTTTTTTACACGTTTTACATTTTCTGCAATGACAATGTACTAGTGTTATATGTTATAATCAGAGGAAAAGCTTCATAAAAAGATGTTGATACTGGAAGATAAAAAAAAATTACAACTCTCATAGTGTCTTGATAAGGTGTTTAAAGTTAGCCTGTGAGATAGAGAATCACGTGTCTGAGAAATGTTATTTGGGGAATGAATGGGAAAAACATGTGACTACATAAATAGCTACTATTTTTTAACCAAAAAAAGGTTTGGTACGTTTTCTGTTTGTTAGAAATGATTTTAGGTTTTTATTGTTCAGTGGTTTATTTTTGCAAGAAAACGAAAACTAATCAACAGTCTTAGAATTTCAGCGGTATTACCCCAAAAAACTATAGCTAACTTTAACCTTATATGTAAAGAGTAAAAATGAAATAACCTTCAAAGTTTCTTTTACCTTTCCCTCTCCCTGTCTCTCAATTGGAACTAGTTAAAGAAAGCTTTTAAGAGAGCTTAAAAAATTTTTCTTACACATCTGAATTCTTTTTAAAGAGCTAACCTGATATAACATTTGAAGTCATGTGGTAACTTGTGCTCTTTTCAGTAATTCTAGGAATTGAAAAACTTTGTTTTTCAAAGGAGAGTCAATTATATGTATTATTAAACTGGTTTTGTACTGTGGACTAAGAAATTTGTATCTGTCAACAGTACAAATTTACTGAATAGGAAAAACAGTTTCCTTTTACATACATGGCTGTGTCAGAAGCAAGCTAATTTACTTACCAAAGTAGATTCCTCTTAGTGAAAGTTTTTGAATATTTAAAACATTTAAATGTGACATTAGAAATAACCCCTTTTCAAATTCTTACCATATGTATGAAACCCAAGTCCTGTTAGATACCTGAGATGCTGAAATATTTCATTAATTTGGGGGTGGAGATATGGGGACCTGTTTTCTTGGTGATAGATGTATATAAACATGACTACTCTCTATATATGTAATGTTTTCTATATAAAGTATTATATATATGAAGAAATTCTAGCAATTGTCATGTGTATTTTATGCATGATTAGAGCAGCATGTAAAATTAAATGATGAATAAAGATGTAGAGTTCCACCATTGATAATTTTGTAGTAGTCAGTGCTGAAATTTACTTAGCATACAAATACTTTTGATTTCTTTTTGATGATTTTGTGTTTCACTTGAACAAATGTGAGTGGAAGATGGAGCGCTGCTTATTAATTCCCCTTCTCCCTCCTGCTACCCTTCTCTCCTGTTTTGCTTCCTCTTCCTCCCACACAGAAATATGTTCTGTGGACTGTGGCTCACACGGCGTTTGCATGGGGGGAACGTGTCGCTGTGAAGAAGGCTGGACGGGCCCAGCGTGTAATCAGAGAGCCTGCCATCCCCGCTGTGCCGAGCATGGAACCTGCAAGGATGGCAAGTGTGAATGCAGCCAGGGCTGGAATGGAGAGCACTGCACTATCGGTAGGCTCACTGCACGTCTGTGTCCATCTGTCCCCCTCCTCCCAGAGAAGAGCCCCCGTGGTCGGCTGTTTTCAACTGGGAAAAAGCCTGTTCTTTGCATTGTTTTTTACTTGTCTTTCTTAACACGAAGTTATTTTTTAAATATGGTTGTCATTTTAGGATGGCAATTCAGTTCTTTTTAGAACAGCTGTCACAAGTATGAGGTTTAAACTTTTATTCATTGGTTTTGGGGATGGCCACATAAATGGACTCACATAAAACAGACTTAATGATTTGTTTATAAGTGAAGTTTTATCAAATCTTGCTTCTTGATGTTCCATATTGTCATTGCATTTCTTAATAGCAGATTTTCCACTTTAGAAAAAAATGCTTTAAATTTTTTTCAAGTATATGGCCTTATTGGCTGCTGTAGTTTCCAGAATTATACTTGCCCATATCTTGAGTCTCTACAAAAGAGGTTTGACTTTTTATGACTTCGTTTTGTGGTATCATGAGAAATAAAGTAGAATAAAATGCACAAATCTCGCTGCTTTTAAACAAACCTATATGGTTAACACTTTTTCATATGTGATGACATTTGTGAACATCTATAGGTTAAATAAAACCATCAGATAGATGTTTCAGATCAAAACGCTAGTACATAAACAATATTTAGCATAGATACAAAAGTATCCAAAATATATATATCATATTTTCAGGATACTCAGTGTCATTGCTTTTACCATTTGTCACTAAAATTAAAATGTCTAATTTTAAAAATACAACAAAAGTATGTAATAAATTTCTACATCACTTCAGTGAAAGTATACAATATTAGTTATAAATGGCACAGTCCTACCAAAATTTCAGAATTGGTGGTATAGTATTTCTCCACATTGTTTTACATTCCTAGGGTGAAAGTTGATAAATCTCTTGTGGGGAGTGTCAGTATCTTTTAAAGATTTCTTCTTCTGATATATCTGTAAGTATTATGTACTTCGCTTTTTTGCTTTTTTGGGTAGCCAGGAACTTTGTCATGGGAAAATTGAAATCACAAACGTCTTATAAATTGTCACAAGTGTGTCGTTACAAACTTCATGGAAGATTTTTTCTAGTCTTATTGCCATCCTTGACATCTGTTTCAAGGGTCTCCCTACAACCCCACGCTGGTGATCTTCAAGAAGAACTCAGAACCCAGAGGTAGTTGTATCATGGCTGTAACGTGTCACAACCAGAAAGAAAAAAAGACCTATCCCGTAGAGTCTGCAGAAATCCATGCACAGCCTTCCCACCTTCCTTCTCTCCCACTGGGAGAGGTCACATGTAGCATGCTCCTTTTCCCAGCAGCGAAATGAATCCACAACGTGTGCAGTATTTCTGCCCAGGGAAGCCTGTTCGAGACTTAGAGCAAACTTGTCCAGCCTGTGGCCTGTGGGCCGTATGCAGCCCAGGACAGCTTTGAATGAGGCCCAACACAAATTCATAAACCTTCTTAAAACAGAGACTTTTTTTGCAATTTTTTAGCTCATCAGCTATTGTTAGTGTTAATGTATGTTATGTGTGGTCCAAGACGATTTTTATTCTTCCATGGTGGCCCAGGGAAGCCTAAAGATTGGACTTCCCTGACTTAGAGTCTAAGGTTTTTACTGGGGCTGTTCTAGGAGGTATCCTCTGTCTGCCACAACCACCAAAATCCCAACTCTCCTAAGAAGAGTGGGTGTGGACAAAATAACCTTATCAGTGTAGGGGACATCCATATTTCCAGATGCCAGCCAAGGGACAGCCCGCCAAAATCCTGCGAATCACACCCGCTGTTAGCTCTTAATTGCACAGCATCCTTGGAGCTTCGCTTGTTGAGTTGGAGCTTCCTGCCTACAGCTGGGGAAACATGTATAGTTTCTGCTGAAATCAACAACAGGTACCCACAGTCATAGCGCTTGCACAGGGCTCGTACCCACTGATGTGGCTTTCCCCTCCCAAAGAGAGGCCTTCTGGGGCAGTGGCGGAGGTTGTTCATGTGAACTACATTAAGGCAGAAAAAAATTGATGAGCAGGATTTGTGTATCCTTTTGTGGCCATACAAGGGACAGTGCAATACCTCTATAACCAAACAGCTCCATGTCCCAGGTGCCAGAATGCCTATATACCAGAGGCAGGGCTCATTCTTTGTGACCCCACCACCCGATACCCAATCAGAAGAAGTGAATTGAGTCTCGCTGAGGGAGAAAAGTTATGGTCTGACTGTATGTATCTTAGGAAGTACAGCAAACTCGTGTGTATAGCTTTGAAAACCAGGAAGTGTACCAAAAAGTTATCCATAGGCAGATTTCACTTACCAACCAATAGTTATTCACCAGATCATTTTAGTGTTGTTCTCAGTGGCCTTGGTATTATTACACGGATAACAGTTTCCTGTAGATGAGCTGTTCTTGAACAAATTCCTAGTTGTTTAGGAACAAACAGGATTTTTGTTAGCAGTGGGTCTTTGTATTACAATTTAATAAACCCTGCAATAGTTCTTCACAATTCCATTTTCTATTATTTTCATTTATTCTGTTGCTTTTATACTCCATATGAGTAGCAGTGTGGGAAATAAGGGACCTTCATTTAAAAATAAATCTTAGATGTGAACCTTTTAAAAGATGCAGAGCACCTTTGAAACATTTTCTGCTCTTTTATACTAATAAGATGAGTTATTTCCAATTTTGGCATACAAAGATCCAATTGCCTTTCCCCTGTTTCCTTACTACCTGTGTATATGCCCACCATAGTTTCCTGGTTGGGGGGTTGGGGCCCTAAGTGGCCCTAAGGGGCCATTTGTGAGCCACAGATTAAACACGCAGGAAACTGGCGTGTTTTCTCACTTGGGATGGTTACTGTTGTTGCATTTCCTCTCCATTTCAACTCTTATGTATCTGGCTGAAAGAAGCTGCCACTTGATGAAAGAATGCTCATAAATCAGCAAGATTGTTTTCTTTCTCCATATTATGTGCCATCTCATTGAATACCAAACAGGGAGGTTAATTGAAAGAGAAATGGAGGAGAAAGTAAACAGAAGCAAACAAAAGTTCCCACTAGAAAGCAAAGGACATTCTTCATTAGTCATCTTACTGTCTTCATAAACTCTGTCCATGCTTTCATAAAACCATTGGCATTTTGACAGTAAAACAGGTTATGAATGTGAAGTGTTCACTGAACGCCCTATCTACCTGAAAGGATTCCGTTCTGATATTTTTGTTAGAGTATTCGTATTTTCCTCTCATTATGAATCGTGTGTTCAGCAAATTAGGCATATTCGTCTGCAGGTTCATCGTCCCAAGTCCTCCTTTTTTGGGTTTCCCTTTGATGAGTGATGCATGCAGATGGAAAATGAAACAAGGAGAAATCTACTTTTAGCAATATTGTGATTAAAATAGATATTCTCCTTTCCTCCCCGTAAGGCATTCATGATTATAAGACCCTTTAATAAATAAAGAGAAAGAGAAGTTACATAATTAAACCACAGCAAATAAGCACCAGTACTTACTGCTAAAATGATTTAATAGTAATAGCACTGATACAGATGCTCCACTATAGAAATACTCTCTTTTATATGTGACCATTCCATATAAGCTTCAAAGGATTCTATTCACGTGCTGCCATTGTTTTTCATAAGGTAGGAAAGATGAAAAATATTTAGAGAATTCAGAGACAAGTTAAAAATATATTAAATGTAATGAAATGTTTTTTAAATAATAGTTGACATAATAAGAATATTATCTGGCTATCTCTATGGAAAACTTAAACAGTTCTGTAATGTGAGAGTTGAGGTAGGTCAGAGAAATTGGGCTTCTTCTTGCTTAGAAAAAGAGGGAAAATCTCCTATGGGTATGACCTGTAGATGCAGTTGGTTGGCCATAGATGCAGTGTAAATGCAGTGGTAGGCTCTGCTGAACAGATAGTTATAGGCAGAATCAGTCACTTTTAAGTGTAATACGAAGTAAATTACCTGGGCAATGATAAATACTAAATACCAAATTTTGACAACTGCTAACCTATCACTTTCACAAGAGCTATTCTTTTTGGTATTTGTGGAAGAGATTTACCCCAGAAGTCATTCATTTGTATCCCAGAGAATTGGAGGCTGTAAATGAGATCGAGATCACAGCAGGGAAATGATTGAATAATGTATTTGATTCTTATCTACTATGGAGAATTGTTGTGAAGGGAAAGAAGGCTCAGCTCTCTTGTAGACAGGCAAGTTGTCTTCTGGAGGCTGATTGGCATTTTCCATTTATCCAGGAGACAGAAGTGGAGAATATGGGTTTATATTGTATAAATGTTTGTTAGATATAATGAAGAACCTCGGGTCAGAAAGCATATTTAAATCCTGGAACAAGCTACTCAAGAAATTTGGGAACCTCCCAAGTAATCATAGTATTGTTAAAGCTTAATACTGTGATTACTTAGGTGTGAAACACTGGAGGTTTTGTCAGTTCTTTTTGTTAGCTTAAGGAGTATTTTTAGAATGGGAGTTTTTTTTTTAACTTCTCTCCATCCATTATCCTAAAAGATCAAGTCTCTTGTGTAGCAGCCCTATTTGAAGGACCCCTCGAGGTCTCTTGCAGTTCTAAGATTTTTTCACTGTTGATAATTTCTGCTTTATTTGGAAGACTACTAGATTTAAACATGGGGTTCTCATTTTATCTCTATGTCATTTAACTTTTGTTTTTGCTTTTCCTGTGGCACTGAAGCATAGCAAGAAACCATCTTCACTTTTTCAGATCGCTTGGGGTTCGTTTTGTGGGATGCTCTACTTTGCATGCCTCGCTTAGTTTTTATTTGTTAATTAATTCATTTATTTGTCCAGTAAGCAATTATTGAACATCTCTTCTGTGATACTAAGAACGATTTCTTACAAAACTCCGGGTAACATAAATAAAGGCATGGGCTTTGACATTTTAAATGAAATGTTTATAAGTCAGTTTTACAATTTATTCACTGTAACTGGTGTTTTGTTTTGTTTTGTTTTTTGAGATGGAATCTCACTCTGTCACCCAGGCTGGAGTGCAATGGTGCGCTCTCGGCTCACTGCAAACTCCGCCTCCTGGGTTCAAGTGATTCTCCTGCCTCAGCCTCCCAAGTAGCTGGGGTTACAGGCGCCCACCACCACGCCCAGCTAATTTTTGTATTTTTTTGGTAGAGATGGGGTTTCACCATGTTGGCCAGTCTGGTCTCGAACTCCTGACCTCAGGTGATCCACCCACTTCGGCCTCTCAAAGTGCTGGGATTACAGGCATGAGCCACTGCGCCCGTCCTTGAACTTGTATCTTAACTGTTCTCAGACTCAGTTAGGTTTTTTCCCAAATGTAAAATGGCTGTAATAGTACATATATGAGATTTTGAAGCAGAATACAGTAATGTTTAAAAGCTTTGGGAACTGGAATTCTTTCCGTACCACTGAATGACCTTGGGCAAGTCATTTAACCTGTTTTATATGAAATGTGAGTATTATGTACTTCATGGGATTATTAGAATTAAATGGAATCCTAGAATGTAAAGCATTTAGCAAATAATGTTCAATAAATTCAAGTTTTAATTTTGTTATGAAGTATAAATGAGACAAAGTACAACCCAGAAAATGTTTTGGGTGCCAACATTCAAAAACAAGAACAACAGAACAAAACTCCTGTCCAGGAAATTTACTTTAAAGAGTTAATGACATTTCCATTTTATTATTATAAAATATAATCTAGTCTCATAATGGATATTGTTTAACAAGATATTTGTATGTTTGGGTTAATGGTTTGAGAGTTGGTTTTATTTTTTTTTCATTTTCATTTTTTTTTTTTTATTTTTGAGAAGGGTCTCACTCAGTTGCCCAGGCTGGACCACAGTGGTACAGGCATGGCTCACTGCAGTCTCTGCCTCCCCAGCCCAAGTGATCCTCCCACCTCAGCCTCCCGAATAGCTGGGACCATAGGAGTGTGCCACCACACCTGGCTAATTTTTTGTATTTTTGTAGAGAAGGGGTTTCTTCATGTTGCCCAGGCAGGCTGGTCTCACACTCCAGGACACAAGCAGTCCACCCGCCTCAGCCTCCCAAGGTGCTGGGATTATAAGCATGAGCCACCGCACCCAGCCGAGCACTGTTTTTTAAAATCATGATGATGAAAGAAAGGTGGAGGATATTGATGTATTTTTCTTCCAGTAATGTCTCAAGCACAGAGTTGTTTATTGAGCTACATTGATTTTCATGTACTTTTAGGCAATTCAAATGGAAATGTAGCCTAGGGGACATCCTAATTCCTTTCAACTACAAAAGACCAGCTATTTGTTTTTATTCTAATTCTCAGTACATTGGGAAACGAAATCATTAATGATCACAAAGACAGGCTTTGTTTGCTCAGACAAAACTTACACATGCAGTACTCAGCATCCTCTGTTAAACACCAGGGTTGCTCTTGGGCTTTGGGATGCTGAAGATTAGAAACTGAAAATGAAATGCACACAGCTGGGGAGGTATTTCGGAAACAATATGGGGTGGAAAGAGAGAAAGATCAAAACTTTCACTGATACAGACAAGCTCAGGCTTGGTGTTCTAATTCTTATCTCAGATAATGGTGAAAGAATAGTATTTTAATTGTTAAAAAGTAGGTGACAAATTTGAAAATAAAATGACCGCTCTGATAAATGCTTCACTTAAATTGCAAAACTCAGTATTCTTCAGCACTTTTGCAGTGTTTCCCAAATTGAGCATCATATCCAAAATAAAACAACATGTAATTCTAAAAATGTCTTTTTAGATTTTCAGTCGCATTTTGTTGATAATTTCCGTTAACAGTGGATATAGGACACTACATCATGCCCACAAATGGCTGTTCTGGGAGGCATTTGGCTTCACATCAGTCAGTGGTTGGTAGTGGTGACGAAAGGCAACCCTGCGCCAAACTACCAGCGTCCCTGACCTCGCCAGAGACAGGTTTACTGTGAAGCTGGTGAAGCATGAATGTCAGGGTTTCCTTTGCACTGGCCCCTCCTAAGATCCCACAAGGGGACACCGTGGGTTCAGGTGTCATATGTTAATATAAAACTTGCAAATCAGCTGACTTCTGACTCTTCACACTCCAACTTCCTTTTCACCACACTTTTCCTCGTGCAGGATGGCATTGGGGTGGCTGTGGGCATTGTGAGAATTCCGATAAGGAGAATTTGATCTGGGGGTACATTTAGTTTAGATTTAATGGGATATGCATATGAGGTGTGAAATCACCTCTCTCTCTGGTTGTTACTGCTAGCCACCTAGGAATCTTCCTACCTTCCACTGACTCACCTAGTGACACGAAAGTACAGGGTCAGGGAGTAATTAGATGAAGATACGACTTTGTCCTGTGGAGCTTTGCACCAGAAGCAAGTAGGTATTGGAAGAGAAATAAGGTTTGAAATGTATGGAAATAGAAGCTAGTCTGGAAAATTCCTCATGTCATCAGATACCTAAAATGCCTAATTAAAGCAGAAGTTTTCTCCTACCAGGCATGTACTTGATAATAGACTTTATATAAACATGCCATCGCTTTTCCTTTTAGATGAGTATTTCTCCTTTGAGTATTTATCAGAATTCCTGTATTTGAAGGGTATAACTCCGTAGCAGTACTGCAAATATTAAGTTCAACGGTGTGAAATCACATGTGTTACGCATCCCAGAGTATCACTGAATCGCATGAGTGCACCAGAAAGTCTTGTTTATGTGACGTGAAATACTGACATTGCAAAGTTAACATAAAACTCAAAATATTCTACTGTGCGGACATCACAATAAAATAGTTAATGAGTATTATCAACTCAGCATATTTAAGATCAGTTTATTACACAATGAAAAAAAAAGCCTTTCCAAACTTGACAATAATGGCACAAATTTACATGACATTACCAGTAACAAATTTTGAAGTCAATTGGACTACTACTGATAGTTTTCTCAATAATGAAAAGTAAACTATCGCACAGAATATAGACTGAATTATCTTTCTATACTCTCTATAGAAAATATTACAAAAATCATTGTCATATAAAGAGGCAATTAAAGAGTAATTATAGCCCAAAAATATAGGAAAAATGTTCATTAGAGCCATGGCAAGCACTGAATGAAAAAATGTATATGGGGCCAGGCACAGTTGCTCATGCCTGTAATCCCAGCACTTTGGGAGGCCAAGGCGGGTAGATCATGAGGTCAGGAGATCAGGACCATCCTGGCTAACGTGGTGAAACCCTATCTCTACTAAAACTACAAAAATTAGCTGGGCATGGTGGTGCATGCCTGTTATCCCAGCTGCTCAGGAGGCTGAGGCAGGAGAATAGCTTGAACCAGGGAGTCAGAGGTTGCAGTGAACTGAGATTGCCCCACTGCACTCCAACCTGGTGACAGAGCGAGACTCCATCTCAAAAAACAAAACAAACAAAAAAAAAAGCATATGGTTTCTCTGATATTTGTGGTATTAACTGAAAAATAATGTTTTGTTGTGGTTTTTCTCATTCTACATCCTTTTATACCAATTTCATATTTATATTTTGATATTGTTTTTCTTAAAGAGGGCCTCCCACATTAGTAAATTTCAGACCCATAACCCTGGATTTCCCCCTGGTTCCAGCTCTGTCACTTCATGTCTGCATGATCTTGGGAAATTACTTAAGCCTGCTGTGCCTCAGTTTCCTCATCTATAAAGTGGGAATGAAAATAATAACTACCTTGTAGAGTTCCTGAGGGTATTAAATGTGCCAGGTCATGTGGAAAAGCGCTTAGCACAGTGCCTGGCATGCAGTAAACACCCTATAGATGTTTCTTCTTGTTGCTGTTGCTAGTCTCTGGACTGAAATTCATAACAAACTGACTGTGACTAATTCCTCCCTGCTAAATCTTGTCTCTAGGCAGAGGAATTAGCCGAGGCTAATTCCAGAAAAACAGGAGTGCATGCTGGATACAAGGAGAACTAATCCCCTCTACTTCCTGACACATGAATAGTCTGGACGTAGATGCCTCGTGATCTGTCATTCACAGTGGAGAGTGGGTCACCAAGGAGGCAGCAGGCATGGAGTTGAGGGGGAGATTCTCCTAAACTGACTTGATTGGCCCTGGAAATCCAGGGGAAAGTCTCCTAAATTGACAGGCTGAAAAACCTCCTGTGAAGCTTGCAGAACGAGAACTTCTTGAGGTCCCTCCTGCTCTGCAAGTCCCAGTGATTCTCAATAATAAGAAATTTGATGGACAGACGGGACAGAGATCCCTGAGAGAGTCATAGAAAGCCCCCTTCAGAGCTCAGGAGTATCGCCCATGTTCTGAGAACCGAGCTGATGTAGGTGTCTGGTTCTTCCGTTGAGATAACAGTATCCTTTGGGGGCCTTTCAATACTGTTTTTCTCATTTTAGTCTAGTTTCTTCAGTTAACAGTTTTATATAGTCTTTAGCCTCTGTAATCCCCTCAGTCTTGTAATTTTTTTTTTTTTTTTTTTTTTTGAGACGGAGTCTCGCTCTGTCGCCTGGGCTGGAGTGCAGGGGCTGGGGTGCAGTGGCCGGATCTCAGCTCACTGCAAGCTCCGCCTCCCGGGTTTATACCATTCTCCTGCCTCAGTCTCCCGAGTAGCTGGGACTACAGGCGCCGCCACCTCGCCCGGCTAGTTTTTTGTATTTTTTAGTAGAGACGGGGTTTCACCGTGTTAGCCAGGATGGTCGCGATCTCCTGACCTCGTCATCCGCCCGTCTCAGCCTCCAAAGTGCTGGGATTACAGGCTTCAGCCACCGCGCCCGGCCTCAGTCTTGTAATTTTTAAAAGAAGAAGTCACTTAATCTCTTATCTACAAATGTATGCCTGGTTTCTGTGACCTTTCTAAAAGGTAGAGGCCCTGTTTGGTTTGGTTGTCAGTGTTCTCTACTGTTTCAATATTTTTTAAACTACTACAAAGATAAGGTTTATTCTGATGTTGCAATTTGTCTGTCCTTCAAATCATTCTTTCGTATTTGCTTTTCTTTACATATACCAATTTCATCAAAAAAAGGACATGGAGCTTGGGGTTCTGCTTCCTTGCAGCCAGCATTGAGAGCAATGGTAGAGCTGCACTTTGAGCCAAATTTGTCTTTGGCTCAGTGCTCCACAGCCTGTTGAGTGAGAGAGTAATCAACCAACAAAAACCAATTTAGTGACCTAAATTTGAAACTTTAGTAAGTTTCACTCTGTGTTTCTATCATAGTTTAGCCTTAAATACTGCATGCCAAGGTTTTATCAAATAATTCCATTTCTACTGTTACAGTCTGTATACTATAGAGCCTCAAAGGTGTTACTAATTTGGAGTCTTCTACCAACTTCTTGTGAAGTGTGTTACAAATGTAACCTTGTAGCGTCCCTCCTTCCTTATTTCCTTCACCTTCCTGGGCGAGTCATACTATATCTCCAAAAGTCCCGTTAGAATTACATCTACGACTCAGAGTACCGATTACATCCTCAAAGAAGTGGGTGAGACTCCGCACTGACTTCTACACCTGACTTGCTGCGTAACTGTCAGGAAAAGTCGTAGTCCCAAGGGCCATGTGGATACGTGATCTCCAGTCATGCTGGTGATTTATTTTCCACTAAATAATTTCCCAAGGCTTCGGTTTCTGTCCTTAACAGTGGGAGTAAGTGTAGGGATAAACAGCTCTCACTATTGACATCAGGCCTTGAGTTCCCTTTTTCTCCACCCTATCCTTCATGCCATAATTTATCCTCACAAAAAAGAGAGACAACAGCATACTCATCAGTAAAGCTGCGTGGTTTCTCAGCAGACGGCAGTACCAGTGCCACTAAGAGGTCAATTTCTAGGACAGATGTGTTGTTTTGGGAAACGTTAGGTTTGGTTTTTTTTTCCATACTTTAGAAAAGGAACATTTTTTAGGCCTTCTGAGACTCAATTCTGAATGTAAATAACTGCTTTGTGGGTGAATACATCTGGATTTAACATGTTTCCCACTGAAGTAATGGACACGTAGCCTATAAGGATGAGAATTTAGAGTTTCTTTCAAAGAAATACACTTCACATGCTTGTTTAGGGTCATACGATAAATGAATTCTATACTGTGGTGTTTGCTTGTGCAGGAATTTCTTTCCAGTCTACCTCCTGTGGTCTAACTTGAGTCCCAATAGCTCCTGACAAATTAAGCTTTCTCCTGCAGGGCCCACTGGAAGGCAGGCCCCCTGGCGTTAGAAGCAGCTGTTTCAGAAAGAATGGAGAGTTAAACCCGTTGTGATTTTTCTCGACTGGAACAATACATAAGAAACTGTGAGGATTTGTGTTGTTTTTTGATGAGTTAGATGTCATTGAAATCAGCCTGATTCCTTCCGGCGTGGCACACCCGATTCCTTCCTTTGCCCGTACCTTGCGTTTGTTTCCCACCGTGAACTTAGTGGTTTGCTAACTAGTTCTTTTAAGTCTCAAAATAGTTTACTGTGTAGTGGCTCTGTGTCTTAGGGAAACAACTTATAAATTATCATTGTTATCTCAAGGAAATTTTTGAATCCATTAATTTTAATTACAGTTATATGCCAGGCCAGAAACTTAAAATACGAATATATGCATGTATTCATGCCTGTGGTTTCCATTTTTCTTCCTGAAACCACATGTCCCATCTTAAACCAATATAGTTGTTTTTTAAAAAGTTTATTGAGAGACATGGTATCTGAATAAAAGTCAAGTAAGTTATATGTCAAATTTGTACTATACTATTTCATTAGAAACTTGACATTTTGTTCCTTTACTAATATACCAGAGTATCTTTTTTCCATTTGGAACACCTCATTAATTTGTATCTTTTAAAAACCATCTACGATCTTAATTTCCACCAAAGCCTAGTATATTGGAGGTTTTAAAGCTCAATTGACTGGATATACAATTTAACCAGAAATGAAGATGGAAAATGCTCCTTCTGCTTGCCAAGTTCATCAGAAGCCTTTTATTGAAAAGTTTAGATGCAAGGCATTTGAGAGTGAAACCAGGTGCAAAATAATGTGTTGTCAGCTATTTCACGATATCAACAAGGAAGAGAAAGATTATCTCAAGTTCCAGATTATAAGGATGCCACATTCTTCCCAAAAGTAAGCCAGGTAACTGGAGAGTGAAAGGCAGCTAGTGAGGTGTTTATGAGGATTTGAAGTAATTTTCCTTATATGCTGAGATCCTTATTACCTAGTGGAGTAAATGAAATGTTGGGGACTTTTCATTCAGTCTAATGTAAGGGTAGAGAAATTAAGCCCACAATTTTAAGAAGTATGATTATCCCTTCGCACATGGTATGTTGGTATCCTTTCAGTGGCAGAATTTATCTTTGCCATTTCTTGAATGTGACAAGTTGAAAATAGCCTCTTTTCATCTTAAAACAGTTCCTCTTCCACCTCCCTATTTTAAAGCGCAAGTTCGGTTATGGTGACTATCCATACAGAGGCACGGCCTTCCTGCAGCCTTCATATGTAACGTATTTGCAGATGAGGGTGCGACTGGAGCCAATTTTTGTCTGTTGCTCTTCATGATAAGTTCAGTGACCCTCTCTTTTTTGAGTGCCCCTTTAATGAAGCTGGAAACCAGCTGTCTGAAATATGACTATCATTTCTGGGATTTAACAGGCATGTGCCTTGGATAAATTAAGGAGCAGTCAAAGGAGGTCCATCAATGTGAATACTTTGCCAGCTGCTTTTCCATTAAGCTCTGTTGGTTGAATGAAATTAGTAAATAATTATGTTGGTGGGGAATCTACTATATCTAAATGTGATATAATGTCTTCCTTTAACAACAGAGCTTAATTTTTCTTATATACTAAATTAGTTTTTAGGGTAGTCTACATTGCAAATTGGTCAATTTGCATCAAAACTGTGCCTAGTTGTTCTGATTTGTCAACACCTCTTTTTAGAAAAGTCTTTAACTTTAAGCATGGGTGGGTAAAGCCATCTGCCTGTGGAGCTCGCCTGCAGCTCCATCTCTTAGCTCACCAGACAGGTTACAGCTGCTTCATTGTTATGATGCTGAATGATTACCATTCTGTCCAAAATTAGTATTTACATGTGTGTCCATAGAAAGCATGTGGCTACACAGAAGCAATCTAATTGTGAATTAATGACGTAAGGTGTGCATTCATTAGTCCTCACCTGAACAATAAGGTGTTAAATAATACTTTTCACATACAGTCCAACTCTTGACTTTTTTTTTTTTTTTTTTTTTGAGACAAGAGTCTTGCTCTGTCGCCCAGGCTGGAGTGCAGTGGCACGATCTCGGCTCACTGCAACCTCTGCCTCTGGGTTCAAGCAATTCTCCTGCCTTAGCCTCCCGAGTAGCTGGGACTACAGGTGCCCACCACCAGACCTGGCTAATTTTTTTGTATTTTTAATTGAGACGGGGTTTCGCCATGTTAGCCAGGATGGTCTCTAGCTCCTGACCTCGTGATCCGCCAACCTCAGCCTCCCAATGTGCTGGGATTACAGACATGAGCCAGTGCGCCCGGCCCTGACTCTTGACCTTTTTTTTTTTTTTTTTTTGAGACAGAGTCTCGCTCTGTGGCCCAGGCTGGAGTGCAGTGGCGCAATCTCGGCTCACTGCAAGCTCTGCCTCCCGGGTTTACGCCATTCTCCTGCCTCAGCCTCCCGAGTAGCTGGGACTACAGGCGCCCACCATCTCGCCCGGCTAGTTTTTTGTATTTTTTAGTAGAGACGGGGTTTCACGGTGTTAGCCAGGATGGTCTCGATCTCCTGACCTCGTGATCCACCCGTCTCGGCCTCCCAAAGTGCTGGGATTACAGGCTTGAGCCACCGCGCCCGGCCCTCTTGACTTTTAGTCCCCGGTAGTGATTGTTATGTATGTGAGTAATCCACTGCAATACATTGGTATAGATAAGGAAAAAATCACCATATAGCTGCCATAAAATGCAGAGAGGAAACTAGGTGGTCATTTCACTTACTCTAACTCTGTCCTGCCCCTAAAAGTGTTGTCCTCTGAATTGTGACCACTGTAGGAACAAACCACATAGTGAAAGTCTAGATGTGCAGTTCTGACTACGTGTTCGTGCGCCAGCCACAGCTACTGGAAGGGATTGTCTCAGCCAGGGGTGGGCTTCCTCCTGTGTTTAAGAATGGTGACACATAAACTTATGCCATTCTGCTATGAAAAGTTAGCAATATATATCCTGTCTGCCCAGTGTATTTCATAATGAGAAAGCTTTAGCAAATTCACAATGTAAGGATAGGGATATGCATGTAAAATATGATATTCGAATGTCTTAGTTTCCAAATAGTTATTGTAAATACATGGCTTGTATTTCTGAATTTGTGAGTGGAGTATATGAATATTTGTGTGAGTACCTGCACTTTTTAAGAAAATACTAATTTATCTTGCTCAAATAAAATTACTAGTGAGGGAGCAGAAAATATATAAGGGCAAATTGTGATGTGTTCTTTATTCCAAAAAGCTGAACTCCATGTTGACCAGGAATTGTGCATCTCACCAGCAGAGGGTTCATGAGAGACAAGGAAGAAGAAAACTTCCTGACTCCAAAATGGAGTTGTCCCTACTCTGGGGACAAGCCAGTTCATATAAAGAAAGTTCTCAGCAAAAGGAGGACAGCTTAGGGAGGCAGAGTACAGGGGCCTATCCTGCTGCTATGGGGCAGAAGGGACCCTGGGGCTTATGAAACCAAATCGTTGCCAATCGCACGTTTCTTTCCTGAAAGTCAGACTTTTTCTTCTTCATAGTCGCTTAAAAAATACCAGTTGCCTCATGAGTGTGTCCTTTTTAAACTATCCCTATTAATAAGATGAATCGATAATATTTAATATTTATTGAGCATTTACTGTTTGCTAAGGCACAATGCAAACTGTTCTACATTAATTATGTTATTTAATTCTCAGCTAGAAACGAGTAAAATCGCCATTGAAGAAACTGAGGTTCCGAAAGGTTATGTAACTTTTCTGCAGATGCACAGCTAGTAAGCAACAAAATCAGACTTCAGACCCGTGTGAGCAATTTCCAAGCCCACACTCTTTTTTTTTTTTTTTTTCCTTGAGACGGAGTCTTGCTCTGTCACCCAGGCTGGAGTGCAGTGGTGGGATCTCGGCTCACTGCAAGCTCCGCCTGCCAGGTTTAAGCCATTCTCCTGCCTCAGCCTCCCGAGTAGCTGGGACTACAGGTGCCCGCCACCACACCTGGCTAATTTTTTGTATTTTTAGTAGAGATGGGGTTTCACCTTGTTAGCCAGGATGGTCTCAATCTCCTGACCTCGTGATCTGCCCACCTCGACCTCCCAAAGTGCTGGGATTACAGCCGTGAGCCACCGCGCCCAGCCCAAGCCTACGCTCTTAAGCCCTAGATAGACTGTCCTGCCTCCTGAATTATTTTTTAATTGTTCTTGTGTGTATGTGTATAGTGGAATAGATGAAAATTAATTTTTATGTAATGAAAATAAAGTAATATCTATGTCCCTGTTACAAAAGATTGAATTGTCATAGAAACAGATGCAAAAATAATAATGCCGGTGATGTCTTAATAAAGTACCACTTTTTTTTATCCAGGAAATTTTAAATGATAGCTGATAACAGAACTTGTAGTTTGCCAAAATAAAAAACAACAATTACAACAGTAAAAAATAGTTTGAGGAAAATCAGTTTATACTATGGAAGATTTAAGAACATTTGTGAGCTATTGAACCCTCTGCCCACCTCCTTCCAAAATTTAAATTAATGTCCCGTTTTTCTGCCATTGGAAATTAGTAGGCTGGAATCTGTGTAGACATTGGCCAATGGAAAACACTTACAGAAAGTGGGTAGATTATTTGTGTCACCAGTATGAGCTCATGACAAAAGGCTGAGAAAAGTGTATACAAGTGGTAAACATCCTTGCATACTCTCACCTACAAATAAAGAAAAATTACTTTCTATATAAATCACCTTTGAGAACAGCCATTTGTTTACTATTTTCATAAAATAAATTATAATGTATCCTAGGTAAGTTAAAAGGATTGTTCAGTCTTGTTTATTATTTTCCGGATATGGTCAAGAAAACTGACATTAGAAAGACCCATTATATTTTTCATACTTTAAAGTTTTAGTCTAGAAATTTTTCTTAAATATTAAATGTTGTGAATAGACAAAAGTGGCAATTATAGGCCAAAAATTATACCGATTGATGTTGCCCAAATCTGTAGATCATTGTTATGGCTTCCTGTGATTGGATTTGTTAACACTATCCAGACACCACTCTAATCATTGTTATAACCAACTTCATTTTTTCAAAACCTTAAATAGCCAAATATTCACCTAGTATAGTTGTATTATAGTTTTTTTAAGTCATGTTAAGAGCTGTCTCTGACTAGTTTCATTACCAAATCGGAATACTAAAATATACCTGATTTTTTTAATCTAGGAAATCCTAAAATGTGTTTTTTGCTTGTGTCATTCAATAAACTCACACAAGGAATAAAAAATAAAGGAGATGCATTACTAACGTGTATGTTTGTGGTTCAGTGAATGAAATCATCCCACATGCAAAGGCTACCACAAAACCCATCCATCACACAGCACACAAGGCATTCTTTGCATAGGCTGTGTACATCCCAACATCCATGAGCCAGCCGTCTGGACCTTGAGTGTTCCACTGTTACTTCCATTATGTGTATGTCGTCCATAGTCAGACATGAAATCCTAAATTGAAGGAAAATACCAAATTCTGTTCTACCAGTCATCTCTACAAAGCTCTGCAGCTTATAAAGGCGCTCTTTCAGCAGTGCTGACTTTATAAAATGTGATTTATCTCAAAGTACCTTTTCCATAGAATCTGGATTTTTCTGGGCTGACTTAAATCAGGAAAAAATATTGTTTCACTCGTTTGGAATGCCTTGGTATAAATACTGTTCCAAATTGAAGTACGATATTTTGCTTGAGAAGGTGCATGTAAGAGACAGTGTATTTATTCAGATAATTTTTACACCAAGTTTCCAAACTGTAAAAAGAATAAAAAGAATACAATATGCAAAGTTTCAAAAACAATTTATTTGAAGCAAATTTTTGAAAAAGTATTACCAATTGTAGGGGAGCAGATCCCTTTAAATCACGTGTGCGCACACACACAAACACACATACAAAAAACTTTTTTTTTTTTTTTTGCTGACACTACCTGACTTACTAGTTGGTAAAATGCAAATTAATTGACTTTCCTAAATAGGAAATAATTTTTTTGAGCTTGCCCATAATCTGATAATTCTGTGGCAAAAGAGAACATATTTTAAGGAGTCTTGAGTAAACTCTTAAGAAAATGCCATTGTTTTGTGGTGTTTAAACTTCTATCACTGTCATAATACTTTGTGATATGGTAATCAGTAATAAAACAGTGCAATGAACACCAATTAAGGAACACCAAATCAGTGGGTATGCAGCTTGCATGCTGATTTAAACAGTTGCTGATTGGAATAAGTGGATTTAATATGTACTTATTTGCAGACTGTAGCTTTTCTGTCATCCTGCAGGAATTGGTACTTGACTAATCTAAGAATGATACCTACTTACAACTTTAATGAGATACTAATGTGAGTCATTTTTTAAGTCCATGTTTGGAAGTACTATGAAATGCTCAGTGCTAACTAAAAATCTGCCCTCTACTCCAAGGACTTCACAGTAATTGTCATAGTGAAGAATATGTCTATGTTTTATGATGTACGCATCTGATGTCTACGCTGTACTGAGGATTCAAGCCAGTAGCCCGGTGAAAATATTAGACGGTACTATTTAATATGCTCCCCCCAAGCCCGTTGTTGACAGCAGAAACAATGTGAGTAGTTCATAGCCATACACATCAACAACTGCTTGTACACAGTGAAACAGATTTGACCTTCCTTTCTGAGCTACCTGATGTCTATATAACCAACTCGGTTTGCCTTTGTTACTTCTCTGTGTTTACGAGAGTCAGCCTGATGGTAAAAGGAAGCAAACTTGGAATTAATCTTATTCCGTGTCTCAGCCAGACAGGCACATAGACTCCTTAGACCTCATTTTTAAATGAGCGGCCTTCTTGGGAACTACTACTCAGCAGATATTTCTCGTCCAACATTTGTACATCCACTCAACTGCTTCTGGTCTTTGGGGCTTTTTGGTTTCTGTTTTTTTCAAACTTAACTTGTTTTTATTTTTTCTGGTTTTATCCCTAGTTCTACTCTCTTACCCACTGGTTTTCCAAACTTTGGATTTTTTAGAACAGATGACAGCATTAAAGCTTTCTTTAGTTTATATAAGGTACTCTCATTTATGAAACTATGTAATCATAGAAGTATTTTAAATTCATTCAGGTTTTTATCTTATTTCCTTTAACTGTCAGTGTTGGAACTAACGATTTCCACGTTGCTTAGTCTGATTTTTTTATTCCAGTAAATTCCTTGACCAATCTATAAACAGATGATGCTTCCAGTCCACCTTACACAGGTATACAGTTCTGGTTCTTCTGAGTTGTAACTGTAACATTTATTTAGAATATGGATTTTGGTGTCAGACTACCTGGTTGGAACTTTCTCTTTGCTACTGCTAGCACTTTGATCTTAGAAAAGTTATCTAATTTCTCGTGTCTCAGTTGCCTCATTTGTGAAATAGGGGAAGATAATAATGTACCTGTTACCCCACAGGGTGGTGAAAATTAAACCAGTTAATTCACATTAAATGCTTAGCAGTTTTCAGCACATAATAAATGGTAGTTATTGTGAATACTACTGTCCATAGTTAGAATACATGGGAGGGGAGAGGAACAGATGGGTGAAGGACAGGGGGAGGATGGTATAAAATGAGGTTTTACCCACTTTTGCTTCTTTCTCAAAAGATGGTCTCTATATTACTTGTAGAATTTCTTCAAAAGCTGTAAACACGTAGAGGATATACTAAGGCCACCAAAAGTACATTTGATCATTTTATATAACAGATGTTAAGACGCTGCTTTGACCAGGCACAGTGACTCATGCCTGTAATCCTGGCAGGTTAGGAGGCCGAGGCAGTCAGATCACTTTAGGTCAGGAGTTCAAGACCAGTCTGAGCAACATGGTGAAACCCCATCTCTACAAAAAATAGAAAAATTAGCCGGGTGTGGTTGGGGTGTGCCTGTAGTCTCAGCTACTTGGGAGGCTGAGGTGGGAGGATCACCCAAGCCCGGGAAGTTGAGGCTACAGTGAGCCAAGCTGTGATTGTGCCAGTGCATTCCAGCCTGGGTGATGGAGTGAAACCCGGTATCCAAAAACACAGAAAAAGAGCCTGCTGTGAGCCAGGCAGTGGGAATGCAGTGATTTACATGGCCTAGAATTTACACTTCTAATGAGGACAATTCACACATTAAGTCACCTATGCCTAGAAAGTTCATTAAAGTCTTGTATTTTCATGGCATCTGTTAGTAGAAGTGAATTCATCACAGCTAGTTCTTGATTGTTGTTTTCCTGTTACACGTACTCTGATGTGCATACTCTTAGACTTTATCCAAGAGAGGTGTTGGGGAAGGGGGAGGAAAAAGGAAGAATAAGGTAACAGAAGAGATGGAGGGGTGCCCAGAATGTTGATAGATAAGCAGATGAGGCAACGGCCTGAAGATAGAATTCCAAAAAGATGCCATTCCTTCCTGATCTAGATGGGAGGAATGAACCATACCACAATACTATATATGAGTAAGGCCCATCCTCAGAGGCCTGGAGAGTCCAGGTCCATCACTAAGGGGTGCAGAAAAGAGCAAATTATCTTGTGTCCTCCTCCACCCGTCTTTCCCGAAATACAAAGGGGAATTCTTAAAAGGGAGCACCTAGAGGGAGGATGTGTGAAAAGAATACAGCAGTAGTCATTTGCTTTGTTGATACTGAAAATTTATGGACTAAATATATAATATAAATATTTTCGATGCGCCACATTTTTCTTTCACATTCGAAACTTCCATGAGTCTTTGCCTACCTGTACCAGCCAGTAGACCAAGGACCCGCAGGTCACAGGCTTGAAACCTGAATGGTTGCTTCATTTGTTATGTTCCAGGGATGGCTGTGTATCCGAATGTGTTTTGAAAGACAGTTAAGGCCAAAACTTCGCCTTGGCATTTAAAGTAATCTATAGATCTGCCTTGTGCTTTCCTACAGAAGCCATGTAGAAGACGTGTAAAAGAAGGTGGAACTGCCTTGTGGCTTTGGAGAACGAAGTGTCTGGTTCTGAGCTCCTTTCATCAATTTTTTTCTACTGGGGGAAAAAAAACCAAAACAAAACCTTTCTTTTTTTCTAAATCTGCAGGAGACGGCATTGTGACAGAGTGGTTTAGAGCAAGCTCTGGGACCAGGCAGCCTCGGTCGCCAAGGCGTTACCTTGCCCAAGATAATCATTCCTCTCCTCTGTTTCCTCATCTGTATTTACTGTCTCAACTGTTACTACATCGCAGGGTGTGGCGAAGATGAAATGAGAGAATAATATAAGCACTTAGAACAGTATTTGGCACAAAGGAAGCCTTTATTATTACCTACTTTGCCTACAGTGTAATTACCTATTACCTACAGTGAGCAAGGCTAGCGGCAAAATGCTTCATGTGTGTCACCCTGGATCATTCTGAACCTGGTCAGAGCTAGGAGAGAGAGACCTGGGCCAGAGCCAGAAATTTAGGAATCATTAATACATCAGCCAGGTGTTCATAATCTGTACATTACAGAGCCAGGGCTCATGGCAGAGCTGAAATCAAAGGTGGCATGTTGTGTTTGTGAGCATATGTGAATTTTTCTGGGAAGAGAACCCAGAACTTTCACCAGTTTACTCAAAGATCTGAGACCCAGAAAAGATTAAGACTTGCCATCTCACAGGAAATATGGTACTACTCATGCCGTGTGTCCCACGTGGGTCTTCTTCCAAGATAAATAATCGAAACTCCAGGGAAAGTATTTTATGATTGCAGCATTTTACTAGAAAGTAGTGGAGATTTTTTTGTTTTTTGTAGTTTTCTTTTATTTTGAGACAGAGTCTCACTTTGTCACCCAGGCTGGAGTGCAGTGGTACAATCTCACCTCACTGCAACCTCTGCCTAAAGAGTTCAAGCAATTCTCCTGCCTCAGCCTCCCAAGTAGCTGGAACCACAGGCATGCACCACCACACCCCGCTAATTTTTGTGTTTTTAGTAGAGTTGGGGTTTCACCATGTTGGCCAGGCTGCTCTCGAACTCCTGACTTCAAGTGATCCTCCTGCCTTAGCCTCCCAAAGTGCAGAGATTACAAGCGTGACCTACCTTATCCAGCTCCAGAAAATAGTTTTGTAATGGACCCCCTTTTATACGTCCAGCACCCATTTTTATAAGA
>NW_012118487.1:4876301-4924732 GCF_000951035.1 Colobus angolensis palliatus | reverse complement strand
CTCGCCCGGCTAGTTTTTTGTATTTTTAGTAGAGACGGGGTTTCACCGTGTGAGCCAGGATGGTCTCGATCTCCTGACCTTGTGATCCGCCCGTCTCAGCCTCCCAAAGTGCTGGGATTACAAGCTTCAGCCACCGCGCCCGGCACTCATTAGTTTTCAAAGTAATTTTTTACAACCTAATATGCATTTCAGCAATTGTTAGGTACATTAATTTTTAAATATACTGTATTATTTTTATGATTATTATTTCTAATGGCTTCTTCCAACATGTCTACTTTTTTTTATTATTTCCTGTTGTGGTTTATATAATGATGTTTATATTGTTGTAATTATTACTTTTAATAATTATTTGAACCTCATATATTGACATATCCTTTTAACTTCTTCATTATTTAGAACCAGGTTTTTGTGGTATTATCAGAAAGATTTTCTTCCATGCCAAAATATTCCTTGTTGTTTTTCCTTCTTTGTCTCTTAGTTTTAAGCTCTCAACCTCACAATTCTCTATGATATAAAATGCAAATGAAAAATCTTGGTATCTTTCTCAGTACAGATATTTTTTCTTATGGTTGGTTTTTAGTTTTTTGCAAAACTTGTGTTAAGTGTTGCAAATATTTAAAGTATTATGTTACTTTTGACCGGCTATATATTTTAAATGTATTTTCTACTTTGAGTTCTACCTCTGATGTTCTGGTGACCCAAAGACCCACCTTTACCTGTAAATCAGTCTACAGTTTTTGCGTAATTGATTCTCTTGGCAAAAACAATCTGATTGGCTGATTAGAAATAATTTTGTCCACCATTAAAACTGCTAATCCAGATCAGAATTAAGTTGTGTTCTTTATTTTGGTTGTGCAGGACTAATGTAAAAGCAAAGGGTTGACTCTCTAACAGTGATCAGCGTTATTAATTTTTGTAAACTAAGAATTTCCATAGAAATACTACCCTATGAGAATCAGAGACTCCAGAAGTTTTGATGGCACTTTCTTTATGTTCAAATCATCAATAGAGCTGTTACAGGGCTCTACTAGTTTATATGGCATGTAAAGTATATAGCATATAGAAGGAATTATAAAGAAATTATATGACGGTTCTGCAATAATACATTTTTATTTTAATGTTTAAAAGATAAATTATTGCCGGGTGCGGTGGCTCACACCTGTAATCCCAGCACTTTGGAAGGCCGAGGTGGGCAGATCACGAGGTCAGGAGATCAAGACCATCCTGGCTAACACAGTGAAACCCCACTCTACTAAAATACAAAAAATTAGCCAGGCATGGTGGCGGGCGCCTGTAGTCCCAGCTACTCAGGGAGGTGAGGCAGGAGAATGGCGTGAACCCAGGAGGCAGAGCTTGCAGTGAGCCAAGATCGCGCCACTACACTCCAGCCTGGGTGACAGAGCGAGACTCCGTCTCCAAAAATAAATAAATAAATACATAAATTTTTTAAAAGGTAAATTATTTTTATTATAATTTCAGAGTAGTACCTAACACCATATCTTCTTCACCGTAATTTTCCTTGCATCATATTACCAATTAGCTGTAAACATGCTTATTTTTAAATGCAATTCAAATGCCTCTAATAGAATCCTGTGGCAAAGTGAAGAATCCTTTCATATACACAGTACAGATGTGTCAAAACCATATACAGTTCTGTTTACACACATGACAACCGCCACACCTGAGTGGCCCAACTGAAAGTTACAGTTTCCATCATTCTGTTAGGAGTTCTGCTACCACTTGCATATGTCAGTAGTGAAAACCAATCAACATAAGCATCTTTGAAACGCAATTTTAGATCATTAAAGATGTATGAATTTTGACAAAGCGAGGAGATGGGAGGCTTATTAAGAGTATATTAGGTCTCTACAATGAGGGAGGCATTTATGTCTCAGTTCAAGGGGAAAGATATAGCCTAATTGTATTCTCATGAAACAAGTGGACAGGGGCAGGTACAGGTACAGAAAAAGATTCAGTCTTAGTCCTGACTGTTCCTACACACCTTTTGTGAGAAAAAAGAGCCTATTCCGGTAGGTTTCTGAAAATAAACAGGATCTTACAGTAGTCCCTGTTTCCTCATGGGCTGTATATGTGATAAATCATTGTCTATCTGGCTTGCAGTCAAGAGATACTGGGTAATCATTTTCTAAAGAACTTGTATGTGCCTTTTGCAAATATAACGTCAATATATTACATTTGCTCAAGAGTCTCAATTTCTTTCTTCTTTTTGCTTATTTATTAACTTTTAAAGTTTCATTATTTGTAGATCTCATAGTTGTAAATTTCCAAAGTTCTTTAAGAATAAAGAATTGATTCCATTTGTCCTGCTCAGCCATTATAAAGGAGAATGTTGAAAATGGCGAGAGTGGAGCACATTCCAAAGAATCTGTGAAAAGTGGTGTTAGTTCAGTTAGTTGAAAATGCTGAGTATTTCCTGGAATCATGACTGCCTTTGCTAAAAACGTGAATAGACTGTATTTTTAGGAGATACGAAGTGCATCTCTGTTGTGTGATGTGAGTCTTATGTCAGCTGCAGCTACTTAATTTGCATGTAAATTCTGAAAATTTTCTTGTCCCATGTGACACTTCTGAAATGTCTGTCTGTTCTTTTTTCCTTTTTAATTTCCCAAGCTCACTATTTGGATAAGATAGTTAAAGGTACTGTATACTTGCTGTTTGTTGACATATCTACATGTATATCTATATATAACTGTGTATCACTAGGTTTGACAATAGACTGTTTTCCATGCATATTTTTGTAAATTACAAATCAGACTTAAATTATGTAAAATGCCCTGGATTTAAAGCATTGAGACTTAAATGTCTGTGTCTCATTTTTATAATTTTGGGTTATGACAGATTTCATTCCTTTGTAAAAGCGTTTTCTCTAGAACCAGAAACTGAAGATAATGGTATATTTGCTGTTTTTTGGTTTTGGGGTTTTTTTTCTATCTTTATTTCTTTCTTTCTTTTTGCTTTAAGATCTTCATTGTTGGCAGTTCAGCTTAATGAGCTTTAAATTCTAAACTAAAGAATCACAAATACTCTTATCACAGAATAAGAAATTGTCAATCTAAAGAAGATTCTGGTTAACATGTTGAGAGAAATCTCGTTTATTTCATATGGAAACTTCTTTGGTTTTTTCCTGAATGTTTCAAAATATATGTGATATCATAATTTATGTTTTGTTATTTTTTAAAAGCTATAAATACTGTACATTCTATAAAAAAAGAACTGATAACCTTGTTCAGCAGAAAACAGCAGATTCTCACATCTTCAGTTACCGTAGAAATAGATGGAAAAAGTTTTTTCAGAAGAGAAAATTCCCCTTCCCTTTCTCCTCAGATTACCTACTTTCTATTCCTTGTTTGTGCTTTTCATTAGAATATGAAAATATTCATGGCAATATCCAGGCTTTCATATACCAAATCTTACGTGCAGTCAGTCAGCTGCCGCACCTCCTTGTCAGTGGGGCAATTCAACCTTGCGTTTTCATTAAAAACAAAACAAAAAAACACATCCATCAAGAAGATTCACCTTTTATTTATTGAATAATCCATAAATACAGACGGTAATTGTCTGAACGAAAAGAAGCAGCAAAATTAATCTCTTCCTGACCTGATGGTATCCATAAGTGTTATTTCATTGTACTCTTCCATGAGAGACAGTCAAAATAGTCTTCTTTCTGTTAACTCTGATCTTAAGAGACAGAATGTCTCTTTACGATATTTTCTTTTCACGTTCCGCAGTGGAGGAGGGGACACCAATACATGAATAATTCTTCTAACACAGACTTGAAATAAACATCTTTAAAAACAGATTGTTCCCTTAAATTTTGTCACTGGAACAATAGTAGCATTGAAATGATAAGAAGCTGTAAAACAAACCCCAATTGCTGTAGCAAGTGTTTTTATTAATATGTTTGACACCAAATTATAAATAGCTGTGTCCACAGAGATCTGATGAATAGCCAGTTAGTCTTAGAATTTTAGAGCATTTCTCTCCTCGCTTCTGTCAGTGTCATAGACAAGGACACCAGAATCTGCCCAAGTGTCATGCTCATAAACAGATCACACTGGCTGCATGCCAGATATCATCAGTAGGAAGTGGCAAAAATTGTTTTTTTAAAATGTCATGTTAGACTGAAACAATTATAGATTTTGGATATATTAAATTATTTTAATTGTTTCCCAAATTTTCCCTCCTTGCCCATAAAAGCAGACAAGATAGGATATAAAGGTAACAGCATAAAAGCCTTAGGGAGATTGTCACAAAATATCACTCTTCGCTATCTGTCTTGAAGCACGTCACTACCGTGTTTTTGTTCAGTCTATCAGTGTTTTATTGTGGTCCTTATGGTATTTCATTTTGTCCGTCCTAAGTAATCCAATATGCACAGCTATTACATTTAGTTGGAAATCCTGTCGGTCCTGTCCCATCCGTATGCAGCCTGAATCCTAATGTTTGTTAGAATAGATGCTAAGCTGCTTCACTATTTCCTGGGCTTTGCTTATTCTGTGACAAGGAATGTACTCTTGGCATAAAGTATAGTCATTAATACTGGCCTATACTTTGTGCAATTATTTAATGCACTGTAATTTCACATGAATATACGGCAACTCTGAGGCCAGATAAAATTAATGTTCTCTTTTTAACATCATTCATATCCTTATACCCACTTTCATGCTTTTGGAGCTTGAGGGAATTTTTTTAAGCAACAAGGTGTTTTAAGAAGGCATGTCCTGATAAATGACCAGTAATGTTTGAAACAGATTACAAATCTAGACAAGGGATTCTGAAATTATTTTGTTGAGATGCTTTTCCACACCACACAATATACCTTGTTGCTTTGCTAAAGAGAAAAAAATGTAAGTTAATTTTGTCTGGCCTGCAACTATTTAGTGGATCGTTGCATATATTTCTGTCCTGCACAGGTAAGTGGTGTCTCAAGGGTCAGGCCAATCAAAGATGCCACTTGGATAAGAATTAGATTGCATAGATAATGTTGCTGTTTCTATCCATGTGCAATTACAGTATTTGTGCTGTTTATAAAGGCCTGTTCCCACTAAGTGTCCCTTATCTGTTTATTTTAGGTACAAAAACTCAATACTCAAATCACTGGTGTTTTCCTTCTTTGTCTCGACAGAGGGTTGTCCTGGTCTGTGCAACAGCAATGGAAGATGTACCCTGGACCAAAATGGCTGGCATTGTGTGTGCCAGCCTGGATGGAGAGGAGCGGGCTGTGATGTAGCCATGGAGACTCTCTGCACAGATAGCAAGGACAATGAAGGAGGTAAGAAATGCTGAGCATGAACACGAGTCTGTGCCAGAGCACAGGTTCGTAAGTGACAGTGAGTACATAGATATCCGTTGCCAAAAAAAAAAAAAAACCGTGATCCCCATAGATTCGATTGGTTGAAAAATGTATGCGTGCTGATGGAATGATTTTGCTCCCCGTTTTTCCTGAAACAAATGCAAGATTATTATCGTTCAGGGAAAAGGCAAGGTAACCAAGCTACTGCATAATGTCCATTGTTCTCTGTTCCTTTTCCTGGTCCCCAGGTGACTCTTCTCCTCAACCACAGTATTTAGGGCTCTGTGAATTGGGAGCTCCAAAGCAATGTTTTAATAACTAACATTCCAAAAGATGCAAAGAATGTTCCAGCCTCTTCTGTTGAAAGGCATGGATGGAAAAAAACAAAACAATAACAGAGAACAGTCCCCTGGAAGCTTTACTCTAGTGACATTTTATCCTTAATTTGATACTTGGTTAAAAAGATGGTGAGATTCCACCTAGTTGAATCCCTTGGTTAAGAATAATTATTTTCCCCACTAAGCTCGGCCTCCATGTACTCTACTTTAATTTCAGGGAATAGAGTGAGAGTTGGTGATTACCTCTCCAGTGATGGAATAGTTGGCTCTGATAGCTGTTCTGTTTTGTTTTGTTTTGAGACGGAGTCTAGCTCTGTCGCCCAGGCTGGAGTACAGTGGCGCGATCTCGGCTCACTGCAAGCTCTGCCTCCCAGGTTGACACCGTTCTCCTGCCTCAGCCACCCGAGTAGCTGGGACTACAGGCCAGGCCCACCGCACCTGGCTAATTTTTTGCATTTTTAGTAGAGACAGGGTTTCACCGTGGTCTCGATCTCCTGACCTCGTGATCTGCCCACCTCCGCCTCCCAAAGTGCTGGGATTACAGGCGTGAGCCACCACGCCCAGCTTTATTTTGTTTTCTGAGATGGAGTTTCACTCTTGTTGCCCAGGCTGGACTGCAATGGCATGATCTCGGCTCACCACAACCTTTGCCTCCTGGGTTCAAGTGATTCTCCTGCCTCAGCCTCCCAAGTGGCTGGGATTACAGGCATGAGCCACCACGCCTGGCTAATTTTGTGTCTTTAATAGAGACAAGGTTTCTTCATGTTGGTGGGGCTGGTCCCGAACTCCCAACCTCAGGTGATCCGCCCACCTCGGCCTCCAAAGTGCTGGGATTACAGGCGTGAGCCCCCGCGCCCGGCCAGCTGTTCCGTTTTGACATAGCTTTAGCACTGTATTTTTAGGAGGGCTGTAGTTCCTCTCCGGGGCTCCATGGACACTTGCCCTGTGGGTTAGGTTGTGTTTCCTGCCACTCCACCAGCCCCAGCCATTCTCCCTGCTCGTTTTGAGACTGTACACGTGTACGATAAAGCATTGGTTAGGGTTAGGTTTTGGAGCACACAGATCTTCACTGAACCATGTAGTAATTGTGTGACCTCAGACAAAATTTATAATCACTTTAACTTCAATTGTTGCATCTATAAAGTAGCAATAAAAGAGTTTTTGAAAGGATTGAGAAAATGCATGTGAAGTATGTAGCATATTGCCAGGCACAGAGCCTGCTCTAAGTAGCAGCTAGTATTATCCAGTTTTCCTTCTTTTGCTTTCTAAAGTGCTCATCTCGACTAAGTGAACTTCATAGAAGGTTGTCAGAGAAGCTTGAATAGCCTTTACTTTTCTATACCTATGGAGGGCCTCAACTACTATTCTGTAGGAAACAGAGCGACCAGAACCAACCCCTCAACCTCCCTTCCAACCCAAAACACACACACACACACACACACAGAGACACACACACACACAAGCCTGGGCTGACAGTCATTCTCAAAGCAAATGTTATTTGTGCCTTATCCTTCTGACAAGGCGCTGCAATTCTCTCCTTTAGTTTCTAGCAGACTATTCACTGTTTTCTCTTGGACTGTCAAGAAACTTGAGCCGCAAATTCTGAGCTAAAGCCTTTGCTTTCCGCTCCTGATAGATTTAGGTGGCCCTTAGCCTTCACAGCTTTTCCTGCTTAGTAATACCTTGTTGCCCCTGACTCCTCTTAACCGTGTGCTTTATAGACATGGCAGCATTAATCCTCTCAAAACCACAGTACAGATGGCACCTGTCTTCATTACTTTCCCCCAAAGAACCCCCTACTCCGTTGTTGCTATTGCCTAGGGAGGAAGGAGAGCTTCTCTTTCTCCTTGATCTTATAGTTCAGATTTTACTTCTAAGAGAAGATTGCATTGAGGAGGTTACAGAGTCTCTCAGAGGGAAGCGGGCTGCAGGACCAAGTCTGCAGAGACACTGCCGACTAATTTAGGGGCTAATCAACTCTTTAGTATTGTTATCAGCTAAAGAGGTTTTTCCTCTTCCTCAAAATTTATCAACTGTGAATTGGCCTCATTCCCCTTTGTTTATTCTGATTAGCATGGAACTATGCTATCTCTAGGCTCCCCTCTCGGAGGGGAAATCTGAGCTGACAGAAGACCTCCTGCGGAGTCTCTGCTTATCTCACATAATTTGTATTCCTGCCCCTAACCTAATTTTGCTGATCTTCTAAGAAGAAATCTCAGTGCCAGCCTTCTTATGCCCTGAAATTATAACCTGGATGCTTTATAACCTAAGTCAGCGGATTCTTTGAACTTAAGCATAAGCTACATGTCTAAAAACAGTATTTTTCACACCAAACCCCAAATCAACACACGAAAGATGGCAATGAAGGATGTCAATTATATGAAGACAGTCTAACAGAGTGTTTAAGAACTATAAATCCAGTCCTTATTTAGACCTAGACTGGATTTTATTAGACTGAAATTCTAGGATATATGGTGACTGACTGTAGTGTTATAGATCCATTGTCTAAGTTTGGTATCAAAATGGTGACTTATCCAGAGAGTAGCTAAGTAACTTGATTTAGCATATTAAGTAACTCAGGAGGAGAGGGTGAAGAGTCCAGTGTGGCCCTGGTCAGAAATTGAACACTTCCGATAAATAGCTACTATGGTTTGAGCACTTTTATAGAACACAGTGTTTCTATTTTGTGTACCATTCCCGGAACTAAAGAAGAAGTATCAAAAAATTTTAGAAAAGACATCCATCATATAGGGAGATCTTGAAATATCTTGTTAAGCCAAGCATCTTCCTTCCCTTGCAAAATTTATTTTACTTCACCCAGTCAGGTTTGCCCCATCACCGCTGTTGAATGCCAAAGATTTTAAACACCTGAATCTCCCTAAATAGGTGTTCCTCCTTGCCTTTATGTATATCTGTTCCCCTTTATCTGTAAAAAGCTGCTTTAGAAGGGAATTCTTTATGAGGAATAGGAAGAACGTAGATGGGGGCAACTTATCTTCAGCCACTTTTAACACCTGTGCTGCTTTCCAATAGGCCCTTGTTTCTTTTCAAACAAACAGCTGTCATGTGTGCTGGGTAACTATAGCTTTTCAGAGCTAAGGGCAATCTGTTACCCATAATAAGGGCCCTGACAAAGATCTCCACTCTCTCTGAAATCAACAAGGTATCCCCCTCATCTGCTTCTCAAATCCAGCTCCAAGTACTAAATAGGGGCTTTGGGAGCAGATCATTTTGACAAAGGCAAGCAATGGATTACTAGAGTTTTAAATCACACCGTGGAAATCAGAAACAATTCTCACTGGACCAGATAATTGTGGATAACCTCACCAGATGGGGCATGTAGACATTTTGGGAGCAACTAGTTGCTGTCCTATCCTAGTTGAGAAAGCTTTTAAAGCAAATGATCACCAGTACCTACACGTGGCTTGTAAATCTTTCTTCTTCAACTCCAACTTTACTTATAAAGACAACAGTCCCCTAAATTGAGCCATTTGTTGCTCATATCCCAGAACACTCTGATCATGAAGTTGCTGAGACCAGAGAATAGGAAGGTGAAGAGGTGGGAGCTGCTCACTCCTGAAGGATGTGCAATCTGGAGTGGGGTTTAAGACAGTTCACCACAGTCTTCAGTTCCTCGAGTACCTCTTTTCACCCGCCATTCGTGTTGAAGTCTGCCCTGTCTGACAGGGAACCTACCACAGACTTCCACTCCCCCTCAACAGGAAAACCTCTTTTTTGGAGGTTCTACTCGACCACTCGACCATTCTTACCAGGAAAGACCCTGGTCGCACATGTGAGAAGTTGAGCTTAAACATTATTACATGTAAAAAAAATCGTTAGCTTATATCACTAAAAAATTCAGATACAGTTGCACCCAGGTGTTCAAATGATGACACCAGAACCTTAGGTATATTCATCTGTTAACTCTGCTTTCTTCTACCTTAGAATCATTCTCAGGCCATCTCTTCCCCAAAAAGACCACCACTAGCTCTTAGTCTACATTTCTCTTCCTAATAACTCCACCACAAAGAAGACACCTTTCCTCATGGTTATGTGTGGGCTGGGTCTGGGCCTGAGCCTGACTCTCATTGGTCTGAATTAGGTCACCTGCCTAAAGGAAAACTGAAGTGCTGTCACCAGAAGAAAAGGGCTTGGATGCTGGGCAGGCAGAAAAACAGTCTACTATAGGAATAAGAATAGCTCTCCATAGCATTCAGCGTTAGTACAGTCAGACCGTGTACTGCAGGAACTCCTTCATATGCTGATGGACTGTCACTTTCAGAAGGCATCTTCTCTCTGTCTCCTCCTTCCTTGCCAAGGTATAGTCTTTTGACTTGACAAGAATACCAGTGCTGAACCTCTGATGTGCTTTTTGTGCCCAAGATTAGCAAGCAGCTATCTCATTCTCCCCATATACTTTTAAAAGCATCATTGCTTTTATTTAGCCTGCTGCGAAGACTCTCATTCAGCAAGGGGTTGCTTGACTTTAAATAGCTCTCCAAATGATGGTCTCACTATGCAAGCACCAAAAGGCAATCGCTTGCCAGAGATAATTCTAGCTCTATGGAAACTTAAGATACTTTTTTAACAAGATGAGTTCTCCACAATGCATTGTCCCTGGCAGTCGTTACCATGCTCCCATCTTCTCCAGAGGGAGATCTAGTCAGTTTCCTTTGACACCTCGCATCCCTGTCTCGTCCTCCAGTGGCCGGCTCCCCTGTGGGTACCTGAATCGTGAGACTCAAGCCCTATCCTGGAGACTGGCTGGTTGAGGGCACAAGAATGACTTTAAAAGATTCATACTAAACTGTTTGCAAGAATGGTGGAATACCAAAGCATAACTCCTTCCAAGAAGAATACCAGTAAACAAATAGAGTTCTCTTGTTTTTCTTTTTCTTTTTTTTTTTTTTTTGAGATGGAGTCTCACTCTGTCTCCCAGGCTGGAGTGCAGTGGCGCTATCTCGGCTCACTGCAACCTCCACCTCCCAGGTTCAAGTGATTCTCATGCCTCAGCGTCCTGAGTAGCTGGGACTACAGGCGCCCGCCATCACGCCCAGCTAATTTTTGTATTTTTAGTAGAGACAGTGTTTCACTATGTTGGCCAGAATGGTCTGGAACTCCTGACCTCGTGATCCACACCCCCCCCCCAGCCTCCCGAAGTGCTGGGATTACAGGTGTGAGTCACTGTGCCAGGCCTAGAGTTATCTTTTATCCTTTAGAATTATTACTTTGTTGGGGTATATCAGGAAGATATACCTAAAACAGGCTATTTTTTTCCAAGTCTGTAGGGGCTGATGACAGTTGAGAAGAAAGTATAAGTCAACTGATGTTATTCAAAAACAAGAAAGATAGAAATAACAAATAAATAATTAGATGAATAAGCAAAAGAAGTAAAAATACAATTCAAACTGCAAGAAAGCTGGGTGCAGTGGCTCGTGCCTGTAATCCTACCACTTAGGGAGGCTGAGGCGGGTGGATTACTTGAGCCCAGGAGTTTGATATCAGCCTGGCCAACATAGCAAGACCCCGTCTCTACAAAACATTTAAAAATCAGCCGGGCGTGGTGGCACACGCCTGTAGTCCCAGCTACTCAGGAGGCTGAGGTGGGAGGATTACCTGAGCCTGGGGAGGTCAAGGCTTCAGTGAGCCATGATCGCGACACTGCACTCCAGCCTTGGTAAAAGAGTGAGGCCCTATCTCTCTCTCTCTCACACACACACACACACACACAAACTGCAAGGAAAAGTAGGAATGTGCTGTCAGTAGAAAAGGGGCGTGAAGGATTGAAAACAAATGGATGAAGTATTAATGTAAACATGAGAATGACTATAATGAACGGAGAGATCTATATTTGTAGATTGCTAAATGAAAATAAGGAAACGTTTGAAAATAGAATTTATCTTGCAGGAAGATGGACTATTACGTTCTCTAAAAACAGATTTAAAAATGAAAAATAATGAAATGGCAGGAAACAGCACTGGAAAGGAAGCGGGGAGAGGGAGTTTTAAAAAAAAAGAAAAAATTACAGGAGATCACAAGTAGTTCCCAAAATGAATCCAGATATTATCAGACATAGAGTGGTGCTCGGAGTCTTAGAGCATCACGCTGTATGATTCAGGTAGATGATGGTTTGGGGGGAAATTACTGTTAGTTTGAAAGACTCTGCTGGATCCTATCTAAAGGAAGGAGGAGATGCAGGTTACTCTGAACCCTTTGTCTATCCACAAAATTTTTAGAGGATAGTGAATCCCATTCTGGGGGAACAAAATCCAGCTCATGCCCTGTAAAGCAAAGGACTTCAGTAGCTTCCTGCTAGGACTCAAGGAACATAAGGTTTAACCCCTGCATCTCACTGGGTTTGAGAAGAAGAGGAAAATCAGAGCCACACCGGTTGTCACTAAAAGTCTCCCCTCTTTTTTTTGAGACGGAGTCTCACTCTTGTTGCCCAGGCTGGAGTACAGTAGTGCAGTCTCAGCTCACTGCAACCTCTGCCTCCCAGGTTCAAGCAATTCTCCTGTAACTGGAATTACAGGCGCTCGCCACCAGGCCCGTCTAATTTTTGTATTTTTAGTAGAGATGGGATTTCACCACATTGGCCAAGCTGGCCTCGAACTCCTGACCTCAGGTGATCCACCCACCTAGGCCTGCCAGAGTGCTGGGATTAAAAGCATGAGCCACCACGCCCGGCCTAAAAGTCTCCCCTCTGTTTTACACCTATGGCCATCAGCTGCCACCTGAAGCTTAAGAATGTAGACGTGGGCACTGCATGGCATCTCTTTAGAAACAGGCCTCCAGGCTCCACGTCTCTCCAGGTTAAGAACCCCTGCATTAAGGCAAGGGGTATTGTTAGTAGTCCTGGTACACAGATAACTACACTCTCATTGTCAGAAGAGTTAGCCACCATTGGTAACTTGGTGAGCATCTTTCCACTTTTTCCTCAGTGAATTCATATGCACATTTATGTTATTAAACTTAAATAGATACTGTTCTAAATTCGATTCTTCCAAGGACAATATCTTAGAGATTTTCATGCCCATACATATAGGCCCATCTCATTCTTTACAACGGAAACATGGTATACTAATTAATTTCACCACTGCTACACTGATAATTTAATTGTTTGTAATTTTTTTGCTCTTCGTATGGAGACAAATCTGTAGCGAATTTGTGTGTGGGTGTGAGTGTGTATCTGCATATAAATCTTTGTGTAAATGTACAAATATTTCTTTAGGATGGATTTTTAGAGATGAACTTGCTGGTTCAAAAGGTATTTTAATTTTTAATTTTGATAGCTACTGCTCGATTGCTTTGCAAGTAGGTTTCACCACTGTACACTTCATCAATCTGAGGGTGTTTATAGTCTATATGTGATCATTGTAAGTAAACAAAAATGTTCAACAAAATGAAAAATATCAATTTTGTCTGATGAATGAAAATGACCCCATTTTTGTCATTTTAATTTACATTTTCCTAATTACTAGTTAGATTGATGATCTTTATATTTATTTCTTTTTTTTTTTTTTTGCTAATTGCTTATTTATTTCCCTTCTTTTTTTTTTCTATTGAGCTGCTTGATACTTTCTTTTTAACTCTTAGGACTTCTTTATATATTCCACTTATTCTTTGTTAGGTGTGTTGCAAATATTTTATCCCAGGTTTTCACTTGTCTTTTAACTTTGTAATTTATGGTGCATACAGAAGTTTTCAGTTGATATAACATAAATTTGTCTGAGGTTTATCTTTTTAGTCATGACTTCTGGGTTACATGTCTTACTAAATAGAGCCTTTCTGAGATTAGACAGTATTATACATAGGATTTCATGTAATTTCTTCTAATACTTTTTATAATTCTGTGGATTGCTTAATATTCAATTAATCAAGAACATTTTTAAGTACCTATTGGAGTAAAAAAGAAAGAGGAATTCAAGGATTAGCGTAGTGTCTGAGGGTAGGGAAAGCATGATAGACGAAAAACGGGGCATCTCTCTTATGCTTCTAAGCCTTTTTAACTGTTTAGAATTAACCATCTTTAAGAACTTAATTCAGTTTTTCCTTCATTTAGCAAATGTATTAACTACCTATGTGGCGCCAGCAAGTGTGCCAGGCTCTGGGGATACGACAGTAGGGATGGATAGCGAACTAGATGAGCCCTCAGGGAGCTTGATGAGACAGTTGTCTGAGATGACTGCTGAAGGAATTGAGGGCTATATGAAGAAGTAAGAGAGAAGGTTAGAGATCTCCAGGCAGAGGAAATGATTCTGGTGAAAGGTCTATAAGCCATGTTGAGGAGTTGTGAGTTTACTCAGAAGGCAATGGAGACCAAGTAAAGGAAGCATTTCAGCCAGAGAAGTGGAATGGTCAGATTTGGTTTCTATAAGGTTACTCTGGCTAACATGTAAAGAATGGATAGTTGGGGCAAGACTGGATCCTAGGAAAACACACTGTTGTTAGGAATTTGTCAAAAGAGGACCATGGTGGCCTGATGGGTAGTTTCGGGGAAAGAGAAAGAAAGACTGATTCAAGAGAAACGTGAGATGAAGAAAAGCAACTGATGCTTGATTAGGTGGAGAAAAAAGGAAGAGACGAGGAGTCAAGGATAACATTCAGGTTTCTACTTTGAGAAGCTGAGTGGGGTGGATGGTGGAACCATTCATTGAAATAGGAAGTTGAACAGCAGCGTGTTTGGAGGAGAAGATCACATACAGACATGTTAAATCATATTATACATGTTAAGCTTTAGATGCCTGTGCAATATCCAAGCCAGATATCTTGAAGGCAGTTGGTGGCTTTGCAGTTCAGCAGAATGACCAGCCTGGAGTTGAGGGCTGAAGGAATTGAGGGCTATATGGAGAAGTAAGAGAAAAGGTTAGAGATCTCCAGGCAGAGGACATGAATATGGTGAAAGGTCTATAAGCCATGTTGAGGAGTTGTGACTTTACTCAGAAGGCAATGGAGACCAAGTAAAGGAAGCATTTTAATGATTAGCATTGAAATGATGTGAACATGAGGTCCGAAGTCATCAGGAGACCACTAATGTAGACAACCAAGAATGTGTGGAAAACCTAGCATGATCCCAATCCAGAAATGAATGCATATTACAGAATGTGACTGAAAAGATTAACAAAAGTTACACCTGTATACTTTTAAAATTCTGAATTGCACAAATAAAATATTACATGGGAATTTCTAACTCAGACTTGAAACTTGGAGGTTGAGGCGTGGGGGGAAGTACCAAATACTGTGGGGAAGGACAGTGGGTATCAATTATCATTTGAGTAAAAAAGAAAAGTCATGACTTTTTATCCAGTCTGTAAACCAAGATTCTGAAAAACAAATAAAAATATCCATAGCTCCTTGAAAGAAGAAAGTGAGAGTATTGACAAGCAGCATAAAGCCAGCATAAAAGGTAACCTAGGAAAAGACCTTTAGTTAAGAGTTTTAATAATCCAACAAAATGTATATTGTTTAAATTTGCCAGAAAAAAAAATCAAGAGTGATGTAAAGAAGAATAGGAAATAGGGCAGGATAGAGACCTTGAAGCGGGACCAGGGATTGGCAAACTGTGGCCTCTGAGCCAAAGCCTGATTTTCTTAATAGTTTTATTGGAACACATTCATGCCCATTCATTGACATATTGAAGGCAGAGTTGAACAGTTGCCATAGCGACTATATGGCCCACAAAGCCGAATGTATTTACTCTTTGGCTCTACAAAATAACTTTGCCAGCCACAGTAAAAGACCAGTGAAAATGCACAAAGAAAGACAAGAGCATGTTTAAAAATAATGGACAGAAAAGCTAACGAGAGCAATAATATTACGGACTGAGCGGAGGGAAGCATGAACAGTATGATCTAGTTTACATCAGAGTACCACGGAGATTGCAAAGCCTGAACGGAAGAAAGACAGGCTCTTAACTGATCACTGCAGTTATTATTCAGCAGGTTTTGAGCATTTCTGATTTATGTAGATTTTTATGATTAATGCTATTAGATATGGCTTCTATACCAATATAAATTTAAACCAACCTAATATTCCTGAAACTCAAATGGAATCTCAATGATTTTTGAAAAGCTATTCCACAAAGACAATTTTACTACACTATACATTTGGGCAAGTGGGTAATCAACTTAGTTATACTAGATAGCCTTAGCTGCTGTATAAATACAGACCAAAAAATGAAAAATGTTTTCTCAAGTTATAGGAAGCCAGATTCATAACCATCCGTCACTTGCTTGGGCAAGTTACTGATAAACTCTGCAGAAAAATAACAAACAGTGTGTCCCTGCACCTTGGCTGTTGAAAATGAGATTCTTTCTCTGATTGATGTTAGCAGAGAGGCTTGTAAAAATGCATTTCCAACTGATTAGTTCAGAAAGTGTCAATCTCATGCAGTTTTATGACCTGCAGACTACATGCCAGATGTACATTTGCTTTTTATAAACTAACAAAGATGAATGACTAAATTTGAGCATTCCTCTTTGGCAACTGTACCATCTATTGCCTAAGGGAAGTCACTGTGGGAGCATTATGGCGGGGGAGAAGAGGGTAAGGAGCACGTAACCCTTAATGTACCAGATTAATGGAGATAAAATATTATATTTGGAAATACTTTTCCTATTGAGTCTTTCCTACTTTTGTTGAAGAATGACCACAAGGGAAAACCTGCAAGAATATCAGATATTTGTGGTGTTACTCTCCCAGGCATGTGCACCCATTCTAAATCCATCAAGTAAGAACTAAAGGTACCATATCATAAAACACATTTGAAAGATTCCCCATAAACATCAGCATATAACTATGGTTGGGATGCAAAAGTTGAAGTTTTTAAAATTTTTTCGTTTGTTTGTTATTTTGGGTATTTGTTTTTTTTTGTTTTTTTTTGTTTTTTTTGAGACGGAGTCTTGCTCTGTCGCGTGGGCTGGAGTGCAGTGGCCGGATCTCAGCTCACTGCAAGCTCCGCCTCCCAGGTTTACGCCATTCTCCTGCCTCAGCCTCCCGAGTAGCTGGGACTACAGGCGCCCGCCACCTCGCCCGGCTAGTGTTTTGTATTTTTAGTAGAAACGGGGTTTCACCATGTTAGCCAGGGTGGTCTCGATCTCCTGACCTCGTGATCCGCCCGTCTCGGCCTCCCAAAGTGCTGGGATTACAGGCTTGAGCCACCGCGCCCGGCCTTGTTATTTTTTTTTTTTTGAAACAGGTTCTCTCCCTGTCACCCAGGCTGGAGCACAGCAGTGGGATCATCCTTCACTGCAGCCTCGAACTCCTGGGCTCAAGTGATCCTCCCACCCCAGCCTCCCAAATAGCTGGGACTTCAGGTGCACACCACCGTATCTGGCTAAGTTTTCTAACTTTTTGTAGAGATAGGGTCTCGCTATGTTACCCAGGCCTGTCTTGAATTACTGGGCTCAAGTGATCCTCCCATCTCAGCCTCCCAAAGTGCTGGGATTACAGGCATGAGCCACTGTGCCTGGCTAATTGTTTTTTGAAGCCAGAAATGATATGGGAGCAGTAGGTCTACAGTCTACTACTTCAGAAGTCCACGTCTTAACAACTATGCTTCTATTTCTTTTAGAGAGAGGGAGGAAAAATGTTTTACATTATTATTATATATCCTCATGAAAAATAAGCCAATAGCGTACTGTTGTCTTTCTTCCACTAGAAATACTGAGAAATATTTATGCATTTTTCATCTTCATGCCTAGGAAAGTAATATTTTGATAAATGTATATGAAATTTCCAAATTCAGTTTCATTTGATTTTCTTTTTTTTTTTTTTTGCTTTGAGATGGAGTCTTGCTCTGTCACCCAGACCAAAGTGCAGTGGTGCGATCTCGGCTCACTGCAACCTCTGCCTCCTAGGTTCAAGCAATTCTCCTGCCTCAGCCTCCCAAGTAGCTGGGATTACAGGCACCCACCACCATGCCCCTCTAATTTTTTTGTATTTTTAGTAGAGATGGGGTTTCACCAGGTTGGCCAGGCTGATCTCGAATTCCTTACCTCAGGTGATCCACCCGCCTCAGCCTCCCAAAGTGCTGGGATTACAGGTGTGAGCTACTACGCCCGGCTTGATTATCTTAAAACCTGATTTTAGTTTTTTCCAGAGAAATAAACATGCAATTTCAAATGATTAACAACTCATTATCTTAGAAATATAACAGACATGAAAGAAAATACATATACTATCATCAGGAAACCTTGTGTCATCAGATCTGTGTATCAGAAATCCTGACCCACACATGTTCATGTGTGTGGAAATTATGGTAACAAAAAACTTAAACTATTAGTGTGAAAAGAGTCCAACTTCATAAATTTAATTCAGGTATTCACTTATTAAGCCTTTCCCCACTCCCCCAACTTAGTGAAGAGATTTTTAGTTACTGTCTCTGGATAAGCTAGGTCTCTGTCAATTTCAGGTGACAGAAAATTTAATTCAAACAGACTTAAGGAAAAAGGGAATGCCTTCATTTCTATAACTAAAAAGCCCAGGAGGTCAAATGCAGCTTATGGCAAAAACCTCAAAGGTTTTTGTGTCTGTGTCTGACCTGTTAGTTTTTCCTCCAGCCCTTGCTCTGCTTGCCTGGGGATGACGCCATTCCCAGCAGCTTCTTGAACAGCAGCAAGGTGGCTGCAGCAATCCCAGCCACACAGCCTCACAGATCAAGCCTGGTTGAGGGGTAAGAATCTCTTTTTAGATTGTTCCTGAAGTTCACTCTTGCTGGACACGTTAGGTGACCTGTACATTTCTGAACCAAACACGAAGTGAAGGTTATGCACGTGGCCTGAGAGGTGGGGAAGGCCGGATACGCAAACAGAAAGCTTCATCTCTTGCCCAGAGAAAGGGAAATGGGTCCGGGGAAGAACAGCGTCCACTACATGTCTTTTTCAGATGGCTAAAATGACGTGCTCAGCCAGGCCTCCTCACGTCCTGTTTCTTACCTTACCTGTGTTGTTGCTGACCTGCCTTTTAGACTGGGCAATTTAATTCAACTTTGTCTGTTTTCTTTTATCTCAGTTTGCTGTCAGATAATGAAGGGGCAAGCTAATATTCTATTAATAAGAATAGCCTAATGTAAAAATCAATGGCTAGTATAGTTTTTTTTAAAAAAAAAAAAGACTTTTTTTTTAATTGTGTAAATAAAACATAATGGTCATGTAGATATTTTCAGCTGAGCTTGCTATCATAGAGTCACACCCAGACTTGATACTTCAGTTGGAAGATTTTAAAACTATTTTGTCAGTTCTCCTAAGATTAAAGTCTTCAGAAACTGATATTTTTATTAATCAATACCAATAAATGTAATTACCAAGGAGATAAAAATTCAGTTTTCAGCTGGGCTCAGTGGCTGAGCCTATAATCCCAGCACTTTGAGAGGCCTAGGCAGGTGGATCACTTGAGGTCTGGAGTTCGAGACCAGCCTGGCCAAAATGGTGAGACCCCATCTCTACTAAAAATACAAAAATTAGCCAGGCATGGTGGCACGTGCCTGTAGTCCCAGCTACTCAGGAGGCTGAGGCAGGAGAATCACTTGAACGAGTTAGGCAGAGGTTGCAGTGAGCTGAGATCATGCCACTGCACTCCAGCCTGGGTAACAGAGGAAGACTCAGTCAAAAAAAAAAAAAATTCGTGTTTTTCAACTGGTCAGTAAAGCCTGACCTTAAAGGATAATGTTATCAAATGATCATAACTTGAAACACTCAACTGCTAATGGATGGTTATAACTTTTAAACAGAATACGTATACGGGCCATTGAGTGTAGTTTCCTTTTGATGTTCCTGGAGAAAGCACTGGCAAATTCTTCTCATCCATTATTCCTTTTATGTCATCAATACTATAGGTCAGTTTTTCATGATGGATTTCTTATTATTTCTAATATTATGGCCGATTTACATTTACCACATTTTAATTAATACCTCCATTTTAGTTGGTATATTCTAGGAGTCCAGGCTCTTGTTTAAAATTTGGGATATGCCTGATTTTATATGGAACACACTTAACCTTCCTCAGAAGAGCTATTTTTTGTTGTTGTTGTTGTTGTTGTTTGTTGTTGTTGAGACAGGGTTGTGCTCTGTTGCCCAGGCTGGAGTGCAGTGGTGCAATCTCGGCTCACTACAACCTCCACCTCCTGGGTTCAAGTGATTCTCCTGCTTCAGCCTCCTGAGAAGCTGGGACTACAGGCACCTGCCACCACACCTGGCTAATTTTAGAGATGGGATTTCACCATGTTGGCCAGGCTGGTCTCGAGCTCCTAACCTCAGGTGATATGCCTGCCTCAGCCTCCCAAAGTGCTGGGATTACAGGCGTAAGCCACTACACCGGCCAGAAGAGCTATTTTATTGAAAGGTGTTTGGCTAGTCTCATTCATTTTATATTGATTTGTGTTTGCTACACTTCATAAACTTCACTTTCTGACCCTCTCCCAAATTTTAGAGCTTCATCCTACATAGATTCCTGTTTACCATACACACTGTGCTAACTCCTAGTGCATTGTCTCTAAAATCTAGGGTATTTGAGTAGCTTTACTTATAACTAATCGACATGCCTTCATACTACTACTAATAGATTGTTCCAGTCACTAATTTTTTATGTCTTACTCAGAACAAACATTAAATGATTCTTTTCAGCCATCTCTAATCCAAATATTTACTCTCCGTGAACGCAGATGCAAGTAGATTTATATGTCACGTAATGATGGGGATACGTTCTGAGATAGGTGTTGTCGGGCAATTTCATCATGGTGGGAGCATCGTGGTGTGCACTCACGCAAATGTAGATGACACAGCCTACTACACTCCTAGGCTACTCATCTGTACAGCATGTTACTCTACTGAATACTGAGGCAGTTGTAACACGGTGGTATTTGTGTATCTAAACATAGAAAAGGTACCATAAAAATACAGTATTATTATCTATGGGACCACCCTTTTATAGGCGGTCTGTCATTATGTGGCATATGACTGTGTTGTATTTCTATTTCTTCTGGTTTCAATAAGTATGCCTCGTAGAAATTACTATCACATAGTCAGTGGAAAATCACTTGATGTGAAAAAAAAAAACAGTCAAGAAACAAAACTGATTCTACATTATGGCATCAAAAGGAAAATTCCCTTATTGGTGAACATTTCTCTCTACAGATGGACTCATTGACTGCATGGATCCCGACTGCTGCCTACAGAGTTCCTGCCAGAATCAACCCTATTGTCGGGGCCTGCCGGATCCTCAGGACATCATTAGCCAAAGCCTTCAGTCGCCTTCTCAGCAAGCTGCCAAATCCTTTTATGATCGAGTCAGTTTTCTTATAGGATCTGATAGCACCCATGTTATACCTGGAGAAAGTCCTTTCAATAAGAGGTTAATGCTTCTTTTCTGTATGTAGATTTGTAATGATGTTTTCAACAGTTACATATACTTTATGTGAAATACTCATGACTGTGAGCCTGAGGAAAGTGCTGTTTTTTAAATACAGTTTTTCCTCTTTCTGCAAAGTCCTCACCAAACTTTGCATTTCAAGCATTTTTAACACAGTTCACATACTTTGTGAATTTCAGTGCCTGAGACATAACAGGACATTACATTAAAGAGTCAATAAATCTTCATTTAACTAGTTGATCTTGTTGGCATAGTTGGAAATGTTTCAAAAGAAGCAATGAAAAGACCCCAAAAGGCAAAACAGAAGTGCCCTTTTTTTTTTTAGCTGAGCTCACTAAATGATATAAATTATGAATTAATGTAATGGAACTGCTGACGGCATGGCAGTAAGATTGCATAAGCTGTTTGACTGGTGCTTTACAGAGCAGTAATGACCTGAAAATAAACCAGTAAGTGAAAGCAGGTGTCTTGTGTCTCACTGAGCAAAAGAAGATGATTTACACCAGAACTCCTGGGTCTGCAGTAATTTAACAGCATTAATGCAGTTATAGCCAGCAGTTGATTAAAAGTTGTTGTACAAATGTTCCTTATTGCCCCCTTAAATCTTATACTTCTTGGTCCCTGAAGATTTACTGATTGCCTCAGAATTAATTGGAAAGTCTACTTTTCTTCATGTGAGCACCATGTATATGACTTATGAAAAAAGCACAGAGTTTATCATTTTAAAAATTCATCTCTAAATTATTGGTCTTGGTAACACTCCAAAAAACAGATTGCCACAAATTAAAACCCAGGATAAACAGAAGGCATTTAGAGAATATGAATTACACTGAATTAAAAGGGACATTGTCTTGGGAGTCTTTCAGGTCTGGTTTTTGTGAATAACGATTGATTGCATAGAATAGTGTTATTTTATCCTTAGGTTGAATTATCTATAAATCATGATAATGTTGGCCTGAAAAGGCAGATGTTCATTCTCATTCTTCTACTTTTCCAACAGCCTTGCATCTGTCATCAGAGGCCAAGTACTGACTGCTGATGGAACTCCACTTATTGGAGTAAATGTCTCGTTTTTCCATTACCCAGAATATGGATATACTATTACCCGCCAGGATGGAATGTGAGTTAGTCCCATCACACTGTCTCTGAAGGATTTGAAATATAAAAACTAGATCTTCCTGTACCACTGTCATGTTTGATTGTCCTTTTTAATCTGGAAATGCAGCAACTTTTAGACTCTAGAAACTTGTGACAGTACATATGGCAGAGATTTAAAGTCATACACGCACATACTTCTTCAAAAGTTGATTTTATTTTCTAAGGCATGGTGATAGTACTGTAGTTTTGTGGGAGAATGCTCTTTGTCTCAGCAGATGCGTGTTGAAATTTTTAGGGGTAATATTTTATAATGTCTATAACTTGAGCTCACATGATTCTGAAACAAGAGTCCATGGAAAGCAAATTTGAAAAAAAAAGTTGGTGAACTTGGTGAATACACATGGGGCATATGAGTATTTATTGTATAACTCCGGGAATATTCCTATAGATCTGAAACTATTTCATATAAAAGTTGGGAGAAAAAGTTGATTTTCCTTACAAAGCATATTAACTTAAGGAGAGGTGTGTTGGTAGTTCTGTGGGATCCAGACAGTTCACTAAGCAGACTTTGTTTTTTCTTAGGTTTGACTTGGTGGCAAATGGTGGGGCCTCTCTCACTTTGGTATTTGAACGATCCCCATTCCTCACTCAGTATCATACTGTGTGGATTCCGTGGAATGTCTTTTATGTGATGGACACCCTCGTCATGAAGAAAGAAGAGAATGACATTCCCAGCTGTGACCTGAGTGGATTCGTGAGGCCAAATCCCATCATTGTGTCATCACCTTTATCCACCTTTTTCAGATCTTCTCCTGAAGACAGTCCCATCATTCCTGAAACACAGGTAAAATATTCTCACAGGCAGTACTTGTAACTACAAGATCTTCAGATCATGTTTTGCCAGAGAATCTTAAAAATAGGTTATAGAGGCCAGGCACAGTGGCTCACACCTGTAATCCCAGCACTTTGGGAGGCCGAGGCAGGCAGATCATGAGGTCAGGAGTTCAAGATCAGCTTGGCCACCATAATAAAACCCCATCTCTACTAAAAATAAAAAAAGAAATATTAGCCAGGCATGGTGATGAGCGCCTGTAGTCCCAGCTACTTGGGAGGCTGAGGCAGGAGAATCACTTGAACCAGGGAGGCACAGCTTGCAGTAAGCTGAGATCGCACTACTGCACTCCAGCCTGGGCGACACAGTGAGACCCTGTCTCAAAAAAAAAAAAAAAAAACCATGGATTATAGAATTCCAGTGTTATTTTTAAGTAATTCTATAGAATGAATTATATAGTGTGTGTGTGTGTCCTAGAGTAGATAAAGTTATAGTAGGATATCTAGTTATTTCTTTCTTTTTTTTTTTTTTGAGATGGAGTCTCGCTCTGTCACCCAGGTTGGAGTGCAGTGGCGCGATCTCAGCTCACTGCCAGCTCCGCCTCCTGGGTTCATGCCATTGTCCTGCCTCAGCCTCCCAAGTAGCTGGGACTACAGGCGCCCGCCACCATGCCCGGCTAATGTTTGTATTTTTAGTAGAGATGGGGTTTCACTAGCCAGGATGGTCTCGATCTCCTGACCTCGTGATCTGCCCGCCTCCCAAAGTGCTGGGATTACAGGCGTGAGCCACCGCGCCTGGCTTATCTAGTTATTTCTCAAAGATCTACTCAAACAAAATACTTTCTGTTCAGGATATATCTTACATATTTATTAGTAATAGTCAAATGAAAATATAGCTTCAACTCAATCACTAATAATGTCTTTGCTCATTTATTTATTTATTGAAAAAAACTTTAGTGTCTGAATGTACCTGACAGCTTGACTGACATCGCACCAAGTGCTACTGCCACCACTCACTATTGCACATGGCTATTAGTCTCAATAACTTACTGTTTAATTATTGTTGTAAGTAAAAAGTGTTTTGGAAAAGGTAGTTTTGACAGAAAATATTCATTAATATAACTTTCTAAGGAATAGCCATGCGTTCCCCATTCGTTTCATCTCCTGAAACATCAGAGGATTGTGTTCCATCCCACATGTTTCCAGTTAGAAATAACTTTCAGATCTTACAAGCAGGACATTAGGTATAATATAATGGACTTTGCCAGGCGGCGTGGCTCACCACTATAATTCCAGCACTTTGGGAGGCCAAGGCAGGAGGATGGATTGAGCCCAGGAATTTGAGACCAACCTGGGCAACATGACAAAACCCTGTCTCTACAAAATATACAAAAAATTAGCCAGGTGTGGTGGCATGCACCTGTAGTCCCAGCTACTCAGGAGGCAGAGGTGGGAGGATCACTTCAGCCCAGGGAGGTCAAGGCTGCGAGAACCATGAGTCCCACTGCACTCCAGCCTGGGCGCCAGGAGTGAGACCATGTTTCAAAAATATGTGTATAATAATAATAGACTGTATTCACAAAGAGGTAAGGAAAAATCTGAGTCATTAAAATACACTAGCACATAGCAGCTTTGTCATATTCACTCTCCAGATATGTATTGAACACCTGTTCTGTATCAGGTGCTGTTATGTGGGAACAAAGCAGTAAACCACTCAGATGAGGTACCTGCTCTCACAGAGCTTCCCAACTCATGAGTGGAGAGAGGCAGTCAACAGAAATATGTCAGGTTGCGATGAGACTTACCAAAAAATAATAAAGCAGGGGATAGTGGATAGAGGTATGATCTTATGTAGTAGAGTTTGAGAAAATCTCTTCAATAAGGTGACATTTCAGCACAAACTTTAAGCAAGTAAAAGAACAAGCCCTGAAAATAGAAGGGAATTTTTGGCTTTTTCAAGGGGTAGCAAAAAGGACAGACGGCACGGCTGGAGTGAAAGCAGCAGTCAATAAATCACAAGCATTGAAGACCATGGCGAAAATAACTCTTCGAGAATTGGAAGCCATTGAAGGTGTCTAAGCAGAGCAGTAACACTCACTGATTTCCTCCTTTAAGGAACTTCTGTGCTGAGAGTATTCTATATTGGGCAAGGGTGGAAACAAGGAGACCAGTTAGGAAGCAACTTCAGTTGTCCACAGGAGAAATTTTGGTGACTTGGACAAAAGTCTTTGAGGGTAGAAGTAGACACGGAAGAGTGGAGTCCAGGAAAGAGGTTGGAACTAAAGAGGTAAATTTGGGAGTCATTCGCATGTAAATATAAAGCACTGGGGGAGATCACCTAGGGAGGGAGTACAGATAGAGACTACAAGAGGTGAGCCAGAAAGGTCTAGGATAACAAAAAAACAAAAAGGCTCACAGGCAAAGATGTTGCAGTAGCAACACCTCAGGGATTCATTGTGAAATGGTCAAGCCAACTTTGAGTTGAAACTTTAAGAAGTTCATTGTAACCTCAATCAATGTAATACTTCCTCCCCCGGCCCATCTTGCAAGAACTCTAGACTTCGTAGTCAGTCCTAAAATAGACTTTACCTAGAGTCAGTATCTGTCTGTAGGTGTCAAATTTTTAGCAAACTAGGACATTAAAATGGGTTTCAGATAGTCAAAAATTCCATGAATACGTGGAGTCTTTTCTCCATTCATTCATGCAGTAGGCAAATATTTCATAAAAATGTGCTGAGAGCCTACTGTGTACAAGGTACTTTACTAGGATAAAAAGAAGAATAAGACACACATCCTGCCATTCTAAATATGATAAAGATTTTAGTGAAAAATCATACAAGTTCAAAGGAGAGGTCAATTCCTGAGTAAGCCAAAGAAAGAATGACTGAGGAGTTTGGTCTTAAACAAGGATTAGGCTAGAGGGAGGAAAGCATGTTTCAGATTGAAGATGTGTAAGCAACGGTAGAGTGGCAAAAACAAGTCATGTTGTGGAGGGGATAATGGGGAAGGAGGCAGAAGATGACCCCAGGACCAGTTTATAAATGGCCCTGAGGCGCGATCCAGTGGAGACCTTGAATTCTTTAGGTGATGCGGAACCCAGGCCCCAGTGGAGTTTTTTCAGCATTTCTCTAAAGTTAACTCAAGTGGCAAAACGCGCCTGATAGAAGTGCAGAAGATATTGAGAGAAGAGAGAAATGAGTGAACAGGCTCTTCTTGTGAAGTGTATATCCATGCGTATCCAGGGCTCAGATGGAGAGGGCCTTGCAGTCACAATGGTAGTGGCAATGAGGAAGAGGGAACACATTACACAGGGACTGGAAGATAGAATTGGCAGGACGTGGTTCCTAACCGAATGTTGAACAGGGTCAGGAATAGGATTGACAGCTCACGCAGCTGGCAAAAGTCGTCCTGATGGTTTATTTTCCCACTTTGGCTGGATTTACCTTTCCTTCTAATGCTCAATAACATGGTCAAGTTAAATTACATCAGAGAAACACGTGCTTTTTTTTTTTTTGAGACGGAGTCTCGCTCTGCCCCCAGGCTGGAGTGCAGTGGCCGGATCTCGGCTCACTGCAAGCTCCACCTCCCGGGTTCACGCCATTCTCCTGCCTCAGCCTCCCGAGTAGCTGGGACTACAGACGCCCGCCACCTCGCCCGGCTAATTTTTTTTGTATTTTTAGTAGAGACGGGGTTTCACCGTGTTAGCCAGGATGGTTTCGATCTCCTGACCTCGTGATCCGCCCGTCTCGGCCTCCCAAAGTGCTGGGATTACAGGCTTGAGCCACCGCGCCCGGCCAAACACATGCTTTAATGAACAGAATTACAGATACTAAAATCCAGTATAACACATGATATTTTGAAATAGAGAGGCAACTTCTGGAAGGTCACAGGAAATACATATAATATTCATAAGAGAGTCCCTTACTCATGGAAGACCTATCAAATGGATAGGAAATTATTTTGAAAATAAGAGGAAGCAAATGATGGGCTTTAGGGTTAAATCGCATATTATCAGGACCATTCTGGAGTCACCGAATCTATTTTTCGCACTAACTCATTGATATTTCACTGATTATGGGAGAACAATGAGTTATCTTTAAACCTTTCACCCTAACAACCTACAGTCTTCCAGAAGTACCCTCAGCCTTAAATTTAATGGTTTCCCCAGGTCTACACAGTTTCTATATGTTTGTAAACTATTTTGCTTAAGACCGTTTTGTGGCTGAATTCAGTCAGCATGTTTGAAGGAAAACTCCAATGGTAATAAATTTGTGTATCTACATTAGAAATGCCTCTTACTCTACTGTACCACATCGTGTCCATCTTCATGCCAACACCGACTGACAGGCCAGAATGGAAGTTTCCTTCGTCCATTCATTTGTGCTACTTCCAACTGTGTGATTGTTTATATTGAAGCTGACAGCTCTACCCTCAGTACAAGGGGTCTTGGAGGGTTTTACTGAAGTTATTAAAGTCTGGAGATGACAGATACACATCATCTTTAACTGTTCTATGTGGAGGTGTTGGGAAAAGGGGAAACATTGCTGAACACTGAATCAGTATTCTAAGATCTTTCCAACATGAAAAGGCAGCCCTTTCTGTCTGAATAATGAATCTTGATAGGGCAATATGAGAAAAGCTTTGAGAGTACTGTTTAATTCTTCATGGAGAAAGTAGTGAGTTCCTGGTGCACGTTCTTGAACACAGATAGCCTTGCACTTAACAGCCTATGTGGAAAGCCCAGGAAGAGCTGTTCTTATTCATCAAACTAACAGGAGCATTGGTAAAGAGAATCTGAACCCTTTAGAAAAATTGTATATGCCGCATGAAATACATTTTTCAAAATAAGTAATGTTTTGGCATAATGTATTTTGCATTTGTTAATATAAATGTTGTCAGCATTCACAGAGCTAGTCACACTGGTAATCTGTGGGGTTAAGAGTATAATCTTTTTTTAATTTGTAAAGGAGATATTTCTTATGCACATAATTATATTCGTTTTTACAGTCCAGTTTCAAATAAAAAAGTGTGAATTGATAGGTTCTATGTGCATTTAATAACATATTAGTTTCTCTCTAGGAGAAATTTTATGGAGCTTTAAAATATTATCTAATTTACCATCATATCAAAAACCCATGGTAAGTTGGAGCTCAATCTTTAATTATGACAAGGTGCTATTATTACATTACCTCTCAACATGGATATGGAATTTGCTACACTTTAACCCAAATGATTGAGTCTTTTTTGTTATCCTTACTGTCTTTATAGACTGTGACCAGCCAGCTGATGAGGCTAGAGTATTGGTTTAGTCCCTAAATGAGCCAGCTGGCACAGGCCAGATCTTTGGCCTAGACTGCATCCCTGTTCCGAGCTAACCATCTTACAAATGTCTGCTCTAATTCTCCAGGGTGATGGGGTGAAAGATGGGTTAGTGAGAATCCACTGTGACTACTACAGTAACGAGTCAGTGCATGTCAGCCTGATGGAGCAGTCACAGTGCTTCCCGTGTGAAGAGTAGCACCCGAGGTATGATTAACTCAGAATAAATGACAAGAGGCTTTTAGGAAGAGACATTTGGGCTGGCAGCAGAGTTATTTTTAATTATTGAATAAGATAACAGCTCAAATGCATATTTGTGAATAGTGATTCTTTTGTGTCTTATTTTAGTTGTCCGAAAGCAACTAAAATAAGCACATTGTCTTTAAGAGTAGCTACACTAAGACACAAAGAGTCACTATTCACAAATATAGTGAATATATACTACATAAATATATTTTCTCTAATAGTCATACATGATCACAGTTTGAAACTTCTGCTTTATTCAAACTTAGGTACTCCACGAGGAAACTACAATTCCAGGAACAGATTTGAAACTCTCCTACCTGAGTTCCAGAGCTGCAGGGTATAAGTCAGTTCTCAAGATCACCATGACCCAGTCTATTATTCCATTTAATTTAATGAAGGTTCATCTTATGGTAGCTGTGGTAGGAAGACTCTTCCAAAAGTGGTTTCCTGCCTCACCAAACTTGGCCTATACTTTCATATGGGATAAAACAGATGCATATAATCAGAAGGTCTATGGTCTATCCGAAGCTGTAGGTAAGTTCCATATAAATCTTTGCTGCAATGAAGTTTTTCTCAAAGCCAGAACTATCATAAATTAATTGTAACCCAGGGAAGTCAGTGGATAAACAGAATATAAAGAGAATAAGGTTGTCCTAGGGATATTATACCTTGGCTCGTTTAGATCTACAATGGGAAAAGGAATGTACTCCATGTGGCAAGAAGAAAATATCAGTCTTTCCTGGCTGAAATTATGTTGTTGAGGAATGCTCTGAGTGAGATTTCAGCTTGTCACATCCTTTTTCCCCCCATGTTTCTTTCCTTATTGTGTCCCTTTCTTTTTTCATTTTCTTCTCTTTATAATTTTACCTCCCTGGATTTCCTTATTTGTTTTCATGTCTGTATCTAACACTAATGTATTTTCAATGCATATTGATATTAAACAGGATAGCAGACATTTGTGCCCATGAATTACATTAGCTGTTTTCACTAGAAGGGCCAGTTCATTCAGTGAAAGGACAATCAAACCAGTTGTTTTATTGAATGACTGGACAGTGCAATCAAAGTGTGACGTGTTGAGAGACAGAGAGAAAGAGATTAGGTATATAGTATAGCTTCAAGCTCAGAACATCAAAAACTAAAGAATGATATGTTTTTGTTTTAATTAGTTTTTACCTTAAAATAGAACATTGTACTCTGAAATTAATAGGTAATTTGGATTTGAATTAGTTCAAATCAATCCAGTAGTTGCCACTTCTCCTTTCGTTCTTTCTAAATTTTAAAATCCCTGTTTCATTGTGAACCCTGGAAAGTTTTTCATCTGTGATTTATTCATATTACTGCTAGTTTGTTTATTTCTGATAGTAATATGTCAACATAATGTCATAATCTGGCTAATTTTTTTGTTCCATTGAACCTTACTTATCATAAATATTTTCCATAATTTAACACTCCTGAAAACTAAAGAGATCTAATTATTCAGATGGCAAACATTATTTTTAGTTGTTATCTAATCACTGTTTGAGACTGATCTAATTACTTAACCAGCTGCCCAATCTGGACTTTATTTTGTGCTGTGAACCCCTCATGAAGGGGCGGTATGGGGAAGAAAAACACTCATTTTCTGTTAAATCAGTAGAAAATAATATTTGGAGATCATTTTTTAAAAATCTTGTATATGGTCAAATCTTCTTAAATTAAAAAATAAACTGCTCACAAATAAGTGGAAATACAGTCTCAGAACACAGATGCGAAAATGGCAGTTTTTTCCAAGTAAGAAAATAAATTGCGTTTCCCCCAGTAGTTGGAGAGATGAGCTGTGCTTTGTTTGGATTCCAGTGTCAGTTGGATATGAGTATGAGTCGTGTTTGGACCTGACTCTGTGGGAAAAGAGGACTGCCATTCTGCAGGGCTATGAATTGGATGCATCCAACATGGGTGGCTGGACATTAGATAAACATCACGTGCTGGATGTACAGAACGGTGAGCTCTTGTTCATAGACGGCTGATATCGTAATGTATTGTTCATAGATAGCTAATGTCGCCCACTTTCCAACTCACGAGATCGTAGCAACATTTTATCCTATCCGTGCTGTAGGATTAGAAATGGTAGAAAAAGAATAAAGGTGAATTTTTAAAGATTATAAAAGCCTAAAGTGGGAACTATATACCACTTTCTTAATAGACTTTCAAATGTTCATGTGTTCATCGCCGAAACGATCTTCCCATCAGAATGTGAAAGACTGACTTTGGTGTTGCAATGAAGGATCTCTGAGTGGGAGTCGTCAGCACAGATTCAGCTAGCGTGTCTCATTCCACAATGAGTCAGTGAGTGTGAGCCAAAGTACTTAGAAAGGTTTACCAAAAATGGAGGGAGGGGAATTTGTTTTTAAAATAAAGAAAACAAAATCATGTGACTTCACCAAAATATTTTTAGTAGATTTTAATTCTTGGGTAATTATTCTGATTATCTAGATTTTTTTTTTTTCGGTTCTTCTTAGACTATTAGGGAAATAAAACATTCTGCCACTCAAATGGGGTCACATATATTGTTACTTGACTTGATGAATATTAGGGGAAAAAATGAATAATCTGAGAAAAAAGCAAGAAGCCAAAGTGTTCCTAGGAGTAGACCTGATAATGTGCCAGTGAATATGCTCTGAAGAAACATGTTTCAGATGCTGCAAACCAAAAGAGGAATATTTGCAAAATATGACCAGCCTAATCTCATCAAGAATATTATTTATATGAAACACAATTCTGTTGTCTAGACTATGTTTCCAACATTTTGCCTACATACTAGCTGCATCTCAGACAACTTAAAGGGTGCTTCGCTAGAAAAGCAAGACCTAAAGTTAGTCTGTTATACTTTGGCCTCCCGTCCTAAACGACATCATACTAGTACTCTACTTTTACTGATAGCCAGAGAAAAAAGTCACAATCTCAGCAAAATAATCTAGCTCTTGACTTTGCAGAGGTTTTTGGAAGGTTCAGAATGTTGACTTGACAGTGTAGTACAATTAAATGTTTATAGTTAATGGTCACTTTTTCAGATTAATGTTGCTTCAATGTTCATTCCTCCTTAAAACAATTTTTTGTGGGTGTTGGAGAGTGTGCATTTTAACCTTCCAAATATATGCAGTCTAAAGTAGTTCTCAGACCAGTGCTTGAAAATGCTCTTGTTGGACCGGATGCAGTGGCTTATGCCTGTAATCTCAGCACTTTGGGAGGCCAAAGCAGGTGGATCACTTGACGTCAGGAGTTTGAGACCAGCCTGGGCAACATGATAAAACCCTGTCTCTACAAAATATACAAAAATTAGCCATTTGTGGTGTTGCACACCTGTCGTCCCAGCAACTCAGGAAGCTATGGTGGGAAAATCGCTGGAACCTAGGAGGCAGAGGTTCCCGTGAGCTAAGATCGCGCCACTGTACTCCAGCCTGAGTGACAGAGTGAGACTCTGTCTCAAAAAACAAAAAAAGGAAGAAAATGCTAGTGCCTTCCCTCCAGGAAATAATAGTCTGAGAAAATCAGTAGTAAGGAAAAACAAACAAACAAAAAAGCAGAAAAACCCTTCCCTGCTTCACTATTTTATAGCAGGATATTAAGCTCTACCCCCCTTCCAGTTATGTCCTGGACATCAGGATACAGTTCAGTTTGCACCCCAGATTAAGCAGAGCTGCTGTCTAGTGCCGCATGCAGCACACATCGAAAAGGTGGGACTCCTGACCAAGCAGGGGACTCCAGTGCTCTCTCAGAGCCTCTCAACTTGTCAGTGGTGTCTGAAGCAGTAGTAGTCTCATTCTGTTATATTAGTAGCACAAGGTTCAATCATGGTCTTTTAAAATGAGAAGCCATATGCCAAACATGCTAGGAGCTGCTCTTGATGAAATTATGTAAAATGATATATCACACAGTTTGAACATATTTTTGTATTCCTTCAGAAGCCCTCTACAAACAAAACTAGGGGAAACATCTCTAGATGCCATTTAGTTATGATGAGTATATAGGGTAAAGTTCATAACCAATTAGCTACAAGATTTCACTAAAGAGATTACAAATCAATAGGAAAACTGCAGGCATCTCTTCAGCTCCTAAAAAGCCCATGCCTCTGTAATTACCATTGTGTGATACAACACAGGATACTGTATTCAGGAGGATTCAGCAATGTGTAGATATTCTGTGTATGTCTAATATAAATACACACATATTCTAAACCAGAATAACATATGGTTAACTTCTATTAAAATATCAAGGCAGATGTAAAAACCAAACTTTCCAAAATGCTGTCCTCAAAAAAAAAATGTTCTAAATTATAAAATATATTTAGGCCGAGCACAGTGGCCCACACCTGTAATCCCAGCACTTTGGGAGGCTAAGGTGGGCAGATCATTTGACATCAGGAGTTCCAGACCAGTCTGGCCAACATGGTGGAGCCCTGTATCTACTAAAAATACAAAAATTAGCCAGGCATGGTGGTGGGCACCTGTAATCCCAGCTACTCAGGAGGTTGAGGCAAGAGAATCACTTGAGCCAGGGAGATGGAGCTTGCAGTGAGCCAAGATTGTGCCACTGCACTCCAGCCTGGGTGACAGAGCAAGATTCCGTCTCAAAAATAAATAAATAAAATAAAATATATGTTATTTTTAAATGTAAGATAACCTCAGCCACAGGGTGAACAGATTGCCGTTTAGAATTTTATCCAAGAACATTTTGACAAGTAGTGGCTTTCCAAAGTGACATGTGTCTAAATGAATAAACAAAGTGATTTGTAGTCATGACAAGGTGGATGAGCTACAGAAAGACATGAGGGAGAAGACGGAAACGTAGATGCTGACAGTTATTCGTGCAGGCACCCTGAAACGTGGAAATAAATATTCTAATGTTCATCTTTCTGTTCTGTCATCATAGAGAAGTAGCATGAAGGGCCAATCGTTCAAAGTAATGACTGAAGAAATCACATGTCGTAGAGCGGTAGTCTGACTTGTAGGATTCTTCTGATGAAAATTACACAACTGGCTCTTATGGGAAATTATAGCTGCATGATTATCAACTAACGTAATCACAGAAAGAAGAATCTTAGATATCATTAATGCATTCTTTGAATATTCAAAGCAAAATGCATTTCACCTCTTGTTATCATCTAGCCTTATTTAGCTTATTTTTCTTAAATTTGAATAAACCTGTTTTATTTTCCCTGATTTCTTTATGTAAATTTGCTATGATTATTACATCACCCAAATAGCAAAGCATTAAAAAAGTAATCACAGAATGCACCTAAAATGTGCTGAGCTATAAGGAGAACATAATTATTCTAATTTCTTCTTCACTTTAAAATTATCCCAAAGTGGGGGAAAAAGCACTTTCTCAAGTTTCCTGATTGTGCTTTCGTGGGATTATTCTTTTAACAGTGTATCTGCTAAGAAGTAGAATCGTTATCTCTGAGAACTGCTTTGGAACATAGAACATTCAATAAATGTAATATATGCCTCTCTAAAGTGAAAGCAGCAGGTGGTGTATACAGATGAGAACACATTGAGAAGTGTCATAAAATATGCGTGGAACAATAGCAGCTGACTACCCCGTGTGCATCACACCAAACTGGAGCCATTGATCTGTATATATCAGTGGCAAAAGGAATAAAATTAGAATCTCAACTCAAATCTAATTTCTAACTATGAAAATATTTAACATTCATTTGGAATCTTTTCTCCGATTTTCACTGAAGACCATAAAGGAGCAGACTGGCATTTTTGTCTTGATAAAATTATTGGCACTTCCATACCTTAAAGCAGAATTCACTTTAAATAATACATTGGCCTTCCACAACAGTTTTGTTATGTTTGACATTTTGAATAACTGCATGTATATGCATTCTCCTATCAGATGAGAGTGTACTCAGGAATAGTCTTTGACAGTATAAGTAGAGTTAAAATAAGCCTGTGTTATCATTAACAGCTTTGGAGTTTGATATTTTCTACCTTTGTTTTCCATAAAGTTTGTTAACTTTAAAGAAAATTATAAATTTGGCCGGGCACGGTGGCTCAAGCCTGTAATCCCAGCACTCTGGGAGGCCGAGACGGGCGGATCACGAGGTCAGGAGATCGAGACCATCCTGGCTAACACGGTGAAACCCCGTCTCTACTAAAAATACAAAAAAAAAAAAAACTAGCCGGGCGAGGTGGCGGCGCCTGTAGTCCCAGCTACTCGGAGGCTGAGGCGGGAGAATGGCATGAACCTGGGAGGCGGAGCTTGCAGTGAACCGAGATCGCGCCACTGCACTCCAGCCTGGGCGACACAGTGAGACTCTGTCTCAAAAAAAAAAAAAACCAAAAAAAAAAAAAATTATAAATTCAAAACAAATTTATATTCCTGGTGCACATTTTTATTAATTGAATATTTTCAATATTGATTAACAATTAGACAAACTTGTTATTCCCTAAGGAATATTATGTAGAGCCTGTTTTCAAACCTAGTTGCACGTTAAGATCATCTGGAGAGTTTTTCTAAATTTCAGGGCTAAGGCTGTACCTCAGACAAATTAAACCACCGTCTCTCTGGGTGAGAAGCAGGCATTAATACTTTTTGGCAGCTCCCCAGGCCATTTCAGTGTACAGCCATGACTGGTCATCGCTGAGGTTGAGAATTGGGGTTTTATTCTTCTTAGTCTTTTGTTCCTTTCACCAGACATGACTTCAGTTCACAGTAGACAGCACTTTTTGTGTATATCCTATGTACTTTATCATGTAATATTTTACACTAGGTCATTGAATACAGTTCTTTCCAATGGAGCTTCAAATAAGAATGTCTCAATCCAGACCTAAGAGGCATTGAATTATAGTTAAAACAATCATGAACATATTTGCTTTTCACCTTTACACTTTTTCATCATAAGAAAAAAACGCACTTTATTTCTTCTAGGTATACTGTACAAGGGAAATGGGGAAAACCAGTTTATCTCCCAGCAGCCTCCAGTCGTGAGTAGTATCATGGGCAATGGGCGAAGACGCAGCATTTCCTGCCCCAGTTGCAATGGTCAAGCTGATGGTAACAAGCTACTGGCCCCAGTGGCGCTAGCTTGTGGGATCGATGGCAGTCTATATGTAGGCGATTTCAACTATGTGCGGCGGATATTCCCTTCTGGAAATGTAACAAGTGTCTTAGAACTAAGGTATGTCTTTCCTAAATTTGGGCTTTTAACCAAAGCTCAACCTGCCTTTTAAAAAAATGTTGAGTCTGATGTACTAATCTATTCATATAAAAATTACCATCCCAAGGTTTACAGTTTCCCCCAGAAAGAAGCCAGATTCTTGCTTACAGTTAGAAGCACAGCACATCTATATTGTCCCATAAGTGTATTAAAGAGCATAAAGTCACCCAGTATCTCAAATATCTTACTGATTTCAGTGAATTTTCTGTGCTCTAAAATGACAGAGCTATGATTCTTAAATCTCTTTTGTTTTCTTTAGAATAACCCTGTGAAATAGGCGTAGCTCTTTTATTTCAGTGGTTGAAATTAAGGCATAAAATCTTTTCCTGTGATTTCAGGACCTGATATTAAATGAACTAAGGCTATGACTTTTCACTAGAATATGGGATCCTCAGGTTGGGTTAATCCATTAGCCATAATGACAGTAGGAAAAGTAACGTATTGTCTTTGCTCTGTTCATTTAAGTGTGATTTTCAAATCAGCCTATTCTGTTCGTTAGTTGGTAAGCCCTAGACTACAGAATTCATTTCCGGTATCATTTCTGCCAAGTTGGCAACTTTCCATACAAATAATTAAATCCCAGAATTCAACTCATTATATTCTAGAAGCCTTTTCTAACTGTGCTTTCTCTTTTTTACCTGTTTTTACCTGCTTCCACCAAGAAATAAAGATTTTAGACATAGGTAAGCATCATACCTTAAGGTTATTGTATGTTTTCAAATACCCTTTTTACGTTGCAATGTGACCCTCTAAAATTGTTTTCTAAGAATATTTCATCATGAGAGAGGAAACAGTATCACAGATCATCAAAGGAATTAAAAGTGCTTAATTGGACAATTATTATACAATATATTGCAAGTTATTTACGTGGTATAATTTGAGAAATGTTTTTCAGTTGGTTCACAAAATAAATTTCATTACAAAAAAGTATAAGGAGTATCTCTGTATAACAAAAATGATTTCCAAGCATTAATTACTGACTGACACAATCTAAGCCATGTTGAACAGAATGAAACCTGAAGCACAGTAGGAAGGTTTGAGAAGGCCTGCATTGTTCCATGAATACCCAGGACAGGCTGTGTTTTATTGGAGACACTTTAAGAAAAAGAATCTAGAAATATTTTACCTTGGCAAATGTTTTAAAACATACAATTATGCGAACATGTGGCTTGGCAAACTGAGAGACCCCAAAGCTGAAGCTTAATTATTAGCTTCCTGGTAAATTCCTCTTTGCCTAGAGTTTATATTTTCCTAAGTTGGAAGAATTACTAGATTTAAGAGGTAATGTTTTCATTGCCATTATTATGGAGGAAATGACTTTCTTCAAAGTGAAGGACAAATATAATTGAAGCAAATCTATAGACTCAGAAGTGTTTCATGTTCCACTTTCTGTGTACACAGAGCTGCAGAAGATACAATAAAGACTTGTATGGACACATTTGATTGAAAAACTTTGCGAAGGATAGAAAAAAAAAGGCGGGGAAAACCAATGTTTTAAAGTAAAGCTAGCAAAAAGCTAGACAGGTTAGAAATGCTAGATCTACTTTGGTCATTAAAATAGCTAATGAAATGATATCAGATGGAAACAATAATATTTTATGTGAGGTCTTTTAGATGAATTAGTCAACAAAACCCCTTTAACCTGTTGTGTAGTGATTGACAACTAGCAAACAAAAGCCAAAGTTCTACTGAAAGGTGAATAGCTGTTGCATATCAGGGTGACCAGACGTGGCCCCATGATCTTTTCCTGAGATCCCCTATTGATCTTATACTCGCAGCTAATAGCTCAGTCACATGCTAAAATCAACACTTCATCTCTCCAGAATACTGAGCATGCAAAGCTCTGCTATCAGAAACCATAGTAGAATATCAAAAATGTTCTTGTCTTGTTTTCTTGGTAGCTGTGGAGAAAAGAGGGAAGACAGACAGGTTGCACACCAACTAAATGTGAAAATGCTGGAGGCAATACAGAAAAAACTATCCAAGCAGCTACCTTTTAACAAGCAGGCCTATTCCATGCCAGGCGTGGTGCCAGATATTTTGTATCTGTTATTGCAGATCCACACAGCAGTCCTTCAGGGGTACAGGTGACATAGTAAAGGCTCCAGGAGGTTACATATCTTCCCCAAAATATATGCCTAAGAAATGGGTAGCAGACAGTTAAACCCCTCTAAAAATATGTTCTTTCCACTGCACCACACAGCCAGTTTTTCTGTGTCTCAATGCCTAAGTTTCTAGGGGCTCATTCCCTGGGTATGCAAAAAGCAAGACTTATTTCACAATCATTTTACCTGTTACTTAAAGCCATAATCTCTCCCTCTGGGAAAAAAAATCTATGAGGTTAGAGTTACATCTTTATTTAAACAGTAGGAATTCATTTTGTACTAACTTCTGGTGTTTGGCAGTGATACTATTGTAATCCCTCTCTCATGATCCTCCATAACCCTTCTCCTCTGTCCATCATCCTAACTACATTTGTGCTTCTGCATTTCCTTTATGTGCCATGCATGCAGAGTACACTTTTGGGGTTTTATATGGATATTTAATTGTATGAAATAAATCATGTTAACTGATCACTTACTGCATGTTAGGCACTTTGAAAAATAATAATATAAGACAAAGTACCTGTTCTCAGAACTCACCATCTAGCGGGGGAGACAAGGTATATACGTGAGAAATTAAATAACATTTTCAGTATCGTTCTTTGACACTTAATCATACCCATGGTCCATGGTTTCAAATGTGAGAATAGTTCTGTGAAGGAAGAGATTACTGGGAGATGACAGTATGGTAAGGAAACATTTTCTGGAAGGGCTGATATTTGAGCTAGGTCTAAAAATGAAATCTGCTGAAACAGAACAGCAAGAAGAAAAGAGAAGTCATGAAGAAATAGAGAAAGCAAGTAAAGTTACCGGGGACTGGGGGAGAGCTGAGCAAGACATGTTCTGAGAATAATCAGACCCACCTGAATGGAGCAGGGGGTTCATAGTGGTAATCATGAGAGATACAGGCACAAAGGCAGGGGAGGGTCAGATTGCCTGGGGCCTTGAGTGCTCTAAGGAATTATTCTCTCCTGTAGGATACCTGAGACAGTGGGGACCCATTTTAGCATCCTGAACAAGTGGCATACGCAAAGTGGCATACTGAAAGGAAGAATAATTTGGTGTCAGAGTTCAAAATGACTCGAGATGAGATCAATTAGAAAGCTGTTGCACCTTGAGATGCTAGATAACCTAAAATAGGATGGTTAGCAGTGAAGGAAGCCAAGCGATAAAGGGAAGGAGAGAATGGAGAGTCTTTGTCTAAGTGATAAGAAAGAGGAAGATGTAGAGAATGTGTAAGGTCTTTGAGCCCAAATCATCAAACATGATCATGTCATTGATAAAATAGGGATTCCATTTGTTTAGTAGGTAATAAAATTGACCTAGCAAAGTTAACATATTTTACTTCATTGGAACTTCTTCTTTTAGCTTAAAAAATTAAAGTTCTTTTCAGATGCTTCTTCCTGTGTGCCTGCCTGTCGTCACCTTCCCTTTCCTGGTTAATAAGATCCTTCCTGGTATGCTTATCCTCACTCTCTTGGGCAGCGTAAGAGTCATGAGAGGCTTAGGAACAGGTCATAGGAAGAAAAAGAAATTGAAAAGTGTGTCTAAATCTACAAAAGGAATGGTATTGCCAGTTGTTAATAATTAAAATATAAAAATGCACACTTTTATCCTCTTGTATATTTCATATACTATAAACAGTCTCATTAATTGGACTAATGGGGGAATAATAAAAGTATTCAATACAAATTAATATAAAAACACATCTTCTTATTTTAAAATTCAGAGTATTCTGTTATATCAAACTAATAAGCACCACCAGGATATTACATGAAATAAAAATTCTTAGCTATACTTTAATGAATAGATATAAATATTACTGATCAACATATTTAATTTTTTACATAAATAGAAGCAGCTACAATGCTTTTAAAATGTGTTTGTTTTAGATATACCAAACATTTCCTTCTCTGATGTTTGTAGTACTAGTTTGCCAACTAACCCGTTTAATATGTAGTAAATTTTACGTCATCCTTGTTCCAATTCTCACACGTTCCAAAATTTTAAAATTACATTAATTAATACCAGCCAAAGGGCACTTAAACATGTAGAACTAAAAATCAACTTTGTGAATTTTATATTACCAATTAAATGATCAAAGAAAGTGTCAATCATAAGTCTGTGAATTTGAATCCATTAAAGTTTAGATACCAAATTATAAAAATTTTATTCAGCACTCCTTATTGACTTAATATTTAAAAATCAAGCAGGCACGGAAATATCACACCCCCAGTCCCTGCTTGCAATATTCTAAACAGTCTTTTGGTTACCATAAAAGAAGTCTTTTTACTTTTCCGTATAAATATAGTTTTTTATGCTTCTTCAAATGTCTTGTGTTCTAAGGACTGTGGCACAGTTTCCAACTCAAAAGATAGAGGTGCTAATAATGTCCGTTCTCTGGCTTGTTCTTTGTGAATATTTCTCTAGTCTAAGAAGGTTGAATTATGACAAAATAAATGAGCAAATCCAGCCTGCACTTACCACTGGATCTGTGTCTGATTGAATGAGACTGTAGAGAAGATGTCTTGATAATTGTGATGATCTAGGCAATTCAGGATGAGTTAAGAATCAAGGTGTAATATACTAAAGGTTCTTAACTTGATCTCAGTTTCCTTGGTTTTGCTGTTCGTCAAAATTGTAATATTTCAGACCTCTCTGAAATAGCAAAATCTCAATCAATCACATAAGGATGCTGCTGTGCTTCTGCTAAGCAGAGATTTCCCAAAACCAAGCATTTGGAAAATCCCCGTGCTCCAGCTGTTGGCTGCAGCCTGTTTCGGTCATGGTAGCCTCACGTTTTCACACTAGATAGATCAGTGACCTAAAAATTCACCACTCATCGTACCCACACACCCACCTCTTTAGTGCTTTGGGTTTTCAGAAAGTTGGACAGCAAGCACTAGCTCACCCTGTCAACTCTCTGTGCTGAAATTAGGTGACCTTGAATCCCAGTCCTATGGCATATGATTCAGAGCTTCACTGCCACCAGTCTGTCAACTGGAAATATCCAGACTCACTTTTTTTCCTTTTAGTACTTCCATGCTGATCCCTCTTTTCATTTAGGAGAGACCAGCATCTAACAAACAGCTCTAATTTACCATGCTGGCCTGCGCTGCTGGGAGCTTGTCAACGTCTCATTTCCTCCCATCCTGTGCAGAGTATTTCCAGAGGCTCATTCTCTTCTCTAGGGCCACATAGACTCCCTCACATTTGTTCTTCTGGACAACAGAGTTGCATCGACAACAGAGTTGCATCCAAAAGCGCAGCTTTCATTTGTCAGACATTCTTAAAGCCATTGACATCTGTTGCTTGATGGAGAAATGTCTATGTCTTCTGGGAAGGAGATGCTTCAGGACAGGAAATAAGCAAATATAAGCACCACTTTGGGCATTCTCTTATTCCTTCCCCATTAGAATAAAACTGATGACAGTAAAGGCAAGCTTATGACTTGAATGTCCATTCATTTTTGCACCAAGAAAACTCATGTCCCATAGCTAAGAGGATGCCACCACCACTGAAGCTGCCACCTCAAAAATCGGTTTGTTTTTTCCCAAAATGAAGGCATCCTGAGGAAGTGTGTGTGGCTCATTTACCGTGAATGAATCATCACTGTTCATCATTACTCGCTAAACAACTTAAAGTGGGTATTTTAAGAGAAGTCTTCATTACTTTAATAGTTTAGGATATTATAAACTGCTGTTAATAACAGCAGAAGTAAGAAAACAAATTTAAATCTAGCCAAGTTTAGGTTTAACAAATTTAAACCTAAACCCAGTTTAAACCCAGTTTTTTTTTCTTTTAATGTTTTCAGAAACAGCTCATACTTTAGTTAATTATTGTATTCCTGCACTTTCTAAGGTTGTAAGGCAAAAGACATTGCACTGTAAGAAGCGACGGGGCAAAGGCGAGTATAAGGACGGTTAATTCTTAGTGAGTATGTAGTATGCGCTAGGCCCTGTTCTAAGGCTCTTACATATATTAGTTCATGTAATCATCCCAGCATCCTATGAAATATGTATTATTATCACCACCTTTATAGGTAAGGAACCTGAGGCACAGATAAGTTAGGCAACTTGCCCAGATCATACATTTAGTGATAGTGATGAAGTTAGGCTTTAAACCCAGTCTCTCTGGTACAGAGTTTATACTCAAAGATACACACTGATAAGAAAAGAAATACGTGTGTCTGTATACACATGAGTGTATGCATACCGTGTACACAGCTGTTCACAGTTAACTGTATATTCAAGGATGTAGGAAAGACTAAAGGAACCTCTCCAATGTCATGTCTTTCAAAGCAGACTTAGTTTGGTGGAGCTGCAACTCGGTCACCAATTATATACACCTGAAAGACCAGCTCTGGCAACATTAGACTGTTTATAGAAAGGAAAAAAAAAAAAATCTCTGTAAAATTGCTCTGAATGTTATATTGATATGTGACTCTTCACTTCTTACAAAGTAATAAACTACCACATTAAGGGATGCAATATGTGTTGCTGCATTTAAAATTTTAGGCATCAACTTAGGAAAATGATACAATAACACTTAGCACAGCAGGTTGATCATTTGGCATAACGCAGTTGTTCTGAAATGTTTTTCCTGCATAATGACTTGCATCCTTCTGAGTTCTTCATCTTACTTTTTACCATTTCACACACATTTACACACTCAAGACCTCGTGCTCTAGTCTGTCTTTTGTCACTCAAAGATATTAAAGGCTGGAAAGGAGATCCCAGAGCTGAAGGTAGTCAAGCCTTTGTATGTCTTTATGTTTCTCTGTATACTAACATCACAGCCTAAGAGCTCTTCAGCGCTCCACAAGGCCCCTACAGTCTCCATGTGTGATCTTCTGTCCTCCTCTAACAACGTGAGAAACACTTCAACAATTTTAAGAGTAGAATCTCTTATAGGAATGATAAAGTACATCTATACAGCACTTAGAAGGAAAATCATTAAGTAGTGAAAATGTTTTATTACAACCCAACATCATTAGTAATGAGGAGACTACTGCATCACTATTAGAATAAAAATATTCATATAGGTAGATTTCTTCTAAATATTTTAGATGTTCACAAATAAAATAAATGGAAGCAAGCATATAACTCTGTGTGTGTGGTGTGTGTGTGTGTGTGTGTGTGTGTGTGTGTGTGTGTGTGTGTCTGGCTGCATGTGGAAAGAGGGACAGGGAGAGGGAGAGGGAGAATTAATTAGTATTAGTATAACTAAGTTCGTCATCCGAAGATCAATGGAGTTTGACAGATTCCCATCATGTTGACATCTCGGTTGGGACACCAAATCATTTAAATTATTTTTCTGATTTTTTTCAGAAAGCAATCTTTGCACATGTACAAGATTACATTAATTTTAAGAATGTGGCATTGAGTGTTTGTAAGGATATTAGCTTTTTAATTCCAATGATACGTCATAATTTGTCCCCTCCTTGAGAGTGTTGGGCTTACCATTTTTTACAAGTAGTGGGACTTAAAATGTTTTACATTTGCATTTCTTTATATTTATAAAATTGAGGCACTACATTTTGTATGTCACTAGATTCATAGGCAGGTTTCAGAGCAGCTGAGTATATGAACTTTAGAAAGAAAACTGAAGGATCCGGCATCCCAGCTCACTGCCACAGGCCACCAGATGAGACTCACCCATACACTTGAATGACCCCGTTTTAACGTTTAACCCCATAGGACAAACATTGGCACTTTTCTGGATTATGATAGAGCAACCGAGACAGACAAAGTGCTCATTTCTTCAAGGGGAGGGTGTTTAGTTTGAAAGGATAATACCCTATGGCGAGGTATGAGTGGAATCAGTAGTGTATTGTACTTTATAGGAAAATTTGATGGAGACATCCTTTGCCTGGAAGAAACTTTATGTCCCTCATTCAGGGGCATTTTTTAATGGCTTTGCATCGAGCAAAAAAGATTTAGAGAATTTTTTTCTTTGTTTTAGGCTAGACACATGGTGCCTTTTAAAGGTAGTATTTTTAAGATGACGGTTAGTAAACTGTTGAATCCTCAGCATCAGGCAAGGAAGACAAACAGTAATATCAGAGAAACCCTACCTGTGAGCACGTTCTTTTAAGTCATTATTAAATAGACAGTACTATTCATGTCTCATCTTTGATCATGGATTCCAGACTAGAATCAGTTTCTCATGATCTGTTTTATTTTGCTTTTAATTTCCCTCTGTGTATTAGGAGTAATTCCCTTTGATGTTTATGTATGATCCTTTTCACAGCAGCAACCCAGCTCATAGATACTACCTTGCAACGGATCCAGTCACAGGAGATTTGTACGTTTCTGACACAAACACCCGCAGAATTTATCGCCCAAAGTCACTTACAGGGGCAAAAGACTTGACTAAAAATGCAGAAGTCGTCGCAGGAACCGGGGAGCAGTGCCTTCCGTTTGACGAGGCGAGATGTGGGGATGGAGGGAAGGCCGTGGAAGCCACACTCATGAGTCCCAAAGGTACTGGCAGTTGGCGATTTGAGGATTTCTTTTTATTTGAAAAAAAAAAAAAAGGTAGAAAATCCATTTAGTGCCTTCTCATGTTTAGTGCCGAGTCTAACTTTTTACCTTTGACAGTGTTCTGAAAAGCTGTTTCACATCTAGGGTTTTTAAAAGCCATGTAGCATGAAACTGCTAGAATCCTAACTTGGTTTTACAGTAAATATTAGGTTCTTGGCATTCTTTATTATCATACCATTTTTTCAGCTCTTCAAAGAATGAAGCAACTACTCTATATAATTCAGGTCACATCCTGTTAAACTTCAAGGAAGTATCCAAATTCTTTCATAGTCCTGGAATTTCTTGGTCGTGAATGAGTCCCAGGCTTCTTTAAAAACCATCACTAAGCAACCCTATGAGCCCTCACCCTCTTTGGAGCTGTTCAGCTTTTGTTTCTATGCCATGGGAAAAAAATCCTTGCTGTGAGGAATTTTTGGAGGTAACAAGGGCTAAAAAATTCTACGTGATAAAGGCTTTTAAACCAGGCAGGACTGACTCCTTGCTCATGTATTATGCCACTCAATACAATGCTTTTGGTTTGGGGCCTTTATTTTTTTCATGATAGCTACTGACTATTATGTGAACAAGGACTGGAAAAAAGTGGCTGTACTGAATTATTCATCATAGAAGATTTCATTGTAACAGGGTCAACAAAACACTAACCTTGGCTTAGATCTATTTTTGTTAGAAGAATATGGTTGCTGTAAGTTAGCTGGAATGGAATTTGAAGCTGGTTCTATAATTTATAGACCACAACATTATATAATCATTATAATTTATATTGGAAACATACAAGTATTACCTGTGTGATTCATATACTCACAGGAGATTCTGACAAAATTGGATTATTTCCTTACTGAATTTTTTTCTTTTTCTTTTTCTTTTTTTTTTGAGACAGAGTCTCGCTCTGTCACCCAGGCTGGAGTGCAGTGGCCGGATCTCAGCTCACTGCAAGCTCTGCCTCCCGGGTTCAAGCCATTCTTCTGCCTCAGCCTCCTGAATAGTTAGTTGGGACTACAGGCTCACACTGCCACACCCAGTTATTTTTTTGTATTTTTTAGTAGAGACAGGGTATCACCATATTGCCCAGGCTGGTCTCGAACTCCTGAGCTCAGGCAGTCTGCCTGTCTCAGCCTCCCGAAGTGCTAGGATTGCAGGCGTGAGCCCCTATGTCCTGCCTCCTTACTGAATTTTTAATTTATTTGTATTATAAATGCCTATGCTGGTTTTTTTCTAATGTGTTTGCAATCTGCAGCCCTACCTGCTACCTATCACCGATGTCGTCACTGGGGTTAAATAATTGAGTTTAATAATGGGCCTAATAGTTAATCAAAAGTAACCATTTTTGAAAAAGTACTAATACCTGCTTCTCTCAAATACAGGAATGGCAATTGATAAGAATGGATTAATCTACTTTGTTGATGGAACCATGATTAGGAAAGTTGACCAAAATGGAATCATATCAACTCTCCTGGGCTCTAACGATTTGACTTCAGCCAGACCTTTAACCTGTGACACCAGCATGCACATCAGCCAGGTGCTCAACACTGAGCTGGCTCGTTTGTTTCTCCTCTGGGTGACTTGACTTATTCAGTCAGTAGACTGTGATGGCACCATATTAAACTGCATATATCATGTTTTGCAGTGGTTCTGATAGGGCATTTCCATCTACATGTATCACAGGAGCTAATAAAAAGTGATTTTCTTGTGTAATTCTGCATTTGATGAATTCAGTGGGATACAGAACAGTTATCACTAAGAAATGCTAAGCATTTGTAATAAAATACCAGTAAAGTAGCAGCATGCAGATATTCTAAAAAGAACCAAACAGCTTAAATCTCTAATCTTTTGATTGCATGAGCTCCTTGAGTAGTAGAGAGAACCCACTATGATTTGTCCCAAGGGACTTATATTTAGAATTCGAAAGTTTACTATTAGGCTGATTGAAAACACAACAGAACACTAATCTATTCATAACCTAGAAAGCCCCAACATTTGGTGGTCATTGCTGCCATAGGAACATGTGTGTTCATAACTCATTGATATCTGTTGACTCACTACTCAGAGGCTTATTTGCTATTTGCCTATAACCAACAAATCTTACTGTGGGCTGAATTTTAAAAGAAAGTGTTATTTCTTATATTTATCTTCATTCATTACTTTTTGGTTTATTTTACTGAGGCTATTGAAAAAACTATTACAAAACAGTTTATCTCAGATTAATGCCAATTTCCCTGAATGGTCTAATTTACTCTTCTGGCGAATTAACTGTAGTGCAGTGACTGACTAACCAGGCCATTTCTTTTTTTGTTTAGGTACGTCTGGAATGGCCCACTGACCTAGCCATTAACCCTATGGATAACTCCATTTATGTCCTGGATAATAATGTAGTTTTACAGATCACTGAAAATCGTCAAGTTCGCATTGCTGCTGGACGGCCCATGCACTGTCAGGTTCCTGGAGTGGAGTATCCCGTGGGGAAGCACGCGGTGCAGACAACACTGGAATCGGCTACTGCCATTGCTGTGTCCTACAGTGGGGTCCTGTACATTACTGAAACTGATGAGAAGAAAATTAACCGGATAAGGCAGGTCACAACAGATGGGGAAATCTCCTTAGTGGCCGGAATACCTTCAGAGTGTGACTGCAAAAATGATGCCAACTGTGACTGTTACCAGAGTGGAGATGGCTATGCCAAGGATGCCAAACTCAATGCCCCATCTTCCCTGGCTGCTTCTCCAGATGGTACACTGTATATTGCAGATCTAGGGAATATCCGGATCCGGGCTGTGTCAAAGAATAAGCCTTTACTTAACTCTATGAACTTTTATGAAGTTGCATCTCCAACTGATCAAGAACTCTACATCTTTGACATCAATGGTACTCACCAATATACTGTAAGTTTAGTCACTGGTGATTACCTGTACAATTTTAGCTACAGCAATGACAATGATATTACTGCTGTGACGGACAGCAATGGCAACACCCTTAGAATTAGACGGGACCCAAATCGCATGCCAGTTCGAGTGGTGTCTCCCGATAACCAAGTGATATGGTTGACGATAGGAACAAATGGATGTTTGAAAAGCATGACTGCTCAAGGACTGGAATTAGTTCTGTTTACTTACCATGGCAATAGTGGCCTTTTAGCCACTAAAAGCGATGAAACTGGATGGACAACTTTTTTTGAGTAAGTATATGAAAATTCTACTCTGATTATAAAATACTGTGATACAATAATATCATGTATAGTAACAATATAAGCTTAAGGGCTGGAGGATTCCGTGTTTTTGAGAGCCTACAGCTTCTATAGTTTTGGGATCCCGGCTGGGCACGGTGGCTCATTCCTGTAGTCTCAGCTCCTCGGGGGGACTGAGACGGGAGGATTGCTTGAGCCCAGGAGTTCAAGGCCACAGAGAGCTTTGACTGTGCCACTGCACTCCAGGCTGAGTGGCAGAGCCAGAACGTATCTCTAAAGAAAAAAAAAATTAGATTCCTCTTTCTGAGAAAGAAGACAAAATTGCAGGATACAAAGTTAGATGCAGGGCCTTGGAAAGGGGAGGGACCCATGTAAGGGAGAAGCCCAAAGTTTCAGTTTCAGTTGGCTTCATGGTAAATTTACCTTTACTTAAGGATTAGCATCTTGCTTCAAAGGGACCTAACATCTTAGGAGCAAACCTTCTGAGAAGCATCCTGCAGCTGTGGTTTGGGGCATAAAGCCTTTGGCTCTAGGTTTGCCCACCTGATAAAGCTGACTGTATCAGGAGCTTGCATTGAAGAAAAACTTCTAAAACATTTACAGTGAACTTTGCTGATGACATAAAAGGGCTTAAGTTCTTGTAATCAGTTACCGGAGAAACCACACTGTGCCTCAAAGAACCTTACAACTAAATGAAGTCAGGAATTGCCATTTGTTGCCTGAAAGCATTTGAAGAGGTAGGAGGTTCATTCAGCCAGGGTGTTGCAATAGATAGCGTGGAGTGGTGGCCCGGGCACTGTGCCTTCTGAACAGTCACATCTCGGGTGTCACTGAGAGTGAAGGGAGAGTCAACCGTTGTGTATGTTCTGGCATGTATAAACGCGTTC
>NW_012118487.1:4856481-4876191 GCF_000951035.1 Colobus angolensis palliatus | reverse complement strand
GTGCCTTCTGAACAGTCACATCTCGGGAGTCACTGAGAGTGAAGGGAGAGTCAGCCGTTGTGTATGTTCTGGCATGTATAAACGCGTTCTCAATTTTGCTTGTTCACTTGACTCAGCTGTGCAAGCCATGAGGTGAAATGAGATGTGCAGAGATGGCATGTTGACAAATGCAAAATAGTCTTTGAAATGAATCCTGAGTTCCTTAGTGTGATTTTCACCATGATATGCTGAAGCAAAAGTATTTCTTTCTGTAGGAGCACACCTCTGAAATTATAACAAAAGTCAGTAGAAAAAATGACTCAATATACAAATATTTTCTGTATAACTTTTCTGGAATGTATCTTATACATAAAGCTTAGTTCTCCTGTAGCTTAAATTGCTTTTCTTTTTCGACAGATTCTCTTTTAATAAAATGAATGTTACCCAGCAGCATGATTTTGTCAGAGGAACAAACCTTTTCAATTGAATTACATTAAAATTCTGTGCTTAGCATTCCTTTTGCTCATTTTAGTATCACAATAGGAAAGGAATAAATTGGAAGTTAATGGAAAGCACTTCCTTTGCACTGTTTTCAAAGTGATAGCAGGCTAGACTGCCAACGAGGCAAAAAAGAGCAGAGGAAAAGTGCTGCCATCAGATGAGACTGGGCAGGAGAGCTGCTCTGATTATAAGATCTTCAGGAGACAGTGGCGACATTGGTAGGGTTTCAGTTTAGTTGAAAGCAGGGGAAACGGAGAGAAATAAGTTTTTAGTAGAGTCCACTACTCAAACCCTGCTCTCTGGGCCATTTTTGAATGTGTCCTTATTCGTTCCCAGGAGTTCATCGTATGGGTTAGTGCTGACACTTGAACTTCCTGCAGCAGATACAGTGGTTTGCTTATGGCCTACAAATGCATTGTAATCAAGTTTGGAAAATTAGAGAAATTTCACTGGTGGAGCTAATGTGGGATAGTATAAACCAATTTGGATTTTTTTACCTGTTAAAGAAATGATAGTGCAAAAAAGAAGATATATTTCTCTATTAACACATAACCTCCAAGAATTTCAGACGTAGGAATCAGCAGACTGGCTGCAGTAGGGTTAGGTTGGCAAGCCAATCTTGTATATAATGGGAAAACATTATTTTAAAGAATGAAAGGTTTTAATTAATTAAAACCATCAAAAGCACATTTTCACCGATACTGACTCATTACATTTCTTATTTAAAGTATATCTATTAAATCTTAGAACTAGATAAATTGCTGTAAGGGCAACTAAACTATTCCAAAAAGCATTATTAAAATATCTTACCAAATATCACCCTCACAATTTTATATATATGATATATATTTATCATATATATAAGAATATCATAATTTAACAAACTATTATTTAGAAATGACTTTTCTAATAAAATTAACAGAAATGCTGCTTTTAAAAACCAGTGTTTTGTTAATTTTCCTTATAAGCTGTCTACAGCAAAGACGACTAAAAAATTTCTAAGAAACCTTTATGCATTTTTCAAAATAATGTGTTAAAAAAGAGCACTTAACCCAAGGAATTCAGAATTATCGTGTCGGAATGACAAATGATCATTTTTTTCTTCCCACACATTCTTGTAATTTGGCTGTGAAAGAGCAAAGGCCCGGCCTCTCCTAAGGGTCAGAAACTTTAAAACACATTCAAAAGGAAATGCGCAAAAAGAAAAGGGTGGGGGGAGGTGTCATTCTCGGGCCGCCCCTGCAGAAGCCCTGTCTGTGTTCAGACACAGCAGCACGTATTGTCTGTGTAAGTTTGAGATTGTTAATGGGCAAACTCAACCCCTGTCGCTACTCATCAGAGCCTTGACAACAGAGTTTCTGCTGCTTGTCTCCTGACCTGGTGGTGCGGTGGGATGTGAGCATCCTAATAGAGGCAGCGGGGGGCCTCTGAGTCCCTGTCGGAATGCCTTTGTTTTTGTAGTTATTGGTGAACTGGCCTACTCCCAGAATATGAGTACGTATCTGTAATATTTCCCTTCATTTTTTAGAGTACCATGCGTCTATGTGTCTACTTTAGACCTTACAAAGGGTAGCCAGTAAGTTCACAAAGAAGGGATTTGACAGGTTTGACAATATCTGGAGTGTTACCAAAACCACGAGATTGTGAAAAAAAATTGCCACCCCCCACTGAAAAACACCTGTTTTCTATGACTTTCATGACACCCGTCCCTTGCGCACTGATAACATGCTCTATATTCATCTTCCTGCACAAATACCTTGCACAGAAAAGTTTAACTTTTCAGCTCAAATTTCCATTTGTATATGGCCAGCTTTCTAACTAGCCTGGTGTCTAAAAAGCCTTGAGATTAAAGCTTTTGTAGGATAGAAACAGATGGAAGAAGATCTGGAATCAATAAATTTGCCTACTGATAAAAATATACTTGTCATAGTTCCTTCCAAAGAAATTTTAAAAGAGAATTAGTTCCAATTACTTACCTTACATGTTTTTCTTTTTTTTTTTCTTGGTACAAACTTTAGTGTACCATTACCATGTCACAGTATTGGTATGAGTACAAAATGAAATGTAAAAGTATTTCATAAAATGCAAACTTTCATTGTCTTTGTGGCTCCCACCACTCCGGGAATGCTGCCGTGCATGCAGAACTCTCCCAGTAGCTATTTGTTGAATTAAGAAATAGAAGAATAAATCAAAGTTGTAGACCGGTCAGTGTTTATTTGTCGAGAAGAGTCTGGTAAAACCAAAAGCTGACATTTGCCAAGGCTCCACTGAGAGAATGCCTGTAAATGCTCTTTTGCGTTCTAAGTTAGTTCACACCTCCGTACCAATAGTGAATGTTGAAAATGTTAACATTACCCATTTTTATTACTGATTTTTAAAAATATTTACCCAATATTGCATGTTTGCTCACTGTATTTTGCTTTATAAAATAAGGACTTCCTCAGTTGATCTTGTTATTCCAATAATTAAACAAAAAAAAACTTCCTGTTGATAGCACTTACTTCTGAAATGGTGGTGGTAAGCACAGAAAACTTATCCCATGCAAATACAGTTAAAGGATATTATTGTATCTGGTATCAGAAAGGATTCTAGGAGAAGAAAGCCTGATTCCTGGTAAGTTTTTATCACTAATAAAGTAGATAGGGTGATTCTTCAGGGTACACAGATGGGGTTTCTTTAGCATGATAACTGTCATTTTGAAAACTAGAGATATCACCTGCTATTTGGCAGCAGTTTCTCTCCATGCTACTTGTAATTCTTATGCCCCTATTGTGATTCATGAGAGAAGTGGCCAATATTTTTACGCATGCTACTGGATGGTATGGTGGGAAGACTACAGTAGGTATCAGATGGTTTCTTTTTTTTTTTTTTTGAGACGGAGTCTCGCTCTGTCGCCCAGGCTGGAGTGCAGTGACCGGATCTCAGCTCACTGCAAGCTCCGCCTCCCGGGTTCACGCCATTCTCCTGCCTCAGCCTCCTGAGTAGCTGGGATTACAGGCACCCGCCACCTCGCCCGGCTAGTTTTTTTGTAGTTTTTAGTAGAGACAGAGTTTCACCATGTTAGCCAGAATGGTCTCGATCTCCTGACCTCGTGATCTGCCCGTCTCGGCCTCCCAAAGTGCTGGGATTACAGGCTTGAGCCACCATGCCCGGCTTCAGATGGTTTCTAACTCAGCTTTGAAATCACTGAGTTAGACTAATATGTTTCATGAGCTAAATAATTATTCATTACTGACTGAGTAAACCATCTTGGCTCTGACCTCCTCTTCCATTGACTTGCTGGCCTGTGGAAAGGACCTCAACTAGCTAACAGGGTCCCCTTGTGTGAAGACATCGTGTCTTCAGTTAGTATTAGGGACTGCTTCATGCTGCTTTTCATACCACCTTAAACAATGGCCACACACAATGATTCCTTAGCCAGAGTAATTCCTGGGAAACTAAAAAGATCTCACCTGCTAAATATTTATTATTTTAAAAGTTTATGCCCCAAAAGAAACCATGGTTCTTACACTCAAATGCACAAAGAAAGGAAATCCAGTGTATTGAATTGGGGAATAGAATAAGTTATTTAATAGTAAATGGCATTTCACAGTTCTCTGCTTGCTTACCCACATCAAATACAACCATTTGGGCATATCTAGAGGCTCTTCTGTCTGGTTAAAGAAGACAACATGAAAAAACTATGAATTCTGGCCGATATGTACATGCAAACCAGCAGGTTAGTGACTTTTTTTTTTTTTTTTTTGAGACGGAGTCTCGCTCTGTCGCCCAGGCTGGAGTGCAGTGGCCGGATCTCAGCTCACTGCAAGCTCCGCCTCCCGGGTTCACGCCATTCTCCTGCCTCAGCCTCCCGAGTAGCTGGGAGTACAGACGCCGCCACCTCGCCCGGCTAGTTTTTTGTATTTTTTAGTAGAGACGGGGTTTCACCGTGTTAGCCAGGATGGTCTCGATCTCCTGACCTCGTGATCCGCCCGTCTCGGCCTCCCAAAGTGCTGGGATTACAGGCTTGAGCCACCGCGCCCGGCCGACTCTTTTTTTTTAAACTTGGGACTTTGAATATTTGGAGCTCTGTATTTGTGGAGCTGACTCTGTGATCTTTTGTGAGCTATATTCAGATTCACAGAGCAAATCAATGAGTTTCAGCTTTTACACATTTATGTAGGTATATATGGGTCTCCGGCTTCTCATTTGGGGGGTTTATTGTCCCTCATTCAAGCTTTGCAATTTCAGAATGAGCTTCTGAACCATTTCTTTTTAATGAACTTAACTCGGTGCCCATGGCAAATGCACGACTCCCACTGACATCCGTTCTCATGCTGTAGGAGTGCCTCAGAGAAGGGACCCCGAAGAGGAAAGACAGGCGATATGAACAGCGCATGTGCTACACCTGAGCCTATTTCAAGTTCAAAATTGTATACCAAAAGCACAAATAATTCAGGAAAACGCAATGATAATTATTCATTAATTAGAAAAGATATCATTAATTAGAAAAAATATGCCCATTCTGGTTGACACTGAATCCTGTTTAAACAGCCTGACTGCGGTGCCATGCTGTGTTCTCCTTACAGAAGTGACCATGGTAATCACTTCTAACATTAGAAGAACTATAGAGGTATTGGCTGGGGGCGGTGGCTCACGCCTGTAATCCCAGCACTCTGGGAGGCTGAGGCGGGCAGATCACATGAGGTCAGGAGTTCGAGACCAGCCTGACCAACATAGTGAAACCCTGTCTCTACTAGAAATACAAAAATCAGCCGGCCATAGTGTCGCTCGCCCGTAATCGCAGCTACTCAGGAGGCTGAGGCACGAGAATCGCTTGAACCCAGGAGGCGGAGGTTGCAGTGAGCCAAGATCAGGCCACTGCACCCCAGCCTGGGTGAAAAGAGTGAGGCTCCATCTCAAAAAAGAAAAAGAAGAAGAATTATAGAGGTATCTTCCACAGGACAAAACTGAGAGGATATCCTTTCCTTTGATAGGCATTTGCCATCCAGCCCTAAAAACTCAAACACTGAAACCATGCATCATTATTATTTCTGCCAAAAACTGCATTAAAAACTGAGCAGCCCACTTTATAGATACTCATACACACACACACACACTTATACACACACACTTATACACACACACACACATAAAAATGGTGCTCAGCCACCTGCTTTATTTTCCTTTTCCTTTTTCTTTCTTCATGGAAGAAAACATTTAGGAGTTTAAGAGTGATTTGTAAGAGATTTTATCAGCAGATCACTTAAAATCATGGCAAAATTCTATTTTTGATAGAATTTTAAACAATTGGTTTAGTAGAATCAAATAGTTTATTTCTATTTTTGCTGTTTTGTTTAATTGCTTAATAATTTTGCTTTAAATTATTAACCAAAACGTGTATTTCCAGGGACATCAATTAAAAAAAATGCATAGGCAAATTTCTAAAGTGGCTGCTAGATATTTCAAGCATTAACCTGAACACTGTTAAGGCAATACTTTTATTAATACTTGATCTATTCCAGTTCCCTTCTGCAGTGTAGTTTTTAAAAACCGTTAGTTCTGCCCAGGTTTCAAAGGAGAAAAGGAACTGGGGAAATAGTATGTTATTCAGATTACTCAAAAAATTACACAAAAATAAGTCCGATTTTTTCAGTTCATCAGCTGTGTCCCTGGAGTGTGTTGATAGTTGCGAGGTTGAATTAACTCTTTCAGGGTGTTCCATTTGGCAAATCAATGTTCCACATGTGTTAACTTGTTCCATAACGGTTCGAGAGTAAATGCAGCTTCCACAAGTGTCCAGTTTCCTCTTTAAACTCATTATGCAGCTGTCTAGATTAGACAGATGATTTGATGGCCTCATATCCGTGTGCATCATCAGCTTCCCTTACACAGTGATTATCAGGTGATTTACCCTAACACTAAGCTGTGTACACCAGCCATTTAAAATGATTGATAATAAAGCAAGAAGTTTACACATGGACAATGAGTGCAAGAGAACGTTTCGTGTTTTACAATCACAGAACTGAAGATTGACAATTGGGTGTTTTCTAGAGACTTTCCAGCATCTGTGGCTCATTCCTCTGACCTCAAAATAAAATCAATCCCAGCAGCTCTCACTCCTGGATTCTGTAACTCCTTAGCCTCCCAGGAAGGTGTTCAACACAAAGTCCTTGGCCTATGTTTCAGGATCCTAGAGTGGTGTCAGAATATCTTGAGGCTGCAAACGCAGAACCAGCGTGGACACTGCACTACTCTGTGGAGCTCTCTCCAGGTTGGGGAAGGCAGTCTAGGAAGGAAATAGGATGGTTGGGGATACTATCCACATGATTCAAGTCACTCTAACTCCTCACTTAGCAACACTGTCCTTCCCCACCCCATCATCACCACTGCCACTTCTTGTAAACACACATACTGACACACTTCAAAAAAGATTTCCTAGACTTCAGGTTCATCCCAAAGTTTGGTGAATCTATGGTTCTTCAAGAGAGACCCCCACAACTTCTCGAAAATATTGATGTAAAGAAATACTCCTTTGTAGTGCTTTCTAAAAACAACTTTTTGTTCTCTTTAAGTGTATTTTAAGAGTGTAGGTCTGATATAACTTAAGATTTTCCCATGACTGGGCTTTTTAATAAAAAACAGTGTATAAAAAGCAAAGGCTGAAAAACTTACAGTGTATTTTAAAGTCGTTAATTGATTAAGCATTTAATGAATGTAAGTCAAGCATCAGCTAGAAGAAAGACCTCATTCTGTTTCAAACTCTAGAAAAGAAAAGATGGGGCTGGGCATGGTGGCTCACGCCTGTAATCCCAGCACTTTGGGAGGCCGAGGCGGGCAGATCACGAGGTCAGGAGATCGCGACCATCCTGGCTAACACGGTGAAACCCCGTCTCTACTAAAAATACAAAAAATCAGCCGGGCGTGGTGGCGGGCGCCTGTAGTCCCAGCTGCTCGGGAGGCTGAGACAGGAGAATGGCGTGAACCCAGGAGGTGGAGCTTGCAGTGAGCCAAGATCGCGCCACTGCACTCCAGCCTGGGAGACAGAGCGAGACTCTGTCTCAAAGAAAAAAAAAGAAAGAAAGAAAGAAACAAGGGAACCAAGTTCTAATAAAGGCAAGCATAAGCCTTGCCAAAATTAGAAGAAAGTACTGATTTATAGAGGATGATGTTTTTAAACTAGGTCAGTTAGTGTTACAGTAATAAAAGAAAGGTTACAGGAATGTTATATCTGGAGGAGCAGAATGTGAGTATCTAAATGCATCCGACTATTCCTAGAGAAGTCAAAAAATATTCAGGATGACTAAACCTCAAACCTTTAAACCCTCAAGGAAGGTCAGAATGGGTTTATGCAGTGGTTATTTATAATTTAGAGCTAGTGAGAAAGTTTATGCCCAGGAATTTATCTTCATGTTCATATCTGTGTATGCATATCCAATGAAAGATTAGTTCATTCACCCATTACTAATTTAATAAAGATTTCTAGTTTTCTCACTTAATTTTTTTTTTTTTTTTGAGACAGAGTCTCGCTCTGTCGCCCAGGCTGGAGTGCAGTGGCGCGATCTCGGCTCACTACAAGCTCCGCCTCCCGGGTTTACGCCATTCTTCTGGCTCAGCCTCCTGAGTAGCTGGGACTACAGGCGCCCGCCATCTCGCCCGGCTAGTTTTTTGTATTTTTAGTAGAGACGGGGTTTCACTATGTAGACCAGGATGGTCTCGATCTCCTGACCTCGTGATCCGCCCGTCTCGGCCTCCCAAAGTGCTGGGATTACAGGCTTGAGCCACCGCGCCCGGCCTAGTTTTTTCACTTAATTTTTAAAGTGTACTTCATTCTCCTTAACACAACAATTAACCACAAGCACAGTTAATCCCATATGGGACTGGTCCAGGCAACATGAGCCTCTGAGAGGCACTGTTTCCAAAAGCAGCTATGCCACCTAAAAGAAAATGAAAGTCTTTTCCATGCTACATTGCAAAGGCAAACAGATTGACAAATTATTAAATTATTTCAAGACTCTTAGGCTTTGATAAGGTGGGAAGTTTTCTGTGCTTTTTGATCATCAAGCATTTCCTATTTAGACTCTAATTTCCTGGTTTTCATTTATTCACTCATGCGCTCATTCATTCAATAGGAATTTATTGTGTGCCAGGTACTGGCCTTAGGTGCTGGAGAATGCAGAGCTAGATGACACATTCCCTGCTTTCAAGGAGCTCAGAGTCCACTGGGAGAGAAAGACAAGTAAACAGTGATAAGAAGGGTAAGTGCTAAGATAGTTGTTCGACAGGCCGTGCAAGTACAGAGGAAGATCATCTAAATCCGATTGAGAATTGGGGACAGGATGAGGCAAGAAAAACTTACCAAGGGAGGTAATTTTTAAGATCAGTGTTGCAAGTTGTGAATAAAGGCTACCCAGAAGAGAGAGAAAGAGACTTCTAGGCCAGAGGAAAGCGTTTACCCAGGAGCAGAACGTGCCAGGCTTTGGAAAGAACACACAGCTCGGAATGACAGGAGCATCGAATGTGTGTGGGGAGGAGGGAGATGAAACCAGGGAAGGAGATGGTGCCTCTGCGCAAGCAGAGCTTGCACCGCGAAGAGCTGGACTGTGGTGGATCTTCCCTCCGGGGTAGGCGGATCTCCATTCAAGGAGTTTAATGGGGACGGCAACACAGCCAATCTGGTGACAGTGTAAGGACAGATTTAAGGTAGAAAAGTAGGTTAGGAAAGGAAAGTTAGGAGGTAGTTTAGGTCAGTCAGTCATGAGGAAATGAAATGTAACTTGCTGTCTGAATGTAAGAGGTAAGGGAGAAAGGGGATCGAGGATGAGTTTCTGTTTTCCCAACTTAGGTGACTAGTGGATATGGAGATACAGGGAAGAATTGTGCGTTGATCAACAAAAGATGAGTTCAGATTTGTAAATCATGACTTTGAGAGTACCATAGCACAGTCTAGCATGTGATTTAAAAAAAAAATGTCCGATTGGAACTTAGGAGAGGACAGTTCCAAATATGTGGACACCAGAGCTACTGAGAGAGCCTAAGCTACGAGCGGGAATCAAATCATATTGAAAGGGAGCGTAGAAGATCTGGTTACAGGTGGAAAAAAAAGGTGCAAATATGTGAGTTTACAGACTGGAGTCTCATGTGGCTTCATAATAAAAGTCAACAACTGTGTTAATACTCAAGGATCCACTTTCTCCTACTGGATGCTCTGTCCCTCATTTTTTGAAACCTTCCAATCTGTGTCTTCCCTTGTATTTTGCATCATTTTCTGTATTTGATCTTCTTTCTTTGCTCCGCTTTGCTCCTTAACTGCCCAAATGTGGTCATTCCTCTGCCTCCCCTTACTTCTTGCACTTTGCACAATGTTCATTTTCTCTCTTAAAGCTTGTGAGTAGGTAACATCTTAGTCTCCATATTGTCTCATCTTAGACCTTTTTTTCCTTCCCCTTCCTCCTTACTCACCTCCGTTTTCCAAGTCATTGACACTCATGAGATGAAACTAGAAACCTGGGTTCCCGTCCCGATTGTGTTGCTTACGCCTAACTGCATGACTGGGAGAGTCAGAGCACCTCTCTGGATTTTCTTGTCCTCACCTGTAACATAAAAGACTCCTTAGTAATTAAAAATCGCTTCCTATTCAAAAGAAAATATGTGATTCTACCATTTCTTTCCACCTTCTCATAGGCCCTGTCAAGGTGTATTCCAAAAGAAACAACACTTGACAAAAGTTAACCACATTCCCTCTGCTAAAACAGTTATGCATATTGCATTTCGGTCACACTAGTATCTTATGTGTTAATGTTGGTGGTAGAAATAGCAATTTATAGTAAAGAAATAGAATTTTCTCTTTCCAAATGGGCACCTACTTTTTAAAAATCTTTCCCACTTACTAGAAGCTTCCCACAGCCCTCCCTGTCCTCGCTCACTGCCAGGGTGTGGGTCTATGTACGGCTGAACAAGCACCAGGATACAAGGAGAACAAAAGAGAAGGAGGGGTTTCTCCTCTGAGCACTTCCAGACCCATGGAATAAATCCAGGAGGATGAGGGCATGCACAGTTCTGCTTTACAGATTCTTTGGAGCAAAAATTTTCCTTGCCATCAGCTGTCTAGGAGGTCTCCATTTCAAGACCGGATTGCTAAACAAATAAGCTATATCCTACCCATGTGAGCCTTCCTCGCTCAATAAACAATTTAAAAAAGAAAAAAAAAAAAAGACTGGCTTAAACATGATTCTTCTCTTAATGATGGCTAACCCAGAATCCTTCGAATCCCTACGGGAACTAATTCTGGAATGCCCTGACTTGGATGCCTTTGTCTCAAGGCCTGCGAATTTCAGCGCTGAGCGTTACCACTTTGTCAGTTCTCCATGATGTGGTAATGACTATGAAAGGAAAGAGGCATTAGGTCACTATTTTTGAATTTGATCCTTGAAGAAAATGTCATTTCTGTGACCATCTATCACTATGCTCAGTGTTCAAAAGGGCTGGACCAGAGAGGAGTGGGGGAGGCTCTGCCCTTGTCTACATGCCTCTGAACTCATGTTAGCTGGGGTGTTTGAAAAATAAAAAAAAAAAAGAATAGCAGCCTGACTGCAGACTGCTACCCTTTCTGGTTTTATGGAGCAAAGCACGGGTCAGAGTTTGCCCCATCAGCCAGACCTCCTAATTAAATGCAGCAGCAACAAAGAAATGCACACTGGGGTTACCCACCCCCACCCCATACAATTCTCACCCCTTTCTCATCAGGACCCCCTTAGCACTGAGACCAGACTCACGTAAAATAATACTGTCTTTTTCTTCTTTCGCATTTTTCCTGCCATTTTTGATGACAGGTAGGTAGCAGGCAGCGGAGAATCAGGTGGTGCCATGATGTGGCGCAGGCGACTGCTCTACTTCCCTTGGTGATAGAAGCATTTTCTATCCAGAACCTGATTTTTGAGGATTTCTTACTACCTTGCTACAAATTATGATTTGTCTATGAGATAATGGTTAAAATACATAAACCGCGGGTTCCTTCTCAGAAGACTTAAACGTAAAATCTTTTGATGTTGCTGTTGCAAATCACATTATTGCCATTAAGATTCCGCATCAGCCCGGCGTTCCACGTTCGCTGTTTGTGCACATGTCCCTCCTCAGGAAGGAGGATCAAGGAGTGATTTATGCCTACATGTTTAGTCATGACAGGGTTAGTCACTGTGTTCCACTTTACCTCAACAACAGATAAGAGGCTGTTACAAATTAGCGTTGTGGGAAAAGCACTGTGGTAACTGGTGACAAGATGGAGGGGATTGTTTGTTTTTGTTGTTGTTGGCTGTTAAACTATGGAAGGAAATTTGAACCTAAGCAACTCTATTAGATTCTCCCTCTGTGTAAAATGTGTGTGTGGGGGCTGGGGGTGTATTATACACACAGACGTACACTACGTATACTATATACGCACATCACACACATATACATTATAGTGAGAGTGGGAGAAAGATGGGTTAATTAAGTCCTTCATGTGAGTTCCTACTGGGATCCAAGTCTGAAAGCAAACCCATGTAACCCACTAACTAGCTCTGAAAGCAGGCTAGTTCTGGGATGACCCTGCGGAAGATCCCGAGGAAGGCCCACTCATAAGGAAACTTGAACATTTATCCCATCTGGAGGCTTTCAGAATGAACCCGAACCAACATCTGCTGCTGTCTTGCCTGCCCAGGACAGACTTGGTTTTGACCAGAGAAAGCAGTCCCATTTCACTGACTCTCAGTCCTGCTTCCCTAGGTGAAAATGACAGAGGTGTGGGCAGGGCACTGCCGCCAGTATATATGTAACGACACAGGCTGGTCTCGTCTTTGAGTCAGGCCACCTCAGGGTCAGGCTGAATTCTGGAACAATCCACAGAAGGGGCAAAGAGCACGTCACTCCACAGGAGAGCCCGCCCCCACAGTCAGACTGACTTCTCTGCCCTGGCGTAGGCGCTTCTCTAAAGCTGTGCTCTCATTTACCCAGATTTTTCTCAAAAGCAGAAGATAATTTTAAAAACATAACCTTTGATTAAAGAAGCCATTTTATGGAGAAGACGATAAATACTCCCGTTGTCAAGTTGTAAAGAAAGTTTTCGAGAACCGCAAATGGTTTCCACGTGAAGAAATGTGCAATATCAATAGGCTGTTGGTATTGGGTTGGTAACAGTCTAAATCAGTTGATTTTACTCTCCGTTGAGCATCTCCTGAAGATGTTTAAGTAGAAAGGTATTATAATCATGGTGTTTCAAAAGATTGATTTGGTATCCAGTGCATATGGGAAGAGGCAGATAGACCCATTTTAAGAGTCTAGGGCAGCTCTGGGAATAGAAAGATAAATATCTGAGAGACATTACCAAGGAAAAGGAAAACGTTAGGAGCTTCACATCTGCAAGGGGCAGAAAGAGAGAACATTTCATGTCAGGTTGAATGTAGCATTCTCAGCCGAGAATGACTGAGGCTGCTATTCTCTGAGGCATTTGTCGATAATCCCATTACTTAGGAAACTTTAAAAAGAGATTTAAAAATATACCACAAAAAGTAAAACAGCAAGTCTAGGCAAACATGCAATCCAAATTAAAGACGAACAAACAGAGAAACATCAGGTAAGGGCATCCCATCAGGGAAAGAGCGGCAGGTCACGGAGAGCCTGAGGAAGCTTGTCCTCTCCAGCGAGAGTCCTTTGTAAGAGGGGCCAGGCAGGAGGAGGAGGGAATGTGCTGTGTGTTATGAATTTGAAACCATGAGGCTAAGGCCAGAGGAATGCAATGGAGGGCATGAAGTTGATGTACTATTCACGTTCCCTGGAGCCTATTGCATTGTACATTCAAAAAGCTAATAAAAGAAAACTGCCTCTCAAATCTACAAGCTGGGCAGGGTTAGTTCACCACTAAGGCCAAGCAACATTCAATTGAGCCACACAGTTGCAAATAAGCAGAGAATCTGCCCAGAGGCATATACTAGTAGTTGGAAAGGGCTTTTTAAGACCTGGAGTCAGAGTGTTTCAGAGGCTAGGTGGCCATTCGTTGGTGCACTGGTTTTCCTTTGTCGAGGTAAAGAAGAGTTAGCCTGATGCTTATGGGAGTACCTGCGAGTCGTCTTGGAAGAGTGACTTTCTTTCACTCCCTTAGTGAGAGTCCCCGGGTCGCTTTTTTAATGTCTTTCCTTCGTCTTGTTTTCATTTCTGTTGACATAGGTGCTAATCTGTGAAAAAGTTTTTACTCGTCCACACTGAAAGGAAAAAAAAAATGATGTGGAGAATGTTTCAGAAAAGCTTTATTCATTGCTTTTAAAGAACAGTCCTAGGCCAGGCGCGGTGGCTCATGCCTATAATCCCAGCACTTTGGGAGGCCAAGGCGGGTAGATCACGAGGTAGGGAGTTTGAGACCAGCCTGGCCAAGATGGTGAAACCCCATCTCTACTGAAAATACAAAAAAAAAAAAAAACTTAGCGCAGTGGCGGGTGCCTGTAATCCCAGTTACTCTGGAAGCTGAGGCGGGAGAATCACTTAAACCTTGGAGGCGGAGGTTGCAGTGAGCCAAGATTGCGCCACTGCACTCTAGCCTGGGCAACAGCGCAAGACTCTGTCTCAAAAAAAATAAATAGATATATATATACACGTAAATAAAGAACAGTCCTTTTGGCTGGGTGTGGTGGCTCACTCCTGTAATCGCAACACTTTGGGAGGCCAAGGCGGGTGGATCACCTGAGGTCAGGAGTTTGAGACTAGCCTGACCAATATGGTGAAATCCCATATCTACTAAAAATACAAAATTACCTGGGCGTGGTGGCGGGGGCCTGTAATCCCAGCTACTTGGGAGGCTGAGGGAGGAGGATTGCTTGGACCCGAGAGGCAGAGGTTGCAGTGAGCCGAGTGCCACTGCATTCCACCCTGGGCGACAGAGTGAGACTTGTCTCACAAAAAAAAAAATAATAAAAAAAACCAGTTCTTTTGAAAGAACTCACCCTGAAGGTAGGTCCTGCCTCTCTTTGATATGTTTAAATGGCCTTGTTTATGAAACGATGGGAGTAACAGGTAGTAGTTTTTAATTTAAAAACCCTGTGTTGATCCCTGATTTTTTTTCGTGGTTTGTAAAATGGGCAAGTCAGGGAGCCACGCTCACCCCCACCTCAGGTTCCTCATGAAAACCTCGCTTTCTTTAAACCTTCTTCAGCGCCTCATGTTCTCCAGTGAGGAGCTCCACCCAAGGCTCCCTTCCAGTGTGACCCTGTGCTGGCTACTGTGCCTCAGCCGGGCCCCTGCACCCCCTGACACCTTCCTCCGCAGCCCTCCTAGCCCCACCCGGGCCCCGGCCAACTGCCTGATCCCACGTCTATTCTGGGGCCTGGCTTGGTCCCCACCTGGGGGCAGCTCTTCCCCAGCTAAGCCAGCACAAACACGTCTCCCCTTCTGCTGACTCTGGTGAACGGTGGCCTCACAGGACCCTCATTTGTAATAGTTACATTGTCATGTATGTGACCTCTGCTCACCCAGACTTCTCTTTGTTTTCACAATATCCTCATACTTTAGCTTGCACAGAAAGGCTGTTCTGAAACTGTTGGGTGCCAGGTTAGATAGGAGCTCTGAGGACCCTGACACCGGAGCAGCCTTCCCTGTGCAAACACTTCAGCCCTGTTAGTGCCTGCACTGAGGTGCAGCTACTCCTTGGAAGGCACAAATTCAGAACTTCAGGGCTAACCTGTTAAGCTGAGCCACTAAGATCCCAGCTTAACCCTCTGTCATTCTAACTGTACTACCTGCAAAGGTTACTTGTATATTTATTTCCCAAAGAACCAAAGGCTAATAGGTGAGAGTCTGAATGCTCAGCTTCCTGGGCTGTGTCTCCCTGTGCCCAGGGTCCTGTGATACAGAATGCCTGCCCAGCAGGGAACGGAACGTGTGGCAAAGCCAATGAAATAGCAAAGTCAGAGGTTGCAGAAATGCTTTCTACAGGAGAAAGGTGAAGTCTCTGCTTCAGATTGAATGAGGCTAGAAAATATAAACCAGCAAAAGGGTCAAAAAAGGGCAGAGGAGAATGAATCAGCAAGCTGCTTGCAGGCAGTACCATCTATATACAGCCAGAGTTCCCAGCTTTAAATCAGGCACTGTGATCTACAGGAGGGCTAATGGGCCTGGGGTTAGCTGCACAAAAGTTCCAGTTACGGTCCAGTCAAGAGACAGAGTGAGAGCCAGATCAAGTCAGCTAACCGCCTCATATTTTCATTTTCCATCTCCAAAATGGGGGAAAATAGTGCAATACAGAAATCTCCTGTGTAGAGGCATTCAAAAGGGGGTTATTTTTTTTTTAACCAAGTAGCATGTTCTTCACATCGTACTATGAGATGTGTAATGTGCTGCAAGACTTACACCAAATGTAACGACAGAACTTTAGGCTGGTTTTGTCAATAATTCTGTAACTCTGCGCTGCTTGCTCTATAAATAAACCAGTGCATGTTTGTTGCTTCAAGAGCAGTAATTTCTTCAAAAAACTGATGACAGCAATAAACTCTGTTGGATTTCTTTCATTTATGCCTTCCTTTGCTAGGGGCATTTGGGTTGGCGGGGAGGACATCTTCAGCTCTGCCTTTTGTGAGTCTAAACAATGATTGCACTTAATGGTGCATTTGCTTCCTCTGCGTCTCCATCCCTGGCTTCTCCCTCCTGAGTGCCCGTTCCTGCCGCTGGCTGAGCAGCGTGGCAGGTTGTCAGATCACGTCAGTCAAACCCATGATCTGACCGATACTGTCCCCACGGAATTAATAGGATCAGTTCATCACCTGGCACTGAACGGACCTCCGTCCCTCGCCTTCCTCCTCTCTTTCTTCCCTCTTTCTACTATAACATTGTCCTGGCGGAGTCTTCTCTGTCTTTTTCACCTAGAATCTTCTCCTAATGACCAATCACATTTTTCAAAATGAATGTTTCACTAGAAACTCCCTATTTCATAAACAAGTGAAATTGGGAAAGAAAAAAAAAAAAAAAACACTTCTCTATCCTTTTATTCCAAAATGTCACCTAAGTACCTGTCTGACTCCTCAGTCCTGTGTTGCGCCATGTTTTCACCTGTGCTTATGACCCCTGCCACTGTGTTCCTCCCCGGTAGCCTGTCTTTCTCTCACGGTGTTGTTTCTCTGCTAGTTCTGTGTCTGGGCTTGTTTTAAGTAGGACGTTGATTCAGGTCTCCATCTCACTGGGAACCTTCAGTGAGTGAAGGAGTCTTAGACTCAATCTGAAATCCTTTAGTGTATTGTGGTCCCAAGGAAACCCCTAATTTCTCATCCAGAATTTTGTGCATTTTTTTTTCTTTCTTCAGACGACACTGTCATTTTTGAAATTTTCTCTGGTGCTGCCACAAATATAAAAGTCACAAAAATTCAATTCTTCACTCAAATGTTGCTTCTGTGATGCATATTTATGAGCACAGAACAGCTTTTAAAACGTATTTTAACACTCAAATTACAAGTTCCTCTTGTATTTGTCTGCTAAAAAGAGTAAGCGTGTAATAAAAAAAACAAATAATCATTAAATGTCAGGAAAGATTGCATCTCATTTCAGTGAACATAGTAAATCGTCATGCAAGATATCCCCCATTCTTGCAATATCACTGTAGACAAGATGGGGTATCGTCACCACTGCCAGCATTCAAGCTCTAATTTACCATTATGAAGTATGTCAATCACTGAGAAATAAAGTCTTTAAAAGGTTCTTACTTTATTAATTTGTTGAGGATGTCTGAAGATACTAAAAGGATTTTTTACATATGCAAATACATACATGCACGTAAACATGCTGTACTGTACTGCCACCGAGGGAGTAAGTCAGTAAATTTTTAAGAACCGATGTAACAGTGAATTAAATCTACTCTGTAGAAAATATGAAGGAATACTAAGGAATTTAATATCAACAAACATGTTCCCATTGAAACAGCAAATTAGATGTGCAGGAGGAATTTGGTCACACTTCAAAGAATCATGTGTTGAGACGGAGAGCTGGTCTGTTTACTCGTGTTCTCACTGGTGAGGTTTTTCTATGTTAAACAGGTTTTTGATTACTTCAAGGCATGTTTGAAGTCCTCACTCTGCATAGCTCACTCACAAAGACAAATACTCCTCCAAATTTGTGCAACTAATATTGCTACACATTGTATTTATAAGTCAGAAGAAACCAGTTTCCTATTTAACACCGAGTTAATGCCCCTTGTATTTAGCTATGACAGTGAAGGTCGTCTGACAAACGTCACATTTCCAACTGGAGTGGTCACAAACCTGCATGGGGACATGGACAAGGCCATCACAGTGGACATCGAGTCATCTAGTCGAGAAGAAGATGTCAGCATCACTTCAAATCTGTCCTCGATCGATTCTTTCTACACCATGGTTCAAGGTAAACATGAAAGCATCATTTTAAACGAATCATTTTAAAGTGCCACCAGCACCCAGATAGGATATGCCAACACCCAGTTTCCAAGATGAACCAGAAAAGGGAAGATGAAAATATAAACCTCTAGAAATATTGGTGACATAATCTACAGTGTATATGTAATATTAATTTACTTATATAGACATATTTTAAAACCACATATAAAATAATCTCTCAACCTTGGAATACTGTCTATTTCCATTCCCATGTATTAAAACAACTTCATTCCAGCCCTTCACGTGCATCTTCAGACGATGTTTGCATCCTGTAAGAGTTTTCCAGAGCAGGTCTTCGGACCACCATCTAAGTACAGTAGTTGGAGACATAGCACTTTTTGAATCCATATATCATGCAGTATTTTTATCTGCATATCATGGAAATTTTAAACCAAATTACAACTACACATTCATGTAATGCCTGGAATGTCCATTTTTTTCATTCCATCTATAGTCATCTGGACGCCATATCTCCATAAAGGGCCCTCCTTGCCATATTCCTTTCTAAATTTGAAAAAACCTGTCTACAATGACATTTGTAATTGTGAGTTCACAACTCTAAGAATAATTAGTAAATCTGTATTCAACTTTTTGACTCATTTTTTTTTTACCTGTTCCATGAAGTAATCTCTGTAACCATCTAAAACTGCTATTTCTAGAATTCATTTCTTCCCCAAATGGTCCTATATTATTTAAAAATTTTAAACTGAGGCAGTAATCTACAATATGAGCTTTTTTGTATAAAATATAAAATGTCTTCCTTTATTGAAGTCAGTTTCAGAGGGAACATTGCTTTCTATTTTTGGTATTCAAGGTATAGATATTAATCCTTTCAAAGGATCTTTGACAGGAGATGCAGGGATTGGGTGCAGGGGAGGGAAGTCTTCCAAGACGCTGGAGGTGTGTACATCACCCTCCTGAGAGACCACATATGTGCCTCTTTACAAAATATTTACTTAGTGCACATCCCATGGAGGCTGAGCTCATTTCATCAGGCAAATGAGAAAAAGAAGTCTATTAAACTGGAGAAGGACTTCAAATTCCCCTAAAGTTGGCCTTTAATATTTAGCCAAACCTCTGACAGCATGAAATGCCAGGGATCAAAGTTGTTTTGTTTCTTTTTTTTTTTTTTTTACACAATCATCTGTTTTATTTGAAAACATGTCTACACTGCATTGAGCACCAACACAGGTGTGACCAAGAAACCCACAGTCCTGTCCCCACAGGCACTGGGTCCAGTGTATGACTTGGGATGAACTGTTATTTTTCACAGTGAGGGGGGAAGAAAGGATAGGAAAGAAAAGATGGCCATTATCCCAACCCCTGTTGAGGAATCTGAACGATGAAAGTGAAAGTTATTTAAACTCATCCAACTCTTCTCATTCCCCTTCTCTCAATCAGAAATTTAGATCCCATCAAACGGGCACAACCGGCCAAGTATTTAATCCATATCTAATAGTTCATGTTTTGTGCTTCTCGTTCTTTAGATCAGTTAAGAAACAGCTACCAGATTGGTTATGATGGCTCCCTTAGAATTATCTACGCCAGTGGCCTGGACTCACACTACCAAACAGAGCCGCACGTTCTGGCTGGCACCGCTAATCCGACTGTCGCCAAAAGAAACATGACTCTGCCTGGTGAGAACGGCCAAAACTTGGTGGAATGGAGATTCCGGAAAGAGCAAGCCCAAGGAAAAGTTAACGTCTTTGGTCGCAAGCTCAGGGTACGTCCATGTCGGAGAGCAGGAGACAGCTGCGGCCCTCTGATTGGTGCAGATGAGCCTGAGGGCAGGGAGAGCAGGAGACAGCTGCGGCCCTCTGATTGGTGCAGA
>NW_012118487.1:4825450-4856351 GCF_000951035.1 Colobus angolensis palliatus | reverse complement strand
CTCTGATTGATTGGTGCAGATGAGCCTGAGGGCAGGCTGCGTCTCCTGCTCACCCCGCTATGTCTACACTGAGTATGAGCACCACGCTCAGCGTGGTTCCAGTCCCACATGGGCCTGTTCTGGCAGGTGCAGCTGGGGAGGCCGGAGGGAGGTCAGGTCGTGAGAGGGCTGAGAAGAAAAAGCAGTAGGACACTAGAGAGAAAAGGAGACCAGGAGTGAAGGTAAAGCAATGGCCGTGAAAACCAGCTCCAGACATCTTCCAGGTCACTTTCATAGGGCCATGGTCCATTCCCAAAGTGGACTCCAGCTGCTGCTCTTCATTCCGCTGAGCCCCAGACGCTGCCGCCACCTGCATCCCCATTTGCTGCCTCTACTCACTGCTGCTTCCAACAGGGCCCTGGGCTTTGGGCCACTGCAAACGCAAGGCTAGTTCACAGGCCTCCCTTGCTCAGCTGTCCTGAAGCAGGGGTCACGTGCCCACATGCACACAGCGTCACACCTGTTCTCAGATGCAGGACTTCATCAAAAGACACAAAGACATGGATGACCGCTGTGCCCCGTACTCTGCATACCAAAGACACAGCACCTGACTAGAGTTCAAAAAAATACGGGTTCCAGATGAGGCTTTACTTTTTGCTTATAGTAAACCTTATGGGAGAATCAGAACATCTCTGAATCTGTTTCCTTATCTGTATCATGATATCTATATTATGATATAGATTATACATTATCTAAATATCATAACAAGATAAGACATATATACAGAGAGAGAGAGAGCACGCGCGCAATATTGCAGATAAATGAAATTTACCCTATACTACCTCTGTTTTACACAGTTGTTATAAGAATCAAATGAGATAATGTGAAAGTACTTTGAAAACAGGCTGGGCGCAACGGCTCATGCCTGTCATCCCAGCACTTTGGGAGGCCAAGGTAGGCGGATCACTTGAGGTCCGGAGTTCGATACCAGCCTGGGCAACATGGTGAAACCGCGTCTCTACTAAAAATACAAAAATCAGCCAGGCGTGGTGGCAGGTGCCTGTAATCCCAGCTTCTCAGGAGGCTGAGGCAGGAGGATCGCTTGAACCCGTGAGGCAGAGGTTGCAGTGAGTCAAGATCGCGCCACTGCACTCCAGCCTGGGAGACAGCAAGATTCTGTCTCAAAAAGAAAAACAAGAAAAGAAAAGGCATGGTTATATATTCCCTGACCCACACCCAGATAGCCTCTTCTACTCACACACCAGATGGACAGGAAAGGGCTGTTGAGCTTGCTGGATAGTAAAATTTCACTGGAAAGAGGGAGGAGTGGGAAATACTTTGTCCGGAAACTGACCACATAACATATTGCCTGCTGTTCTTGGAGACAAGTTGTAAGTAAGTGTGCGCTTTTTTTCTTTGTAATACTGCTTTGCAAGACATAAAAAGAACTTATGAAGATGAGAGGGAAAGAGAGGAAACCCAATCTGAAGTCCCTGGTTCTCTGCCTAATCCTAAATGAAGAAAATACCTCACTTGAGGAAGGAAGAGCCCAGTGCACACAGGCACGGGTGTTACTTTCTTTCTAAATGGCAGAGCCACAATGCCTCAGCAAGATGTTTCAGAAAATACACTATTTAAAATGGCCTGGGCCATCCCACCGAAAGGAGATTTCCAGCTGATACGTTTGATTGCTCTCAGAGAGACAATGCCGAGATCACAAGGGAGGGTTTCTTACTTTCAAGATAAGATTGGATGTGCCAGCTCTGACTGCTAATTTCATTCCTCTGTGGATTCTAAGAGAGAAATTCTAGGGAGAAAGTGATGATGTGAAAATCTGGTTTAAGGACTGAGCCTGGAGTCTGCCAAAATAGAAAAGAGGGGAGAGAAGAGAAAGACCTGAGCCCACCAAGACAGTGAGAATCAGCCCAAAGAGCCACCCGTTTCCCTTCCACTCTTGCCTGAGACAGAGGATGCCTCCTCTCTTACGTTGCATTGTTTCCTAGCAGAAAATTGTGTTCATTTTTAAGTTGTGGACCTAAATTTAGCTATGTGCCTGTCACATGGTGGGCACTCAAATATTTATCCAATAAATGAAAGAATGAGGAAAGCCAGCCTTACAATATGAATTCTAAAATTCATATTGCCATTGCATCTAGATCTTCCCAAGAGAGGGGCTATGTGAAGAGCACATCCTTGCAAATGTTTGACTGCTATAAACCTAACACTAGAAATAACAGGTTAAATGGAAATAATAGAGATATCATTCTCTCTGTCTATAGTGTGTGTGTGTGTGTGTGTGTGTGTTTTCCTGTTTCTTTTTTTTTTGAGATGGAGTCTGTATTTGTCACCCCTGGAGTGCAGTGGCGTGATCTTGGCTTCCTGCAACCTCCGTCTTCTGGGTTCAAGCGATTCTCATACCTCAGCCCACCAGGTAGCTAGGACTACAGACACACGCCACCATGCCCGGCTAATTTTTGTATTTTTAGTAGAGATGGGGTTTTACCGTGTTGGCCAGGCTGGTCTTGAACTCGGGACTTCAAGTGATCTGCCCGCCTCGGCCTCCCAAAGTGCTGGGATTACAGGCGTGAGCCACCACGCCTGACCATATATATATATATATATAAGTTTAAAAAGTAAAAAAGGCAGGGAGTAGAAATGGAAAAATCATGTAAGAAACCAGCAACATGAAAAGCATTTCTGTGAAACAGTGCATTGAGGGACAGGCTGGACATAGCAGAAAATAACAAGCACAGGAAACTGTGATAGAGATGTAAGGAAGCAGAAGAAAGACCCAACTATTCTATAGTTACTTGTTTGTAGCTCATTTTTTTAAAAACCAGACACATAGATAGCAGTTGCTTGTCTGTGCCTTATAATATTTGGTAAATATTCCGAGGTTTTATCACTGCTGGATTGCAGAACCAGCCTTCAATCAATTACAAAAAAATTGTCATGGTGTTCTAATAATAAAGTTCATCTCCTAAAGCTGCCCAGACTCAGAAGCTTAGAGAAGAAGAAATTGTAGTGAATCATTTTAAAAGAGAAAATCTCAAAATTTGAAAGCCAAACATGTGTTTAAAGGCATGCATAAATATGATAGCATATTTAAATCTCATTATGCCAGTCACATTTGGTAGTGGCCTATTTCTCACTTTAATCTGAGCGGCACAGCCTAGCGTGGGACTGCACGATGCACTTGGCACCTGCTGACGGAGCAGACACACAAAACAACCTGTAGCAAATTGATGCTCTAACGGGGACACAAGAGAGTCTTGATATTGTCACCCAGTGTACTGGGAAATGAACCTGCCCTTCCTCACTTCCCCACATGACATCTTGGATAAGTCAGTGTAATCCCCTCTGCTGGCGTCACTCCCTGGGAAAATTGTGTTGCGTCATGTTCTTTTCAAGCATATTCCAGAGGGAAGATTATAGCTGCCCACTCCCAACATCAAAGTGACGTTGTGATTAATTACAATCATGCTGGACATGATCTTTGGAAATGGAGATTTTTTTCCATGCTTACTTAAAAGAAGTATACATCACAAGGGAATTCATGGTGATCTCTTATTCATACACAACAAATGAATTCATTTTTATATAGCTGGAGGTGTAGCAGTGATCTGAGATAGGGTTTCACTTTTAGATTGTTATTTAAGTGTGTGTATGTGTGTGTCTGTGTGTGTGTGTATAAATAATTTTTTTTTTCTTGAGACAGGGTCTTGCTGGGATGCCCAGGCTAGAGTGCAGTAGTGTGATCTTGGCTCACTGCAGCCTCAACTTCACAGGCTCAAGTGATCCTCCCACCCCAGGCTCCCAAGCAGCTGGGACTACAGGCACGCATCCCCACACCTGGCTAATGTTTGTATTTTTGTAGAGACAGGGTTTCACCATGTTGCCCAGGCTGGTCTCAAACTGCTGAACTTAAGTGATCTGCCCGCCTCCACCTCCCAAAATCTTGGAATTACAGATATGAGCCACCCCTCCGGGTCTTACCCTGATATTTTTAATAATAATTTAAAAGATTTATTAAAAGGCTACCAGAAGACCAGATGCAGTGGTTTACACCTGTAGTCCCAACACTCTGGGAGGCTGAGGCAGGTGGATTGCCTAAGCCCAGGAGTTTGAGACCAGCCAGGGCAACATGGGGAGACCCCGTCTCTACTAAAAATGCAAAAATTAGCCGGGTGTGGTGGCGCACGCCTCCAGTCTCAGCTACTCACGGGGCTGAGGTGGGAGGATCACTTGAGCCCAGACAGTCGAGGCTACAGTGAGCCAAGATCACACTATAGCTCTCCAGTCTAGGTGTCCCAGTGAGACCCTGTCTCAGAAGAAAAAAAAAAAAAGCCACTGGAGCCTGAAATAATGCTGGCACTTCATGACTGTAACAAAAAAAAAAAAAAAAGAAGACTTGAAAAGTTGCCCTGACGTCATAAAGATATGGTGAAGCAAAACCATGTCTTGGAACACAGCTGCCCCTGTTCACAACACCCAAAGGAGAAAGTCCAGGCATGGGAAGGAGGGTGAAAAACATGAGATCTGTTAGTATCTTTTGAAATTTTCCATACTGAATAACAGAGAGCAGTGTCTGGAAACAGTAAGAATGGTTAAAGCCTTGGCTTGTGTTGGGAATTTGGGAAAAAACACAGCCACATTCTAAGCCATTTGGTTTGAGGATACAGGAAAGGCCCTGCATCCAGTGTTTGTCTGGATAAAAGAAAAATCAGAACTTAGGTCCAGATGGTGGGTCTCACTGCTTCCAGATGCTTGTCAAAGTCACACATAGTGATGGCATCATCTGACTTGCACCTGGGTGTTTCAGTGTCACCTAGCCACACTCACAAACCAGAGGTGCAAATCGGAAGCCAGGGCTGGGCACAGCGACTCACGCCTGTAATCCCAGCACTTTGGGAGGCTGAGGTGGGCGGATTACCTAAGGTCAGGAGTTCAAGACCAGCCTGGCCAACATGGTGAGACCCCTGTCTCTACTAAAAATACAAAAATTAGCAAGGCCCAGTGGCACATGATTGTAATCCCAGCTACTCAGGAGGCCGAGGCAGGAGAATTGCTTGAACCTGGAGGAGAAGGTTGCAGTGAGCCAAGATCATGCCACTGCACTCCAGCCTGGGTGACAGAGTGAGACTCCATCAAAAAAAAAAAAAAAAAATCAGAAGTCTGAGCAGCATAAAGGCCATGAAAAGATGGGGCTCCATGCCTGTCTCCCAGCAGCAGCACGCCATACCCACTCTGTGGTCCAGATTTCCCATGCTCCAGCCAGAGGAAATACTGCAGAGACGAAGGAGGGTCCAGGAAGCAGTAAAGAATTAATACAAATTAAAATGAATGCCAAGGAAAATGCAACACATGGGCAATAACATGGCAGCCCTGTCCCTGGAAGCTACAGTCAGTCTTTCGTAGTTCCTCCAAAGCCCGGAATAATCTAAGGAAGAAAAAAGAGGGCAACTCTGAACATTCAGGGTATTTTTTCCTTTCAAAACACATTCACAGGCACCCAAGAGCCCTAAGAAAACCATTGAAATTGTGCAGAACCTCTTCCTGAGGCATCCAAAAATGGAGTGCAGATAGAAGCTGAACAGCTTGATTCTGCCATCTATCAATTTGATCTCAAACCTTTCTACAGACTTTAAAATATATATTTGTAACAATAGCTGGTAGCTTCTTTCCAGGGTACGCAAAGCATTCTGCAAAGCTCAACTCATCGTTTCACACAATTCACATCAGGCGGGGAGCAACTATGGAGCTCAGAAAGCCTCCAGCTGGCTGGTCAGAGGCAAATAAAACTCACTGAAAGACAGAGCCTAAGGGATCTAAGCCAACCTCTTTATTTACAGATGGACAAAACAGATTCAGGGGGGTTGAAAGCCAAGGTCAGGCTGCTTCAGGTCTAGAGATCAGGCTTTGGAGTCCTGGGTTCCTCCCCAGCCACCGCCCCTGACAATCTGCTGTGACACGGTGTTGCGGGGTATCTGCCCACATCAGCTGATAGAACTGAAAAGTTAAGATGTAATTTCTAGGCCAGGCACGGTGGCTCACGCCTGTAATCCCAGCACTTTGGGAGGCCAGGGCGGGCGGATCGCCTGAGGTCAGGAGTTCGAGATGAGCCTGACCAATATGGTGAAACCCTGTCTCTACTAAAAATACAAAAATTAGATGCGTGCGGTGGCGGGCGCCTGTAATCCCAGCTACTCAGGAGGCTGAGGCAGGAGAATGGCGTGAACCCGAGAGGCGGAGGCTGCAGTGAGCTGAGATCGTACCACAGCACTCCAGCCTGGACAACAGAGCAAGAGTCCGTCTCAAAAAAAAAAAAAAAAAAATGGCAATTTCTCTCCAGGGCTCTGCCTTCTTATTTTTTGTAAATCAGCTATCTGGGTGCTTCCTGCCCTCAACATCATTTCTTTTTAGCTTATCGAGCTACCATTCCACGGACTTCACAATACTCCCCTTGAATAGCCAGTTGGAAAAGTTAAAGCTTAAGGAGTATTTTTGCATGGGACGTGTTTAATGTCAATGATAGAATGCAAAAGGTAGTTTTATTCCAAATTTTACAAATATATATGATGTATGTATATAGACATATATTTATATATAAACATGCGAGTGGTTGTGTAAGTGTGTGTAAAATGGGTCAGCTGGATCTGTCCATTTTGAAGGTTCTAGCGAGAATACAGCTATATAAAATTAAGATTTTCCCATTTAATTTGTAACAGTCCAAATAGTTAATGAGCATTTTGGAATGTAAAAACCACCCCTCCCACAAAGGTGCTGTAGAAGACCAGAGAATGAATAGGCCATGGTCTGTGCCCTTCAGAGGTTCACAGCCTGCAAACACTGGAGACTATTTGTAAAGCAGAATTTAATCGGGACCACATTTCTAATTGCAATAACGAATGCTGGGTTGTGTATGCCTCGGATGGCAGACAGTAACAGCCAGATTTAGTTCAAGGTTCTGGACGTGGCACTGAGCCACAGAGACTCTATGACAACACATGGTGCTGAATTTGTCAAATAAGTACAATATTCAGATCATGTGTATGTGTTAGTAAAGGACTCTGAAGTCCCTGCCAGTTAACCGGATCTTCTCCAAAGAGAGAGGCCTTCTCAAAAAATTGTGACGTTGCAGTACTGGGCCAAAAGCAATGATCTTGTTTATAACCTGCTGCTATTGAAACTCATCAATAATTTACAGTAATGTGGGTTCCAACTTCTACTTAACTGCTCTTCAAAGGGCTAGAGTCACATTAACCACTGTGTTTTATTTAATGTAGCCATGATTAATTTACTAAGCAATTATTTTCCAGTGTCTTTGGGGGAGGAGCTTTGAGTCACATGAATAGGTGTCATGTTTACCACCTTTAGATCTCCTGAACAAACTTTAAAGCAAATACGTTTTGGTATTTTTCTTATCAGTTGCTTTAGTTTACAAAATTTAATTGAAATGGTTTTGAACAAATGCCAGGCTGTCTTTCTGCTTAATAAAACATTTTAAAAGAGCAGTTAATCTACTGCCCTGCACTTGTACCCAAGAAGTTGCTAAATTAATTTACTGACAAAGAGAATCAATCATCATAAATGGTGTTTAAACAATACTGGGGACTCCGGTGTTGGAATAACATGATTTATTTTGTCATCTTATTGGTGTTGTAACAGGTTAATGGCAGAAACCTCCTTTCAGTTGACTTTGATCGAACAACAAAGACAGAAAAGATCTATGACGACCACCGTAAATTTCTACTGAGGATCGCCTACGACACGTCTGGGCACCCGACTCTCTGGCTGCCAAGCAGCAAGCTGATGGCCGTCAATGTCACCTATTCATCCACAGGTCAAATCGCCAGCATCCAGCGAGGCACCACTAGCGAGAAAGTAGATTATGACGGACAGGGAAGGATTGTATCTCGGGTCTTTGCTGATGGTAAAACATGGAGTTACACATATTTAGAAAAGGTAAGCCTGCAAAGTAAGCTCAACAATAGGGAAAGGATAATTCACATTTTTCAGCAATCATCTAGAGCGCTAAGGGGGAAAGAAACAGTGGCACATGACTGAGTTCCTTTTATTATTCGAAGTATCAATACAGAAGTCACATTGGCACAGCAATGATGAATTTCTGCATTAGCAAAGTAGTTTCTCCTTAGTTAAGTTCTACTGTCTGAGACCCTTTTAAGTGATTTATGATGTAAACAAACAAGCATTAACATTGTCCACCTGCCAAGCTTACACACTGCCAACATTCACAAATTAGACCTTGAGCATGTAAGTCGCTTGTAAATGATTTTCGTGCTAGCTCTTTCATTTAAGAGGGAGCCTTACATTAGCACAGTTAAAGCTGTCAGCTTTGTGTTGTTCCTGGCAGAACTTCAACATAATCATAAAAAGCATGTAGATCCTAGTTATGCCTTATTAACCAAAAGAGGTGATTTTCTTAGAAAGCCACACTTTTGTGTACTCTGTGGCATCTTTCCTTTCTTCTACATATAAAAGGTAAGCATCCTAGATTAGGCTGTTTCCCACTCTCGAGAACTTTTCACAGTATCAAAAATGGAGACTTAGAGTTACACATGTGCAAAATGCTAAATGTATGCTGTGTGGCTTGGGGTATTGACTGGGTCAGAGGAAATGAAAGTAAAAGAAAGGGAGGAAAAAGGCAAGAACAATCTCGCTGTAATTCCTTTCTTAAGAAATACAGTCCACCAAAGAGCATATTCATGGAATGTTTCATTTGCCTCTGAGACAAACGTTCGCCCTAGAAAATGATTCTGTGTCGAGTTCTGGTAGCTCTCAGACCCCAGAGCACGGCACCACCAGTTACCCAGCAGCATGTGCTACACGCTCTACTCAGCAGTTACTGCTCCACTCCTCCTGACTCAAACGTTGCACAGAAGCACTCCTGTCACCCAGATAAATCACATCACATCCATGTTGTCACTGTGCTCCCCTCACACAATCTTTTTCTTCACTGGAGGTGCCATGGGGAATGACTCAGTCTAAACCTAACCCCCTGAACCCTGAGCCATCCCACCTGATTCCAGCCAGTGACTGCACAGGCTACTCTTCCTGAGAACCAGTTTCAGTTCCACAGCTCACTATAGGATGCTACCTCTCTTACGGCAGCCCCCCACCTCTGGGATGCTTCCAGCTAGGACCCTCATGGCCAGTCTGTCTCTTGCAAACCCACCTGTCTGCTCTCCTTAGAAGAGACTCACCCTTGAGACAATGAATCGCACCTGTTAGATGACAAGCCCCTAAGGCAACGTTTCTAAGTGGGAGAGGATCACGGCTTCATTGTGGAGTTTCCCCAATTTAAATTAAGTGCATTACAGAGTAACAGAAACATACAAGCGCAACCCTAAAAATGTATAGCAGTGATCATAATGGGACTGGGAAATGTTTAGAGGGAGCCCAGCAGCATATCATTGAGAAGAGCCACTGTCACAGAATGACAGAGGCAGTGACCAAGATCACCTGCATGCATCCAGGAGGATCAGAAAAGACAACAGACAGATCTTTCTCATCGTCTCTCCCAAATCCCTAAAATCCACCCAGACTATTTCGATGTTCTTACTGGGATAGGTGCACTAAGCCAAAACTTACTCATAGCAAAACAAGTAATATTTTACAGCCTACCATCAAATATGACTTCAGATGATTCCAAAAGTAGGTATTAATTCCTGTGAATTCAGCAATAGTCCAAGCTTTCCTTGGAAGAATGCAAACTATTAGCAACAATTCTCAGGACATTTACTACACAACCTGCATGCAAAAATTGCCCCTAGGTCTGCCCAAAGAGGAGATTCTACAGAAGCTGAAGTCAGGCAAAGGAGAAGACCTCGCAGGACTCCCAAGCTACACATCCTCCCTGTGCCAATGTTGTTCCATTTGGCCCAACAGGGCTTAGAGGAAGCTTCCTCAGAGGCAAGAGCCACCCACAGCCCTGTGTTACTGCTGAGCTTGACTTAACCAGCCTGGGATGACCTTCTCTCACGTTTGTTGGCCTAATAAATGACTGTCATTTTGTCTTTCTGCAATGGCTCATGAAATAGGCAGAGTTCATTTTAATATATTTACTCATTTCATAATTTAGCTCCAAAGCAGCATGAAGTCTAGAAACCATTCTTATTGTTCCTGAGATACAAATCGGATTTGGTATCCACAGAAAGAAATGGAGATTTATTGTCCGTACAGATGCCTTCTAACAATTTAGCCGTATGTGTATATAGAATATTTCTACTAAGGGTATTTATAGCTCTCATTCACCATGTGATTAATTTCACGATATTTTTTGGTGTTGATGCCTCATGCACACTTGATCCATTTTTGGCTAATTTTATGTCTTTATAAAATAATATTGTGAATGCTTTGCCCTTCCAGCAAGTACACTAGAAATCAAACATGATTTGAGTGGTTCTTCAGTCAAATGAGGGGGGGAAGCCACCTTACTAAATAATTGCTAATTGTGGATGGAACTGCATTCCCCATATGCTATTTTCTCCTCAAAATATTGTGTGTAAAGCAGCTTTGATCATGCCTGTATTATGACTAATCCAGAGCCACTGACAATCTGCTGGTTGGCTATGAATGTCTGGGAAAAGAATGGTACCATCCGTCGTGACAGGCAGCACGTTGTGAATCTTGAGCCGCTAATTGCAGAACCCCTCACAATTAAGCATCCAAGCAAATTAGACAGAGAAACGTTAACAACACACAAGGTCAAGGATAACTCAATTAAAATGAAGATCATTTTCTCTAGTGGAATGTTTCTGTGCATTTGTGGTCACTAAATCTGCTTTTGCATCTCCTGTTCACAAACACTGGGTAACAGAATGTTCTCTCTTTACAGTCCATGGTTCTTCTGCTTCATAGCCAGCGGCAGTACATCTTCGAATACGACATGTGGGACCGCCTGTCTGCCATCACCATGCCCAGTGTGGCTCGCCACACCATGCAGACCATCCGATCCATTGGCTACTACCGCAACATATACAACCCCCCGGAAAGCAATGCCTCCATCATCACGGACTACAACGAGGAAGGGCTGCTTCTGCAAACGGCTTTCTTGGGTACAAGTCGGAGGGTCTTATTCAAATACAGAAGGCAGACCAGACTCTCAGAAATTTTATATGATAGCACCAGAGTCAGTTTTACCTATGATGAAACAGCAGGAGTCCTAAAGACAGTAAACCTCCAGAGTGATGGTTTTATTTGCACCATTAGATACAGGCAAATTGGTCCCCTGATTGACAGGCAGATTTTCCGCTTTAGTGAAGATGGGATGGTAAATGCAAGATTTGACTATAGCTATGACAACAGCTTTCGAGTGACCAGCATGCAGGGTGTGATCAATGAAACTCCACTGCCTATTGATCTCTATCAGTTTGATGACATTTCTGGCAAAGTTGAGCAGTTTGGAAAATTTGGAGTTATATATTATGATATTAACCAGATCATTTCCACAGCTGTAATGACCTACACGAAGCACTTTGATGCTCATGGCCGTATCAAGGAAATTCAATATGAGATATTCAGGTCGCTCATGTACTGGATTACAATTCAATATGATAATATGGGTCGGGTAACCAAGAGAGAAATTAAAATAGGGCCCTTTGCCAACACCACCAAATATGCTTATGAATATGATGTTGATGGACAGCTCCAAACCGTTTACCTCAATGAAAAGATAATGTGGCGGTACAACTATGATCTGAATGGAAACCTCCATTTATTGAACCCAAGTAACAGTGCACGTCTGACACCCCTTCGCTATGACCTGCGAGACAGAATCACTCGCCTGGGTGATGTTCAGTATCGGCTGGATGAAGATGGTTTCCTACGTCAAAGAGGCACGGAAATCTTTGAATATAGCTCCAAGGGGCTTCTAACTCGAGTTTACAGTAAAGGCAGTGGCTGGACAGTGATCTACCGTTATGACGGCCTGGGAAGGCGTGTTTCTAGCAAAACCAGTCTAGGACAGCACCTGCAGTTTTTTTATGCTGACCTAACTTATCCCACTAGGATTACTCATGTCTACAACCATTCAAGTTCAGAAATTACATCCCTGTATTACGATCTCCAAGGACATCTTTTTGCCATGGAAATCAGCAGTGGGGATGAATTCTACATTGCATCGGATAACACTGGGACACCACTGGCTGTGTTCAGTAGCAATGGGCTTATGCTGAAACAGATTCAGTACACTGCATATGGTGAAATTTATTTTGACTCCAATATTGACTTTCAACTGGTAATTGGATTTCATGGTGGCCTGTATGACCCACTCACCAAATTAATCCACTTTGGAGAAAGAGATTATGACATTTTGGCAGGACGGTGGACAACACCTGACATAGAAATCTGGAAAAGAATTGGGAAGGACCCAGCTCCTTTTAACTTGTACATGTTTAGGAATAACAACCCTGCCAGCAAAATCCATGACGTGAAAGATTACATCACAGGTAAGCATTTTGATTCTTTTCCAAGTTCTGGAGGACTACCATCATTAGATTAATACACAAAATAACTGGAAATGGTTTTTTTAAAAACTTCATACTTTGCTCAAGCAAAGTCACATGGCTAACCTTTTAATGTGTTTATTTCTCTGTGGAACCATAGAGAAATCACAAAGGGAAAATGAGACATAGTTACTTCCTATTCTGCCTGCCAGTGCCCAAGGCCACTAGTTTTTGAAATGACATGAACTCCAGTCATTTAAAGAAGGGGAACATGGGGAAGCAAAAAACATGATGAACACAGAGTCCCAAAATTGGAGTTCCAATCTCAGCTCCTCTCCCACAAGCTGTGTAGCTCTGTAAGCCACATGTTTTTTGAGTTTCCATTTCCTTAACTATAAAACTGGGATAATAGTGCCTAACGTAGGGCACAAATATAATACATGAAATTCCGCAATAAATAGTAACTACCTTACGAATGTGTCATTTTGGGTTTTTTAAGTACATGTGTGAAGTTCTCATAGAGATGATTAAGGTGAAACATAACACAGGGTGACACCATTTCATCCCTGGGAGGTGTTTAATTCCTGCTTCACCACCATCGCCTCGGGACAGTCACGAAGCCATTTCTCCCATCAGTTGCTTAGACAGTGGATCCTGTGTCTGGTCTCACTTCTGTCTCTTACATCACTGTCTTCATTGCCAGTGCAGTTCTTGCATGGTGACAATACTAATAGGCATACTAATTTTTCCACGAATGTGGGATAACTTTCAGGGTACAGATTTAAGATCTTTCCAAGTTTAGTGCATGTTACTTTTGTAGTTATACAAGATGTAGAACATCAGATCCCACTGTTGCCACCATGGAACAACCAGCATGTGAAACAGACAAGGTCCTTGCAAGCTCTACTCTAGTTCCCTTCCTCACTCAACCTCTACTCCAAGAATTCTGAATCCTGCTGCTCCTACCTTCCATTCCTGATACACAGCACCATCATTAACCCCTCTGCCACATTTATATTTCCAGGAGGAAGGTTCTTTCCTGTTGTCTATTTTTGGGCTTGGTTTAAGGTATTTCTCTTTTGTTTTGGCTTGTGTTAGGTGCTCCTTTAGGCTGCCTCTTTTCTAGCTCAATATTTGAGGTGTACTGAGATGTCTGTTCTTTCAGTTCTCAAAACAGGCTCAACAGGTTGCCCCGTTCATTTCACATCTGCTTCCTACCTTTCCAGACTGCCTAAAGCATTTTATATCTCTTCCACGTGAACCAGCTGAAAGGCCCTTCTTTCTGCCTCCTGATTCAGCAGCACCCTTATTCTCATTCAGGGTTTTTCAGTACACATCTGCATTCAAATCCCATTATTTTGGCAGTACTTTTCAATACTCACGGCCCTCTGATTTTCACTGTTATGCAGACATTTTTCAGAGTAACAGAATTTTTGCCCCCAATACTCTTAACATTTGGGAGAATTTTCTCCCAAAAATAAGGCCCTCCCACCCCCCAAACTCAGAGATACACGCTCATATACCCACAAATTGTATCACTTTGCATCCTATGTGAAGCACTTAGGATTTATTTCTCCCCACCACCACTACTACCACCCCATTCCAAATAGAAACAATACCAGTGGTTTTATAGCCATATGATGCCTGGACGAAGGACCTGCCAGCCTGGCAATGAGGTGAGAGTCTGTGCCCTAGAGAAGGAAATGGGAATCAAGTGGCTCTCCATCATTCTGACAAGCAGTTTACCACTGGTTATTTAAGGGCTGTTGACAGGGGCTGAGAAAGGCTGGAAAGCCCCCAGCTCCTGAATTCATCCTCTCCTAGCAACGTGGACTGCAGGGAATGCCATAGCAGCATTTTCTGAAAAACATCAAAAGAGAGATGGAACAGCATAAAATATATTACGTGAAATGCAATTTCAAATTTTCCAGCAATGTGCTTAATATATAAAATAATCTACACCCAACCGCACTCATAAAGCTGCAAGCCTGCTGAGTAGTTCTGTAACATTATAACCTCCAGAATAGAATAAAAGCCTTATTCTGAGCTTAATGGCTTTTGGAGTCACATGGCAATATTTTAAAATACCATCTTAAAAGTTTCCAGGTTCTTTCCCCAAAAAGTTTGTCTCCACCTGTGCACAGTGAGCCTTTGAAGTCATAGCTGATGGTAATCAGGACTTCTGTGCCCTTGGCCAGTTTTGCCAGCCTTCAGCATTCATCTTTGATTAAGAATCAACTGTTGATTTTAATACACTCAATTTAGGGGTTTTAATAATAGAAAATGGGTTGTGGAAGTCCGCATATCCTTGGGCAATCGCTTTGGAGAGCTAACAACACACTTCTATTTGAGACCAGCCTTTACTAACTACAAAACAAATTTTGTTTGTTTTCTGCAAGTTATATCTCTCTCCTGCTGCTGTGCATTGTTCTTACCCTTGCTATCACTGTTACTAGCACAGGCTGCAGCTTAGCAGGAATGACGGCTTACCCAGTCTGTCTGAGCATCTATTACTCGGCAATTTTCGTAGCATTTGCCATAGTTCTGCTGCTAAGTTTCCCGTCTTCATGTCTAAAAACAGAGAAAGTTTAGGTTTAGGACGAAAGCAAACATGTGCTCTTTTTCAGATTATTAATTGTGAAATCGGATTTTCTTTTTACGGTAAGAATTTAAATGTATGAAAGGACAAAACTCCAACACCTTTCATTTTGAACATTCTTCTCCTAGATGTTAACAGCTGGCTGGTGACATTTGGTTTCCATCTGCACAATGCTATTCCTGGATTTCCTGTTCCCAAATTTGATTTAACAGAACCTTCTTATGAACTTGTGAAGAGTCAGCAGTGGGATGATATACCGGTAAGAAACAAAAAGACCCACGGAAAGGTGTTAAGTAGGTTGTGTCTTATCTACCCATATCGAATGAAACCACCTTTGTGAAAACTGTACCAAGACAGTTTGTAATTTTTTGACTCTTTTAGGGGAAAAAAGCAACACTTCCTCTGCATTTGTGTTCAACAAACCAGAGGCCTGTTAAACAGGCCTAAATATGTTTTCAGCAAATGCTAATGAAAACAGAGAAATGCAGAAGCTCACTTTCGAGTGGTGGCTTTCTAAAAAGAAGCCCAAGAAAGCATGGACCTGAAGCCAAAAATACAATAAACAACAGGGCCCGGAACCCATTTTACAAATTAGCAACCCACAAACAATGCCACAAAGTTCAACTTCTTTAAAACTTAACAGTGTTGCGGCCGAGCAAGGTGGCTCATGCCCGGAATCCCAGCACTTTGGGAGGCCAAGGTGGGCAGATCACCTGAGGTCAGGAGACCAGCCTGACCAACATGGAGAAACCCCATCTCTACTAAAAATACAAAATTAGCCCGGCGTGGTGGGGTATGCCTGTAATCCCAGCTACTCGGGAGGCTGAGGCAGGAGAATCGCTTGAAGCCGGGAGGTGGAGGTTGTGGTGAGCCGAGATCACGCCATTGCACTCCAGCCTGGGCAACAAGAGCAAAACTCCGTCTCAAAAAATAATAATAATAATTAATAGTGTTTCATCGGAAAAGATTAAAAATTTAAAAAGATTAAAAATAAAAATAAATGTCCTCTGGTAAGGGTCCACCTAAAACCAGGAAGGTTTATGGAATTTTCCTGAGCATAATAAATCAAGAGGCCTGTAACCATTACAAGAAATAAAAGAAACATAATAGAAAATTACAAAGTCAAAGCTGCTGCTTCAGAAAGTGGCACATCTAATCCCCACTAGTCAGAGATCAGAAAGGAATGCACAGCAAAATACCAGAATTTCCAGCTTACAGTAAGAATAATTAGACATGGAGAAATGGGGTGACTCTATGATCATAAGAAGACAGTGCAGACTTTCTTAGAGTGATTAATTCCCAGCCACGCCTTGAGCAATTTTCTATCATTTCAATGAAAACAAAAAGAAGAGGCAGCCATGGTTAACACACACACAGGCTGTCATACAGTACCAGTACCTGTTGTTGTTTCATACCTAATATAAAAGCAATTCCTTTTTCATAAGTTACAAATATAGTCATGTGTGTGCAACATTTTGATCAATGATAGACCTTGTAGAAGGTGGTGATCACACAAGGTTATAATATCATATATTTTTTTAAATTGAGATGGGGTCTCACTCTGTCACCCAGGCTGGAGTGCAGCCTTGACCTCCTGGGCTCAAGTGATCCTCCCACCTCAGGCTCCCAAGTATCTGGGACCACAGGCACATGCCACCACACCTAGCTAATTTTTTATTTTTCGTAGAGATGGAGTCTCCCTGTGTAGCACAGGCTGGTCTTGAACTCCTGGGCTCAAGCGATCCTCCTGCCTCTGCCTACCAAAGTGCTAAGATAATAGGCACGAGCCACCGGGCTCTGCCAACACCGTATTTTTACTGTACCTATTCTATGTTTAGATACACGATTACTTACCATGGTGGTACAGTTGCCTGCAGTATTCAGTAGTCACTGTATACAGGTTTGCAACCTAGAAGCCATAGGCATCCCATATAGCCTAGGTGTGTAGCAGGCTACACCATCTAGGCTTGTGTAAGTGCACTCTGATGTTCACACAAGGATGAAATGGCCGAATGCCACATTTCTCAGAATGCATCCCCGTGGTTAAGCAGTGCGTGACTGTCTGTCTGCACTGATAGAGTGGCATGAAGACATACCGAAGTTTCCTAACGCATTTGAACATGCACGTCCTAATTGTGTATGACTTTCCAACATGCCTGAAAACACTTACATCTAACTGTACAAATGGACTTGCCAGCTCTTTTCCTAAGCAGCCTTTTAAATATGGTTCAAGTTCTCTGTCAAGAGAAGCACACCATAAGGACAGCAAAGGGAATCGTGGGCAAGGACAATGAGGCTGCCATAAGTGCAGAAAAACAGCTGTTTCTTTCATTGCCGCAAATGAAACAATGTTTTCATTTGGAAAACAATGGCCAAACATCTGGTAGTATAAGAAATGGCTGAGTTAAGATGCCCCCAATTTAAAACATTTGCCAATCTAGACGGCCCACTGTCCCTAAATCTGAGAAAAATAATTGTTTTCCTAAAGTAACAAATATCTCCAGCCGCCCCACTGTCCACTCATCCCGGTACATTTCAGTTCTGCCGTTACACTCACCATCTTCAGCTGAAAACTGCCAGGAGAGGGGACAGAGTTGACTTAAATACAAGCATTTCAAAGCATACGAAGCGGGGTCCAGTGATCTGCCCTAAGTATCCACAGCCGTTCAGATCCCTCTGTGTTTGGTGGCTTCTCAGCCTCCTGTGGAGAAAGCTACGAGCATGGAGGTCCGGATGAGCTGGGTTCCCCGCGTGGGGTGGGCGTGGGAAAAGCCTGTAGAAACTGTAAGAGAAAAGCAAGAAACAGGACTATTTTTCCCATGTTAGAAACGAAGAAAGCTTTAAAGTGATCCACGGTGAGCGAGCCGTTTGGGGGTTCCAAAGCACTGGGATCACCTTGACGGGGAGGGATCTCCAGTGCTTCCTCCCCCCGGGCTGTCAGCCTTCTGATCGGGAAGGACCCCGGGGCTTCCCTGCCTGCCTCGGCGCTGCCCCCAGAGCCCCGTGTGTGGGTCAGGAGTGGGGAGGCTCCCGGCCGCCTCTGACGCGCCCCCCTGTTGTGTTTCGCCCGCAGCCCATCTTCGGAGTGCAGCAGCAAGTGGCGCGGCAGGCCAAGGCCTTCCTGTCGCTGGGGAAGATGGCCGAGGTGCAGGTGAGCCGGCGCCGGGCCGGCGGCGCGCAGTCCTGGCTGTGGTTCGCCACGGTCAAGTCGCTGATCGGCAAGGGCGTCATGCTGACCGTCAGCCAGGGCCGCGTGCAGACCAACGTGCTCAACATCGCCAACGAGGACTGCATCAAGGTGGCGGCCGTGCTCAACAACGCCTTCTACCTGGAGAACCTGCACTTCACCATCGAGGGCAAGGACACGCACTACTTCATCAAGACCACCACACCCGAGAGCGACCTGGGCACGCTGCGGCTGACCAGCGGCCGCAAGGCGCTGGAGAACGGCATCAACGTGACGGTGTCGCAGTCCACCACGGTGGTGAACGGCAGGACGCGCAGGTTCGCGGACGTGGAGATGCAGTTCGGCGCGCTGGCGCTGCACGTGCGCTACGGCATGACCCTGGACGAGGAGAAGGCGCGCATCCTGGAGCAGGCGCGGCAGCGCGCACTCGCCCGAGCCTGGGCGCGCGAGCAGCAGCGCGTGCGCGACGGCGAGGAGGGCGCGCGCCTCTGGACGGAGGGCGAGAAGCGGCAGCTGCTGAGCGCCGGCAAGGTGCAGGGCTACGACGGGTACTACGTACTCTCGGTGGAGCAGTACCCAGAGCTGGCCGACAGTGCCAACAACATCCAGTTCCTGCGGCAGAGCGAGATCGGCAGGAGGTAACGCCCGGGCCGCGCCCGCCGAGCCGCTCACGCCCTGCTCACATTGTCCTGTGGCACAACCCGAGTGGGACTCTCCAGCGCCCAAGGGCCTTCCTCCCAGGAGAACGAGACTGCTGTTAGAACCCACACCCACACCGCGAAAACAAGGACCGCTTTTTTCTGAATGACCTTAAAGGTGATCGGCTTTAACGAATATGTTTACATATGCATAGCGCTGCACTCAGTCGGACTGAACGTAGCCAGAGAAAAAAATCATCAAGGACAAAGGCCTCGACCTTTTGCGCTGGGCCGTCTGCTCCTTTCGAGGCACTGTATTTAACTAACTTTAAAAAAGAAAAAAAAACAGTGCATACAGTGTTTCCAAATAGTCCCGAATTGTCGGCCTTTGCTTACAAGAAGTAGCCCGTCTGCGTAGGATGTGATGGCTGTCTCTGTTCATTTTACAATGTGGGGCGAAGTTACTGTTTCTAGACAACCAACTGCTTTCCCTGTGCAGCTTTGTGGAAGGACATTGGCGCAGTGACGTCTGCGGCGGGATTTGTTAATGGGTTTTACAATGCTAGCGTGGTTTGCCTTCGGGGAAAAAACTGGCAACTAGAATCCTTGTCACTGATAAGCAAAGGAAATCCTGATTTTTTTGTAAATTATGTGAGACAAGTTGTTTATGGATTTTTATATGAATTACAATTTACTGTACATCAAATATTAGTCTCAGAGGAGTTAATTTATGTAAAGTGTTTAAAAAGTTTATACTTAAAAATAAAATGATAAAAACGTGAACTGTGTGACTTTTTTAAAAGGATTGCACCTTTTGTTATGTTATAGCTGTACAGTATAAATTATTATATTGTAGAGATATAACAACTTATGCCTATAATGTCCAGAAGTGTTAATATTTTTGTATTAGGTTGAAAAAAATGTGCAAGCTTCTATCACTAGATGGATAGGACCATGCAATTCTAGGTGGGTGGCGAATCAGAGAGCTCCTTTCTCTTCCCTCTCTCACACATCAAGCCAGTGTCCTCAGCATTGTCACCTGAGAGGCACAGTAGACAACTAGGGCTGGTGGAATGTAAGGGAAGATTGGAAAAAACGGGAGGAAGGGTTCTCTGGCCCTCTCTCAACCTTGCCAGTCGATGGGGAGTTGATATAATTAACCCCGGGGTTTTTACTGTTGCTGTTCCAAAGCTCTGTCTCATGATGGAGGAGAGACCACATCAGACGCTGGGGAAACAGGAGGAGGAAAGGATCTAAACAGTGGTGATCCTAAACACGTGTCTTAAGATCTAGGAAAGACAGCAGAAACGGAGCAGTGGTGAGTGAACAGATGCAGCCGGTCAGGGTTACTCTGCTAGTTTTGGGTTTGTACCCTTGGTCACCAAGAGGGACAAAAAAGGGAAACAGAAGCTCCTCTAAGCCCACATGACCAAACCATCTTGGGGCTGGTTTGAATGACAGCCTCTGCTCTGTCTCGGGGAAGCCGGGGGTGGCAGATCCAGCTGGAAGTGAACTGGCAGCCGCGCCCTCCTGCACACAAGCATGCTCGCGTGTGGGAACCAGCCCAGTCGCCATCTGCACTTCCGTGTCAGCTCAGCTCTGACAAATCTCTTTCCTGAGCACTAAATTCAGCCACAAAAATATTTTTAGAAGATATTTCTCAGTTCATTGAGCTATAGTACACACTGTTTTCCTCTATGTATAATGGTGATAAAATACAGCAAGTGAACATGTCGTAAATATAAAGGTTCAAGTGATGTATTGAAAATAATTTTCTAACTGCTTTGTATGTATCACATACTCTAAATTGCACAGTAGGTGTGTTTATTAAACAGATTGGCTGGGAAAGTTTCAAAATAGCTACTGAATTTACAGTATCAGTGCTATTACTGTCTTTGTGTATTTGGTAGAGCATACCGAAGTAATTAATCCTCTAATGAATGCTGATATTTTGTTAGAATGAAAGCACAGATTAGCATTAATATTTTTTATTCTGGAAATCCTTTGGCAAGTATTACGAAGCCCAAATTTAGAAACCTATGAGATTTCAAACCACATAAACATGATTCTGTTTTCCATTTTATTTTTTAACTGTTAACGTAGGTATTTGCAGTTCTGTTCCGTGGAACTTCTGCAGGCCTGTATTTAGCATGCTGTAAGTACTTTTGGGTGAAATAGGCTCTGAGTCTAAATTCTCAGACATGTTTCTGATGTAGTACCATGAAAAGCTTGTGCCACATGACAGAAGTGAAATCATAGTCTTCACCTCTTCTTGACATGGACTGGTCTTCACACGGGCACCAATAAATAACAGATTTGGAGTATCTCCTGGTGCTTATTTTAGATGAAGTCAAATCAACCCAATTAGTGTCTTGTTAGTAGGTATAATGAGCCTATTTCTTTCTAAAAAGACTTGTGATCTGGACATGCTTTTACGAGAAATAGTGACCTTGGGGAATATGTAAACAAAAGACCTTTTTCTAAGAGTCGGGAGGGGGTGGGGGACTGTATAATGAAAAGAATTAGCTTACAAAAAAGAAATTGATATTCAAAGTATTTTAGGCAAAGCCAGTCAAAATGCTTTCATGATATTTTGAGATGTAAATTTTGTCTGATTTGTATTGTTCTTTTCATTTGCCTTCTTAACTTTATATGTGACCTGAATTTTCCATAACTTGATGACTATAGATTGCATCTAGGCATTCCAATAAAAGCCAACCCAATGTGTGTGTGCTTTTATATTTTTTCAAATCTTGGGCTAGCCGGCATTGCTTTTGTGTTTAACGTGGAGGATGCAAATAGATGCAGTCGTTGGGGAATTGATTCATCTGCAACCCAGTTGGTAGTATCTTTTTCTTTTTTCTGTCCACTGGCCAGACTGCTGGCTCAGCAGAGTGAACCTTTCATGGCCTACTTTAAGAAAACAGTAAACACACCCCCACAAAGCCAAACACACTAACTGTAAAGAAGAATTTACAAAAGTACCGCCCATTGCTACTCAAGAGCAGGCCTCATTCCTGTGATCCTGGCAATAAGCGTGCTTAATTAAAACACTTGATTAGAAGAATCAGTTTGGGCCTGATAGGCTTGCAGCCTCCTGGAGATGTCGAAATCTACATACAGACCGGCTGATTAGAGGATGCTTCGTTCGGCAGTTCTGGCCGGCAGGCCAGGGCTTTGATTTTAGTCAGAAAAGGCAGACTTCATCACACTTGCTTTCTAGTGACAACCTCAACTGCAAAACTTGTTGATCCAACAAGAATCAGGTCATTCCACTCGGCAAACTGGTCTATTTTCTTCTCCTCGAATTAGACTTTAACATGATCAAAACGGAAATCCAGAAAAACAGGTGAATTACTGCTTTCCTTCTTTACACTCTTTTCCCTAAAAAGTCATGTCTGAACAAATGCAAATAAAAACGGTGCCGGTAAAAATTATACCTTAGAAAAAATAATCAGAATATGGGATATGCTGCTGCTACATCCCATGAAATTTGTGTCTTTACATTCACCACACATTTCCTAACAGTTGCATGGGGTTCTAACTGCCAGACCGCAACAGAAGGGCAGCACCTGAATATAAGCACCTCAAATCAGGACCAGTCCTCAAGCTCTTGAAAAGATGAGGAGAGGAGCTGGAGGTTACAATGAGCTGTGATCGCACCACTGTACTCCAGTCTGAGCGACACGAGACCTTGTCTCTTGAAAAAAAAAGAAAATAAATTTTAATGAAAGAATGCCCTTGATGCTTTTCCTATTCGTGCCCATTCTTCACTCTGTTCACCATCTTTTCTTTCTCCTTTTGCCCTGGGCTACTCCTGAATGCAGTTGTTTCTCTCGCCTGCTGACAGCAAATCAGCTGTCCGAGGTGCTTTTGGAAAGGAGGGATTCGAGAGGAAGCGGGAAGGCACTGATCCACATCGTGTTCTGTCTGGGCAAAACCACCCGGGCGGTGCTCACAGCTGCTCACTTGCTGTTGCACAGAGGAGGACAAGGTCCACCTGGACCAAGAACTGCCACCACCCACCTGGCAGGGCTGGGGGGTATCATTTGAGCTCTAGTCGAGTGGGGTGAGTCTGCCCCTGGGAAGCCTCAAAGGGCAACATACTAAGATCTCACCCTTTTCATAGAAATCCAAATTTCATCCCACTTTCCTTCAAGGAGTGATCTGATTCCAGCATCCCAGTCCACAAAATGCATCCCATCCCAGAAGCTGGAGGTGGAAGGGACTTACAGACATTGGAGTTGTCCAAGTTCACAGAAGTGCCTCGAGTTAAGGTGAGCAGAGATTCCCTTGAGCTAGTACCCTCCACTATGTCACAGCCTCCTCCTAATGCTACCCGGGCAGGTACTGCAGATACTCCTTACCGCCCCCCTTCCCACGGACACTTGATCTTTCCCAAACTGCCATCATTTATAGCCAGGACCAGCATTTTTCATTCTATAACCTGATGACTTCTATTATGTCAGGTTGTGTCCCCCGGACACTAAACAAAACAGGTGCCTTGAATGGCCCTCTGCCTGCCGGTATTTCTAGCTCCTCACAGCTCTTCCGTATAGATAAGCAAGTTTGGCTGGCCATTATTTCCGAAAGAAAGACCACTGGGCTGTTTACCTAGGTTTTCCAGAAGCTTTCCATTTGGCTTTGAACACCCTACCAGACCCATGGAAAAAAATAAATAAAAATGAGTTATAAGTCATTATCACCCATTTCAACCACAGAGTTAAGCCAGAGTACCAAAGAGGTACTGATAAGCCATTTGAATTTTCTACCTTCTCATTTAAGCCACATAATGAATATCCTTCCTTTGCCAGACTTATCATTTGCTATTTACCACCCCTGCAAGCAATGGTCTCTTGATGTTAGTTAATTACTAATAACTTTTAGGTAAATTAAGTAAACCTTTTCATTTATGAACCGACTTAGAATCCTGTCGTGGAGGACTACGGGGTTCCTAGAGTCCAGTGGATGGAGAATTTACTATCAACCGATTCTAAGCCTAGAGTAACATCATTATTCAGTTTAGAGTTAATGGGTTCCTCAAAGCAAATTTAATAAATCCTTCTGGGAGCTAAGCTCAGGAAAATTAAAATTAGAAGCATAAATTGTGACTTTTAGGGCAAGAGACTGCCTTGGTAACAGTCCCCGTGCTTACAGGGTAAATTGTGAGCTAGGCTTAGCAGGCCCCGGCCACAGACATTCATCCTGTATTATGCAGGGAAATCTCGTTCTTCTACCTGTGTGCAGAGATTTCCTGAATTCCACCCACAGCGGCCATTTCTCTATGGCATAGCCCACCGCACACAACTGACAGGATTTACAAGTGGTCCGCTGGGTCAAAATGAATTCTTTATAATTATCACAAGTTAACTCTATCAATGGGGTGTGCGGGGAGCATAAATGCCCAAGGAGTTAAAATGACAAGTTCTCGGGCGTGACTGAAAGGCTGAAAATGGGGCGCTCAGTGGAAGTCGGTGAGGAGGCTCACCAGGCTGTCTTCAACCTGGAGTTCTTATCGCACCGTGATTAATGACCGCGGGCTGGAGGATGCCCGTCCCAGACCTTCCTCCCACACGAACACTAGGGAAAGTCTGGTCTACCCGTTCCAGAGAATATTCTGCAGAAATCGTCCCCAGAACTGTCTTTGCATCCACGATGCGCCCTCTCTCTCTCTCTCTCTCTCTCTCTCTGTCTCTCCTCTCCTCTCCTCTCCCCCACCCCGCCCCCTCTTCTTTAGGGCCTGGAAGGAAAGCCTCCCTGGGTGGGCCAGGGGGACGTCGATGACTCAGGATCTCAAAAGCACCTAGAGTCAGTCTGTCATCTCCAGTTTCTTAATTTATTGACAAAAGATTACAAACAAGCAGATTGTAAAATATCCTTATTCAGCTATGACATGATTTCCAAGCTCCAAAAAAAAAAAAAAAAAACAAGCCTGGCGTTTAACTTCAGTCTGGAGCATTGACAGGTGACCGGTCACTGCAGAACACAGAGGCGACCCAAGGCAGAGAACGGGAAGTAGTAAGGGGAAGACAACACCCTTCCCTGAGTCCTCCCTCATCTGGGGCTTCCCACTGGCCTTCCCCTGGGGTTCCCCGAACTCTGGCTTGTGCGGACATGGAAAAGCCGCCCCAACATCCTGCGGCCCCGTGGGCAGGGATCCTGAGACGCCCCCTCCTGCAGACCCCGCAGCCCCTGCAGCCCCCAGCGGGCCCCGGGCCGGCCCTGCAGGGGATGGCGGCGCTTTCAGGAAGGGCTCCGGCGCCCCCTAGTGACGCGCGGCCGTGGTAGGGAACGTCCTGGACGCCAAAGGGGTAGCTCCCGGGCCAGAAACCCAAGGGAAAGCGAAGAGAAGGCGCCGCTGCCCGCCACTCTCCACCCCAACCGCGGCGGGGCCGGCTGTCTGACCCTCTCTTCCCCACCTCTGCTCTGCCCCCCGAGTTTCACACTTAAAGCGGACACTTCTGCTTCAGCACCGCCTCACCGAGGCCTGGGCCCTGCCAAAGTGGCTCGGGTAAGATTTCCCTGCACGTCGAGCAGACACTGTCAAGCCGCGTTGCTCTCACTCACAGATCAAAATAAGGCCCTTCCTCCCAGGAATTGTCCTCGGGCTATCTGAGTTCTGCAGCCCCCTGAAAACAGTGATTTCTGAACTATCACATTGTTTCCCTTTTACTTTTCATGTTAACAGTCCTGTCGCTGGGAAGAATGTCCCGGAAGAACGGATCACTTAAATTCAGAGTGGCATTTTTATTTCTGAGGGAGCTGGGCTCTCACGGAACCTGCTAGAGTGACAGCCTGGAAGAGCGAAAGCCGCCCCACCCCCGCTTCCCCGCAGCTCCCCAGCCGCCTCAGCCTGCCTCCCTGCAGCAGTGACATCCAGTCTCCCTCCTCTACCCATGCCTGTGGCAGCCACGAAAGCCACCGCGACGCAAAATTGGGGAGGGATTCAACCTTTTGCCCCTGGGTTGTCACCCAGAGAAGCCAACAGATGGTAATCTTATATCGCAGCCTGTTTGCTGGTGTCCTGCCTTCAGAAACAGGCCCTGAGTGCAGCCCGTTGGCATTTTGGGAGGCCAATAAATAGGCCCATTTTCCTACCCAGGTTCTTGCTGAAATGAGAAAGGCCAGAGATGGCTCAGGAAAGCCAAAACATCACCCAGAGAAAGGCAGGGTTGGGATGCAGCAGGCACAGCTGCATGTGAAATCCCAAAGGGCCACTAACGGGACGCCAAGATCAGGCAGGCGCCGGCAGCAGTGACAGGATGACGGGAGCGCGCGTGCTCAGCTCATTCCTCCCCACTCACCAGGAGGGCAAAGCGCTCCCCTGCCCACTGGGAGCCGGGATGACGGAGAGGCCAGGAGTGAGATCTCTCTCTTTCTCTCTCTCTCTTTCTTTCTCTCTCTCTCATACACACACACACACACACACACACACGCATCACCACGGAGGCTGTGGCACTAGGAGCAATATTGCACCAGGTCTCCAGCCCTGGGTTTGCCAGACGCTGTCCCCACAGCCTGCGGCCTTCAGCCAGGTTGCTTCCCGCCCTGGGCCTCTGCCAAAGCCAGAGACAGGGGCTCTCCAACCGCAGCAGGGAGCGCCTCGCCTGCTGTGACAACTCTGGCTCCGGGGCTGCTGGGGAACCCAGTCCTAAACACAAGGTCTTGGGTCCTAAGCACAGGCTGGCAGCCCCGCATCGGGAGGCCCCGTGCATACATCGGCTCCCGGCCTGAGTCCCTCGCCCTGGCTCCCACCCTGCCACCCCATGGCGCTGCCTGCAAGAGGCGCGGGGGGAGCCGGGCTCTGGCCTTTTCCAAGGCGGCTGCTGCCGTTCCTCTCGTGCCTGTTAGGACGCGGACAGCAGGCTCGCCGGGCTCTTGTAAATCAAAGGGAAACAGGACTCTCCTCGCCACCACTCAGGCTCTTTCTGCGGCCTCTGCCAATTAGTGCTCCAGTTAATCACACTTAGCAACTCCCTGGAGAGGCAGCGAAGCTGGAAGGAGCCCGGCGCGGGAGGCCCCCTCTCAGGCCGGCTCTGCCAAGACTGAGATGGCCACTGGACTCTGCGCCTCGGTTTCCCCATCTTTACAGTGGACCCAGACCTTGGCCCCCAGCCTCCCGGTGCCAAGACGCTGCGTGTGTGTGCACACACGTGCATGCATCTGTGTACACGTGTGTGCATGTGTGTGCGTGTGCTGTGCATATGTGTGGAGTGTGTGCGTGCATGTGTGGACCTGTGTACGTAATGTGTGCACATACATGAATATATGCATGTGAGTGTGCACGTGTGTGTTTGCGTATGTGTGTGGACATGTGTACGAAATGTGTGTGCATATGTGTGTGTATGCATGTGAGTGTGCACGTATGTGTTTGCGTATGTATGTGCACGTGTGCATGTGGGGGTGTGCATGTGTGAACCTCTGTACACGTGTGGACCTGTGTAGACACATGTGGACCTGTGTACATACGTGTGGACCTGTGTACTTAACGTGTGTGCACGTGTGTGCATGTGAGCATGCATGTATGTGTGCATGTGTGTGTATGTGTGTGCATGTGGGGAGTGTGCGTGTGCATGTGTGTACATAACGTGTGTGCACATGTGTGAGTGTATGCATGAGTGTGCACGTATGTGTACTGTGTGTGTGTGTGTGTGCTCATGCTATGTGGGTATGTGCACATGTGTGCATGTGTGTGTGTGCATGTGTGTGTATGTGTGTGCATGTGGGGAGTGTGCGTGTGCATGTGTGTACATAACGTGTGTGCACATGTGTGAGTGTATGCATGAGTGTGCACGTATGTGTACTGTGTGTGTGTGTGTGTGCTCATGCTATGTGGGTATGTGCACATGTGTGCATGTGTGTGTGTGCATGTGTGTGTATGTGTATGTGTGTGGTGGAGAGAAAAAGCTAAAAGAGCTCATGGTGATAAGGCTACCACCCAGACGTCTTTCACTATCTCCTGAGAAAGTCCCTGAGCTGTGGGGAACCCCAGCCACAAAGCTCAGCCAGGTGAGGAGGCCCCGGGAAGGGAAGGGGGTTGCTCTCCCTGCAGCCCCCACCCACCAGGGAGGGAAGTGGTGAGCAGGACTCCCTGGCATGTCCTCACACTTCCTGCAGGACAGAGCTTAGCGGCTGCCCTGTTCCCACCCCGGAACTCACTGCTTGCTGTTTGAAGATGATGCAATCTGACTCTCGGGTGTGAATATTTATAACCACACAGGAAATGACACGGACCCACAGCCACCTGCAAACACAGCTCTGCCAGCATCCTGGGCTTTGCCCTGCTCCAGAAAAGGAAACTCGAGGAGAAGTGGGCAGAGGAGACAACACAGGGTCCCTGGGTCCACGCCTGATGGCGCCCAATGTTGTCCCCCTTTTTCTGGCAACCTTAAAGGCCAGAACTGGACTGAACCCCAAGGGCATGCCTCACCAGTTCTCCCTCCTGGGCCCTGCCTGGTCTGGGGCAGCATCAGACCTCACTGGTCATCACCATGTTCAAGACCCTGGCCATGAGGATGCCCAAAATGGTGGCCCCCTGAAAACCAGCCAAGTCCAATGCCAAGGCAGTTGAAAGGGCTCTGCCTCACAGTAAAATCCACCGTGTACTGGTGGTGTCATGCTGCCATTTCATAGTACCCCAGACAAGGATCCTTTCTACTTCTGCCCACAATTACTTGGGAGAGTCAGGGCCATGACCCAACCCTGAGTCTGTCACTGTCTCCACACCTTCCCAGGGACCCTGGGCAGGGACAGGTGGGATGCAGGCAGAGCAGGAGCATCCCTGAGAGGGCCCTCCAAGGGGAGTGCTGCTTACTTTACACTCTCACCATACACACTCACACTTACACCACACACCATCACCACACACACCACACACACACCACACACATATGCTATCACAACACACATACCCTCACCACACACACAACACACACACATACCATCACCACACACACACCCTTACCACATACATACCACACACACACCAGCACCACACACACACCACACACAAATACACTCACCATGCACACACCCTATCACCACACACACCCCACACATACACACTCACCACACACACACTGTATTAGTTTGTTCTCATATTGCTATAAGGAAATACCCGAGACTGGGTGATTTATAAAGGAAAGAGGCTTAATTGACTCACAGTTCCACATGGCTGCAGAGGCCTCAGAAAACTTAAAATCATAGTGGAAAGGGAAGAGGCACATTTGACATGGCGACAGGAGAGAGAGAGAGTGTGTGTGCATAGGAGGAACTGTCAAACACTTAAAAAACCATCAGGTCTTGTGAGAACTCACTCACTATCATGAGAACAGCATGGAGGAAACCACCCCCATGGTCCAATCAACTCCCACCAGGTCCCTCCCTCAGCACCTGGGGATTATGGGGATTACAATTCAAGATGAGATTTGAATGAGGATACAGAGCCAAACCACATCATTCCACCCCTGGCCTCTCCAAAATCTCATGTTCTCACATTTCAAAACCAAGCATGCCTTCCCAATAGTCTTAACTCATTCCAGCATTAACTCAAAAGTCCAACTCCAAAGTCTCATCTGAGACAAGGCAAGTCCCTTCCGCCTATGACCCTGTAAAATCAAAAACAAGTTAGTTACTTCCCAGATACAATGGGGGTACAGACATGGGATAAATACATCCATTCCAAATTGGAGAAATTGCCCAGAATGAAGGGGCTACAGGCCCCATGTGAGTCTGAAATCCATCAGGACAGTAAATATTAAAGCTGTGAAATGATCTCCTTTGACTCCATGCCCCACATCCAGGTCACTCTGATGCAAAGGGTGGGCTTCCATGGCCTTGGGCAGCTCCATCGCTGTGGCTCTGCAGGATACAGCCCCCTCTGGCTGCTTTCACGGGCTGGCATTGAGTGTCTGCAGTTTTTCCAGGTGCACGGTGCAAGCTGTCAGAAGATCTACCATTCTGGGGTCTGGAGGATGGCAGCCCTCTACTCCCAGCTCCTCTAGGCAATTCCCAGTGGGGACTCTGTGTGGAGGCTCTGACCCCACATTTCACTTCTGCACTACCCTAGCAGAGGTTCTCCATGAAGACTCTACCTGTGCAGCAAACTTCTGCCTGGACATCCAGGCATTTCCATACGTCATCTGAAATCTAGGTGGAGGTTCCCAAACCTCAATTCTTGATTTGTGTGCACCTTCAGGCCCAATACCACGTTTAAGCTGACAAGGCTTGGGGCTTGCACCCTTTGAAGCAGTGGCCTGAGCTGTACATTGGCTCCTTTTAGACACAGCTGGGATGCAGGGCACCAAGTCCTGAGACTGCACAGAACAGCAAGCCCAGCCCACAAAACCATTTTTATCTCCTAGGTCTCCAGGCCTGTGATGGGAGAGACTGCTGTGAAGACCTCTGACATGCCCTGGAGACATTTTCCCTATTACCTTGGTGATTAACATTTGGTTTTTCATTACTTATGCAAGTTTCTGCAGCCAGCTTGAATTCTCCTCAGAAAATGTATTTTTCTTTTCTATCACATCATCAGGCTGCAAATTTTGCAAATGTTTATGCTCTGCTTCTCTTTTAAACATTAGCTCCAATTCCAAACCATCTCTTTGTGAATGTATACAACTCAACGCTTTTAAGAGCACTCAAGTCATATCTTGAGGGCTTTGCTGCTTAGAAATTTCTTCCACTAGATACCCTAAATCATCTCTCTCAAGTTCAAAGTTCCACATATCTCTAGGGCAGGGGCAAAATGCCACCAGTCTCTTTGCTAAAGCATAACAAGAATCATCTTTATTCCAGTTCCCAACGAGTTCCTTATCTCCATCTGAGACCACCTCAGCCTGGATTTCATTGTCCATATCACTATCAGCATTTTGGTCAAAGCCATTCAACAAATCTCTAAGAAGTTCCAAACTTTCCCACATTTTCCTTCCTTCTTCTGAATCTTCCAAACTGTTGCAACCTCTGCCTGTTACACAGTTCTAAAGTCACTTCCACATTTTTGGGTATCTTTATAGCAGCACCCCACTCT
>NW_012118487.1:4822568-4824605 GCF_000951035.1 Colobus angolensis palliatus | reverse complement strand
ACCACACATGCACACTCAGCACACCATCACACACACACATTTCTGCCTGACTATAGCAAGGCAACTACTTGCTGCCCCTGCCCCTCAGTTTCCTCCGTGTTTAATGTTCTCCCCACCCCTATCCACCTCGCTTGCCTGGGAGAGCCTGAATGAGAGGCAGCAGAGCCAGCGCCCCTGCACTGTTGCTAAAGAAGCATCTGTGTCCAGGGTGGGCTAGGGCCGGGTGGGAAAGCCGGCTCCTCAGAGCACTGGGTCACTCACGATGTCCCTGTTCCGGGGTTCTCTGGTGCCCAGTTCCTGGTACCGCCATGGTGGGCTTTGCAAGCGGGGAGACCCTCGGGATTGGCTGTCAGGAGGGTGGTGGAGGAAGGGGCCTCTCCCCCAGAGGAAGCGCTGGGGCAACTCTTGGAGCCCGCTGTGCCATCACCCATCACCCATCACCATCCCTGGGCACCTCCACCACGGGGCCAGGACGCCAGAGGGACCCCACAGGGGGCCAAGTCTAAGATCCTGTGAGACCCCTGTCCATGGTCTGCTACTAGTTTTTAACTGTGGATCATTTTGTCAATGAAATGTCACAAGAGGGCAAAGCAGACACAGGCCTAGCTGCCCAGATGGAAGTAGGAGTGGGGGTCAGACCGCCCAACCTGTCAGCCCCCAAGTCTATGAGCAGCAGTCACACCTGAGCATGCGCCTGAGAGAGTCACCATGGAAGGTGCCAGAAAAAATACCCGTCCTCCAAGGTCCTGCATCCAACTAAGAGGCAGACACAGATCCTTTGTCAGCAGAGCAGGGCTGGCTGTGAGCAGAGTAGGGACCTCAGCACTACCTGGGGGTTCAGGCAGGCTTCCTGGAAGAGCTGAGGCTGCGCTGGGCTTGAAGGGTGAGCAGCAGTGCGCGCACCAGGGTAGAAGGGAGGCTGAAGCTGTACAGAGGGAGAGCTGTGGAGATCAAGGCCCGGGGTCCAGGGCCAGACTGCCTGGAGCTCCTCCCATCTTCTTCCCTTAGGAGCTGCACAGACTTGGACTAGTTACTCCACCTGTGACTCAATGTCCTTTTCTGTAAATGGGGCGTTGTGGCTCAGGGGCTGTGGTGAGATGACACTGCTTAGAGCACATGGAGTGCTTGGAGCGGGGCCCTGAGCTCAGGGTGTTTGTGGCATGGCTCCGGGCATTACTGGAGAGGTTGGTTCCAGGCTGCCTGAAGTCCGGCTTCTGCGGGTCACGGCCACGCTGAGGATGATTCCTCCCGGCCCTCAGCCCAGGTCAGTCCCAAGTCCATATGCAGAGGGCACACCTGTGCGGGGCACCAACGAGGGCGCAGGGCCGCTGATGCGTCCCCGGGGACGTCTCCGCAGTGCTGGTCCAGGGCAGTCCCACATCCGACCCCTGGGCTTCCTGTGAGGCTCCACCGCCTCCCGCAGGTAAATGGTTTGCCCAGATCCATGGAGGGTGGGGAGCTCGGGCTGAAATCCTACTCAGATGACCCCAGAACCCATGTTCTTCCCACTCACCTTGTCGCTCCCATGCCGGGCATTCAAGACTCCAAGTCACTTGAAATGCCTGCCCCACTCCCTCTCCAGATCCTGATGTGCTGGACACAACATCCTCAAATCCAACTGAGTGGAGTTTCTCCCATTTCCCAAGAAATCCCAACCCCTCTCATCCCTGCGCCTTTGCAGGAAGCAAGTGCCTCTGGACTGGTCCCTGCTTCGTGGTGCCATGGCCTGTCTGGGCCTGGCGGGTGCACTTGTGTCTTGCCCAAGTCGCAAGCAAGTCCAGCTCCTTGGCACCCACCAGGCACTCAGTGCGGCCCAGGGGTGTGCTCTGAGCTCAGAAAGCCACTGCCCCATCCAGACACATGGCATCCTCAGTAGCTTCTGTTCTGCAAAACATCCAGAATCCTCCAGATCATTGTCCTTTATTTCAAAAACAAACTGAAAAAAATGTTAAAGTCAGTCGTTTACGGTGTAGAAAGAAATGTTTTAAATTATTGAAGAGCTACTTAACGGTTCAAAGCGAAGCCCATAGCAAGTGA
>NW_012118487.1:4816956-4817288 GCF_000951035.1 Colobus angolensis palliatus | reverse complement strand
AAGGCTTTGGCCACCATGCCAGAGGCGCTGCCAGGCCAGCTCCCCCAGGGTCGGCCCTAGGCCTGCCGTGCTTACCCCCGCACCTCCGCTCCCCTCGGAGCCAGATTTCTTGAAGGGAGTTTGCTCTCCTCGGCTCTACACAGTCACCTCTGCTCTGAAACAATTTAGCTCTTCCCTCTTCTGCTGCCCAATTGCTTAAGTCCTTGTCACCAACCCCATGGTCCTTCCAGCTCCAGCACCTTCTTGAGCTTTCCATCAGCTTCCAGAAACCTGCCCTTCTCTCCATGCAGAGCTTTGCACTCTGGATCTGCTCCCTCTCCAAAGGTCTCCCT
>NW_012118487.1:4806270-4815096 GCF_000951035.1 Colobus angolensis palliatus | reverse complement strand
TGGCCAATCAGCTCTCCTGGCGCACTGGTTCCCCCCACCCACCAAGTTATCCTTCAAAACTCTGCTCCCCAGTTGCTCTGGGAGACTGATTTGGGTAATAATAAAAATAATAAAATAATAAAACTCTGTCTCCCACAGCCGGCTGCGCGTGAATTACTCTTTATTGCAATTCCCCTGTCTTGATGAATCAACTCTGTCTCACGGCGGGCAAGGTGAAGCCCTCGGGAGGTTACAAACCCAACCTATTTTCAGTATTTGAGGTCAAATATTATGAACTCCAGCCACTCTTTAGGTGTCCACTGTGCTCTGCGTGTATTTCTCTAGCAGCTGCAATTCACTGAGGGCTACCACATGCCACGCGTTATGTATGGAATTTAGATTCAGCATCTCTGATCCAACAATAACAACCCTGAAGGTAGATTTGAACATTTCCCCATTTTACAGACAAGGAAACTGAAGCTGAAAGAGCTTTCGCGAGAAGCTGAGCCAAGATTCAATTTCCGGTATGTGTGGTTTCAAGGTCTGAGGCCTTTCCTTCCCGGGGTCTCCTGCCTCCACGGAGATGGCTCTCCTTGTTGGTTCCTGTCTGACTTCAGACTCTAAACCCTTTGGGATCACTCCTGTTTGTATCCCCAGGCTCCAACATAGTGCTAGGCAGGTGACAGGACTTCTTGTTTGTCGGGTAACTAAGTGGGTAAGCAATGGGTGAATGAATGGGCTAAGCCCAACGCCCTTCTGTCCAAGAGCACAGAAAAGGCCCCCTGCCCAGAAACCGTGTTCCTGCTGGCCCCAGGACCAGGGCACATCCTGCTACAAAGAGCTGCAGAGCTGTCCTTTATCTAGAATGTGGTACCCCCTTCCCCAGCCCTCTCTACCCTGGCCCCCAGGTCTGATCTCTGCAGAGTGGCCATTCCACACTCACCAGTTACAGGATGGGCCTTCTCATGAGTCCTGCTCTCACTCACAGAAGGAACTGGCTCTGTGCCCCTCAGCCCCAAAGACCAAGGCCTGTCCACAGAAGCAGTAAGTCCAAGAGCAGTGCAGGAACAGGTGGTCCCAGACACCAGAGGCAAGCGGCCACCCTGCCTGCAGGCCAGGGCTCTCTGGAATGAGCCACGCCCTGCTCAACAGTCACCATCCACAAATGCCTGTGGACTTTTCCACCACTGTGGGGTTGGGGCCTCTACTTCCAACTGTTCCTCCTTCTCCTGGGATCTGTTTTTGGGAAATGGTACCATCATCCTCCTAGTCACCCAAGCATGTGTGCTCAGAGTCACCATGTCCGCCATGTGTCAATCAGTCACTGGGTGCTGCAGAGTCCTTGGGACTAGCTTGGTCTAGCACCCAAGCCCAGGCCCCTCGGTCTCTCCTCAGTCAAGAATGGGACTTCCTCTGTCCCTGAGCCCTCTCAGGTGCCCTGTGCTCCTGCCTGGCTGGCCACCCTCTCTCTCTTCCCCGAAAAGCCTTACCCTCCGTCTTTGCCTTGGCGTTCCTCAGAATTCAACACAACCCTGCCAACCACTCCCAAGTCCCCCAGATGCACTCCCCACTCCCCACCTCCTTGTTTCCCTCCTCCTTCTCCCTTTCCCCAGGAGGAAAATTGAAGACAGTTAAAAATAGAACAAACCGAAGTGCACCGGTCAAAGCCAAGCACCGCTCAGCAGGAAGCACCTGAGGCTCGGTCCCCCCTGCTGGAAGGCGCCCCAGGCAGTCCTCGCCCTCCCCTCCCTGCCTCCTCCTCCGTATGTTCAAATCCTGCCAGACTTGCACCCAGCTGGGAAAGATGATGTTCAGACCACAGGCTGCTGGCGGTGCATGGGGAGCCGGGGGCTCTGGCACTCATGGATTTCAGAGCAGTTCTGCTGGCCCCCGCCACCTTGCTGTGCTCCTGGAGCAGGTCAGAGCCCACCCCAAGGGCGCTTCTGTGAGCCATGGGCTCAAAGAAGGGAGGGAGGCCGGAGCAGGGGGCTGGGGTTGCCAGATAAAAGACAGACACCCAGGCCCAATTAAATAAATTTCAGAGCAATTACAATCATTTGGTAGTACAAGTGCATCCCGGCAATATTTGGGATATATTTATGCTAAAAAAGTTTACTTGTTGTTGATCTGAAATTCAAATTTAACCAGGTGTCTTGTTTTGTTTTCTTCTGTTTTCTTTGCATACATAGGTGCTCAGTCAGGCAACCCTGGGTCATCTCAGAGGAAACCCTGCCAGGCCTGTTCCCCATCCACGCCTGTGCTCCAGCAGAGTGGAGGGAAAGGGAAGTGGGTGGGAGGGTGTGTTCTTTTCCTATGGCTGCCTTAACAAAGTGACACAAACTGGAGCGGGGGTGGAGGTAAAAACAACAGAAAGTTGTCTCACAGTTCTGGAGGCTGGAAGTCTGAAATCACGGCGTGGGCAGGGCCTTGCGCTCTCTGAAAGCTCCGAGGGGAGGAACCTACCTTGCCTCTTGCAGCTTCCGGGGGTGGCCAGTGTGCCATGGCTTGTAGATGTGTCACTCCACTCTCAGCCTCAGTTGTCACAAGGCGTTGTCTCCTGCGCATCCCTGGGTCTGTTTCCTCTGCTTCTAAGGACACAAGTCATTAGATGAGGGCCCACCCTAATCCAGTATGATCCCATCTGTATCTGCAAAGACCTTATTTCCAAGTAAGATTGCATTCTCAGGTTTCAGGTAGACACGACTCTGGAGGCATTCTTCAACACAGGAGAGAGAACTAAGTCTGGCTTCATTCCGCATTCACTCACACCCACCTCACTGAAAACTTTCAGATTCAGGTGACCATAAAACTGACCAGAAAAAAAAAAAATATATCAAATATCTGCTCCAAAAGTCCACAAAGGCCAAACCCATGCAACTCCAGGGCGGCAGGAGCTGGCACTCAGTGACACCTCAGACCTGAGTGAGGAGGCTGGAACTTGCCTCCACCTGCTTCTTGCAAAGAATCTTTCAGAAGGGGCACCCACCCCACCCCAGACACTAGCAAAATGGCACCAGCATTGCTACAAGATAGCTCTGGAGGCAGTATGTGTGGTCCTGGGGCTATTAGTCAAGTTTGTGCAGGGCGGAGGTTCTGTGAGAGGTTGAGCTCCTGCAGAGGAAAAGGAAGAGCTGTACCCAAACCTGCTGAGAGGCTGCACAGGCCAAGCACCCCCACACCCTCCCAGGCCCAGAGTCCATTTCGGCCACGTGCCTGGAGCCTGGCTGAGGGAGGGAGTGCCAGGCTGATGAAAGTGAGAAGGCTCGGCCCGGCGTGGTGGCCCACACCTGTAAACCCAGCACTTTGGGAGGCTGACACAGGAGGATCACCGAGGTCAGGCATTCAAGAGCAGCTTGACCAACATGGAGAAACCCCGTCTCTACTAAAAATAAAAAATAAATTAGCCAGGGGTGGTGGTAGGTGCCTGTCATCCCAGCTACGCAGGAGGCTGAGGCAGGAGGATCGCTTGAACCTGGGAGGTGGAGATTGCAGTGAGCCGAGATGGTGCCACTGAACTCCAGCCTGGGCAACAGGAGTGAAACTCCATCTCAAAAAAAAAAAAAAAAAAAGTGAGAAGGCTCAGGTGAGGGATTGAGTGCTGGTTTCTGACAGCCTCAGAGGGGCGGAAGGGCTGGGAGTTGCCGCTCCCTGGAGGGTCTCTTGGACTCCCACTGCGCGCCCAGACCCCAGCCTCCGCCCCCGCCAGCCCTGCGGCCCCGCCCTGCAGTGGGCGTGTCTGTGGAGGCCACAGTGTGTTGTGGAAATGCACAATGTCTGCAGAGCGGACACACAGGCTGGGCTCCTTCCCTTGTTTTCTGGGGCCCCTCTGGGTGGAGAAGCCCTCGTTTCAGCTACCTCATAATGAATAATGAAATAATGGAGTGCATTGCCGGGGCAGCCAAAGTTATAGTAAGGCAGTGGAGAGCAGTCCATGATTTAAGGCACTGAAACCAGCAGCCTCGGCCCCCAACACACGCACGCAGGGCGGGCAGCTCCTTCTCATGGGCCCGCACTGCCTCCTTCTCCTTGGCAGGTGTCTTCCTGCGGCCACATGGTGGAACAGCCCTGTCTCCAGCCTTGCTGCCCCTGCCGTGGGGAGACAGCACCACTCTTGCCCAGGACGCCTGGCTGCCTCTCAGGGGCGAGGGGTGAGACCTTGATTTTCTGGGCCTATAACAGCCTCTTTCTAGTCAGATAAAGGCTCAAAACCTCCTCCTTACCTACCTTCCTTCCTCCTGTCCTGAGGCAGTAGCCCTCATAGCCCTGTAAGAGTCTTCAGAGAAGTGGCAATTCAAAGGCTGAATGCTCCATTATGTGGCTCCCGCAAATGGCTTGTCTCCCATGGAGAGATTCAAAGGAGTGTGTCTTTGACGCGCTAGAGACGCTCTGATCCGCCCGGGTGCTGTGGAACACGCCGGTGCCTTGCCTGTGTTCTGGCCCAGAGCCTACTGGGCCATGATTTGTGTATCTTTTGTAAAGTGCCATGCGTGAGTGGGATCAGCCCTGACATAAGTTTGGGTGAGGGAGAAGGGACAAGATGGAGGAAGGTGAACAAGAAGGCACAGCCCCTGTTGCTTCCGGGTTCTTCATCACCAACTTACCCGCGCGGGGAAAATGCAGACGGCGGCCCGGGAAAATGCAGATCAACTGAGCAGGCGCCGCGTGACGTCAATCTGAGGAAACGGAAACTTACCCGGCCACGCCTATGGAGACGCCCCTGGCACGCCCTCATCCCGCCCACTGCTCTCTCTCTTTCAGTACCAATGCATAAAAATTCGCCCGCTGGCAGAGGCCGGCACGACTTCCCTCGGCCCTCCCCCACCCCTGAGGACCAGAGAACCTGGCCCGAGAGTGTGCGCCTATTTGCGATAAAAGACTGCCACTTTCTTATGTACTTTGGCCTCCTGTTTAATTATTTACTTCTCCTAAATTAAATTAAGACAATAATTACTGGAATATTTTAATACGAGGAAGAATCGCGGAGTCATCTGCTCACACACCTCCACCGGGGCCCCATCTTAGCCAGAACACTGTTCCGGGAAAGATCGTCTTCCTCTGATGGGGAAGCGACAACTCAGCCTCCCCAGAGGGAGGGCTGAGCACACAGAGACCCCTGCAAAGAGAGAAGCAGCCTCAGGGAACCGCCAGAAAACAAAGGGCTCTTGGGATCCTGCAGCTCCCATCCTTTGGCCAGAGGGAGCAGTGCAACAAAGGGGGCCGGCCTCTGCTGACAGTAGCGAGACCCCAAATAACAGGACCCTAGAAAGAGGTTTTGTCACAGACCAAATCTGGGGAGGAGGAAGGAAAGCCCTCGGGAAGCCACTCTCTCACTTCTCTCCATGGGGCCCTGGGGTGGCCAGGAGCAAAGTGTGAGAAAAAGGTAACTGAAGCCTGAGCTGACCAAGACTAAGGCAGAGAAAATGTGAAATCGCTGTAATGGAAATAAAGCTTACAGTCGACTTCGTCTGACACACATAGAATGACAGGCAGAATCTCTACCGTGCTATTGGCTCTCAGGCCTAAATGACCATCGGTTCACGGACATAACCGTGGTTAGGGTGCCTTTCACAGGGGCACACTCTGAACTTCGGGGGTCTGCGGAGGGGAGCCCAGTCCTGCAGCACAGCTGCTGTTCTCCAGATCCGCCAGGCCGAGACCTTTCCACTCTCTGGGGAGAGGATGCCCCAGCACTAAAACGAAAAGGTAAGTAAACTCTCTTTGCTGGCTTCTCTTTCAGGATGTTTCTTTTCCTTTATTTATTTATTATTTATTTATTTATTTATTTATTTATTTTGAGATGGAGTTTTGCTCTTGTTGCCCTGGCTGGAGTACAATGGCGTGATCTCAGCTCACCACAACCCCTGCCTCCCGGGTTCAAGTGATTCTCCTGCCTCAGTCTCCTGAGTACCTGGGATTACAGACAGGCACCACCACACCTGGCTAATTTTTGTATTTTTAGGAGAGACGGGGTTTCTCCATGTTGGTCAGGCTGGTCTCAAACTCCCGACCTCAGGTGATCCGCCCACCTCAGCCTTCCAAAGTGCTGGGATTATAGGTGTGAGCCACCGTGCCCGGCCAGGATGTTTGTTAATAATGAGCTGGAAAATGAAATTTAAGGGAAGGCCATCTATGCCTGAATCAAAGCCCCCATGGCCTCCAGCAAAGCCACGTCATCAACTTGCCTTCCTAGCACCTCACACTGAAGGAAAAAATGGTTGGAGGTGAACCCCAACCCTCCAGCCCTCCCCCAGCACCATTTATTTGCGAGTACAAATGGGGAAGAATTGCAGCTTGTGTGTTACAGGAAAGACGTGGTAGAAATGATTTCATAACTCGCCTTTAAAAAATCGACTCTCTTTTAAAATCTATGATAGCCAGAAGGAGAGAGTCCAACAGCAGAGGAAAATTTCAAAGTAAAGCTGTTCTTAGATTCCTCCTCCCCAGCATTCAGATCTTCTCCAACTTCTGGCATCTTCTTTCTTCTGCCTCTCAGGCGTCCAGAGCTTCTGTGTTGCCCACTGTCCAGACCCCCCTCTCTGGCTTTCACCTGCCCTCTGCCTCCTGCACAGAGCCCTGTGATCCCTAATAACTTTCTCTTTCCCTCCCTTTCTCAAAGCTCCCTTTCTTCTAAAAGTGATCCTGAGCTAGGAAGTCTCCCAATATTTTACTTTTCTATAGTGATAATAAAGAAAGAAAAGAAGAAAGGTGTCACAGTGGAAAAGACCAAGCAGATCAAGAGGAATAAAAGACAAACCACAGACTGGGAGACAATATTTGCAGAAGATATATACGACAAAGGTCTCTTCTCTAAAATATACAAATAACTCTTAAAACTCAACAAAAACAAAAAATTTGATTAAAAACTGGGCAAAGAGTTTAACAGACACCTTACCAAAGAAGACATAGAGATGGCAAATAAGCATAAGAAAAGATGCCCCACATTTTAAGTCATTAGGGAAATGCAAATTAAAACAACAACTACTACACACCTAGTAGAATGGCCAAAATCCAGAGCTGATAACACCAAGTGCTGGCAAGGATGTGGAGCAACAGGAATTCTCGTTCATTGCTGACAGAAATGCAAAATGGTACAAGTCTTGTTGGAAGGCAGTTTGGCAGTTTCTTGCAAAGCTAAACATAGTCTTAGCATATGATCCAGCAATTGTGCTCCTTGCTATCCACACACAAACCTGCCCACGGGTGTTTATAGCAGCATTATTCATAATTGCCCAAACTGGGAGCAACCAAGATGTCCTGCAGTAGGTGAATGGATTAATAAACTGTGGCACGTTCAGATAATGTACTATTATTTAGCTTTAAGCTGAAATGAAGCCAGATGTGGTGGCTTCATCCCAGCTGGCTGTCCTCCCAGCTACTCGGGAGGCTGAGGCAGGAGGACTGCTTGAGATCAGGAGTTCAAAGCTGTAGTGCACCATGATCAAGCCTGAGAATAGCCACTGCACTTTGGCCTGGGCAACAAAGCAAGAACCTGTCTCTAAATAAATAGATAACAACAACAACAAAAAAAAACCCTAAACATAAAAGAACCCTGAGTGTGTATTACTAAGTGAAAGAAGGTAGTATGAAAAGGTTACATACTATAGGATTCCAACTACGTGACGTTCTGGAAAAGGCACAACTATAGAGAATAAAAATCTCAGTGGTTAAAAGGTTAGGTATGAAGGGGGAAGGATGAACAGGTGGAACACAAAGGAATTTTAGGGCAGTGAAACTGTTCTGTGTGATACTGTAATTGTGGATCTATGTTGTGATACATTTGCCCAAACACATAGAAAGTACAACACCAAGAGTGAAATCTAATGTCAAAACTGTTTTCTTTGGGTGATAATAACATGTCAGTGAAGGTTCATGAATTGTAATGAATTCATGCTTTGGTGGGGGATATTGATAACAGGGGCTGCTACGTACATTTGGGGGCAGGGGATATATGGGAAACCTCTCTACCTTCTCAGTTTTACTGTGAATCTAAAGCTGCTCTACAAATACAGTCTAAAAGAAAGAGAGGGTCTGCACAGGTCCATTTCCATGTTTTCCTCTTCTCCTTTTTTGTTCTTATTCTCATCTCTTTTTTTTTTTCATGTGAGAAACATAAACACTCTTTGGGAAGTAAATTTTTCTCATCTTGAAAACTAGCCCTGGCACCTTCACTAGAGCTTTTGGGTTACTTTCCCACCCAACCGCTGGACAAATTACAAAACTTAGGGAAGACTGTGTGTACCCTGTTCCTCTCTGAACCTCTTACCTACATCCTACAACCACTGTTGTCATCCTCCACACACACCATATACCTCCTACTGACCTTCAGATAGGTAACCCTGCTGTCATCCGCTTCCATTGACAAGACTCAAAAGTCCAGCAGTATCCAGGCAGTTCTTTCAACAGATGGAATTTAATGTAGGCAATTGGTTACAAAGGTGATGAAGGGCTGAAAGAGAAAAAGGGGACCAGGGACACTGATAGTAATGAACAGGAAGCAGCTACTATCCCCAGTGCTAGGGGAGCAATGAGAAGGGACTGGGTGTATCAAGAGCTGGAAGTTTGGAGAAGGGACCCGCCAGGGCAGAAGTGTTGCCCAGCTGCTGCTGGCTGGGACCTCTAGGGAGGCATGGCGAGGCTGGTTCTGGGAGCTTAAACAGAAGCTGGCAGCTGGAACAAACTGCTGTTGTGCCAAGGACAGGACAAAATGCCACTGTTGGAGCAGCAAGAACTGGAACAATAATCAAACAGAGAACAGAAAGTCTCCTCTCCCCTCCTCCTTCTCTCCCCTCCCCCTTCTCCTCTCCCCTCCTCCTTCTCCTCTCCCCTCCTCCTTCTCCTCTCCCCTCC
>NW_012118487.1:4793274-4805433 GCF_000951035.1 Colobus angolensis palliatus | reverse complement strand
CACGGCGTTAGGGGTGACAGAGGTGAGTGGCCGGAGGACACGGCTTTAGGGGTGACAGAGGTGAGTGGCCGGAGGACACGGCTTTAGGGGTGACAGAGGTGAGTGACGGAGGGTACGGCGTTAGGGGTGACAGAGGTGAGTGACCGGAGGGTACAGCGTTAGGGGTGACAGAGGTGAGCGACCAGAGGGTGCCCTTGCTCGCAATGACTCCCAATTCCAAGATTTGGCGCCATTGACAAGGTAGCACAGTGCATCCTTCTGCCATAAGCAAAACACAATCAGAGCAAAAAGATAGTTAATAAGAACCACGTATTTCAAGTCAAATCTATAGATTGAGGCTATCACAGAAATTCTGGGCTTTTTAGATGGGTTCCATGAACATCTCTGCTCGCTCGGGTGTGGGGAATTTGGACAGGGCCGGGAGATCGCCCGCCCGCGGAATCCGGGCTTCCTCTGAGAGGCTGCTGGCTGTGCCCAGAGATGTCTTGGCCATGAACCCCTCAGTCACTGCCAGCGGGTTCTGCACGCGCCTTGGAGTCCCAGGCATCCACTGACATTTCTTCCCCCGGCCCCACCACCACCTGGTCTTTACTCGTCTTCGCTGCAGTTCATTTTTCCCAGGGCACCATGCACTTATCCTCGGACCCTCAGACGGAAACTGGACCAGCGCTTCCCCTAGTACCAGTCAGTGGAAGTCCTCAGATTACCTTCATCCAAGAGAAGTGATAATCGTGTTTATTCTGAACTTCACGCCGGGCCAGGCCCTGTACTAAGCTCCCTATTTGGAGAACACTTTCACCTCCGAGAGGGCTCCCAGTCCGGCGCAGGCCAGTGCCAGTGGTTAGGAGCCTCTCCCCTGCACTGGCCAAACACCTGTCTGTAACTTCCAGTCTCCACCCCTCATTTCACTCCCTAGTGCCACAGGGACTAAACCTAATCCCTTTCCCAAAAATGTCTGCATTATCCCATCCATCCACTACCACCTGCACCAGCCACCGCCCCATCAAGTCTGCCCTTGCCCAGTCGCTCTCCTCTAGTGACCTACCCATTTAGAAGGGCCATCCATTTCCGCTAAACTTGGCCTAGTGACCTCAGAGTGGTGGGAATAGAGCAAGGCCATCAGCCTTCTGCTCTGAACGCCACACTTTGAGTGCACCTGAAGATGTTCAAGCATAAGTCACTGACTGTGAATGGATGGTGCCAAGAGCCCTGTGGCCTTCCACTAGAGACCCCGCTGATCCATGAGGCAACATTCATTTATTTACCCAGGCAACTGTCCACATCAGTGTGCCATCTTCCAGGTCACTTTCTTCACCTTCTGCGTAATACTTGGCAAAAAGCCTTTTGCTAAAATCCAGATTTTCATTCATTCGCTCAAGCATTCATTTACTCAACACATATACATCAAGCTCCCACTATGTGCTGGGTACTTCTCTAAGTGCTGCAGACACCAAATTGAACAAGATGCATGCTGTTCCTTCCCTTATGGAGTTTATATAACGAGGGGGGATAGGGAATAGTCAATAAACACATTAATTAGTGAGATAATACTAATGAGATAATTGTAGACAGCGCTTTGAAGAAAGTAACAGAACTGAGATTGTAGCAGGGACAAGTGTGAAAACAGGAGACCAATTAGGAAGCTTGAGTTAGGCTGGGCGCAGTAGCTCATGCCTGTAGCTCTTCGAGGCCAAAGCAGGAGACTCTCTTGAGGCCAGGAGTTTGAAACCAGCCTGGGCAACATAGTGAGACCCCCCGTCTCTACAAACAACAACAACAATGAAAATAAATAAACACATGAAAGGAGGCTCAAGTGAGAGCTCAGAAATGCCAGGTCTACCACATGCTCTCCTCTACTGAGCAGGAAACTCCCCCAAATGCAGGGGTACCTGGCTAGATTTGTCTTTGTTAACCCCGTGTTGACCTTCATCAATCCCTGCATCCCTTCCTGACCATCAACTGAGGTGTTCTAGTAGCTCCCTGGGACCAACACAATTCTCACTGGCTGTCTCACTCTCCTGTCCCATCCCCACAGGGCCTCACGGACTGCCAGCAGCTGCACATCCTTCAGGGCTCCAGGATGTCACCCCAGCCACAGCCCTCGCCCCTCGGGAGGCAAGAGAACATTGAGAGCTGGCATAGCTCTTAACCTCCTCTCCTATCGTCGTGCTCCTTCCACCTTTTTCTGCCTGAAGGTTCTTCTGGAGAGAAAGCTCATGAGGACAGGCCCCTGCACTCCACGCCAGGGACACTCTCAAAGCAATGCACCTGCCCTAGACACGCCCCCATCTCGCTTAACTTCTAACACCGCTTGGAGTGGTTTCCAAGGCCTTTGGAGTACTTCGGCTCACTCGTCTTCTGACAGGCCTCCTGCAAGCCCAGCTTCCAGTGGGCAATGGCCTTTGAGAAGACACCCACTTTCCAGCATTAGGAAATGTCCTTTGTCCACCTGAGCTGCTCAGAGCACCCCTGTGCAACTCTCCTGGCTTCCACAGACACCTCCTCCCTCCTCTTTCCGTCCTCCTTGGAAAACGATCCTCCTTCCTTCTGAGAACTGCCCATCCCTCTTGTGCAGGGTCTGGATTAGGGCTTAAAATTTTAAGGTGCTGCCAAAACACACAGCAATCAAGAGAGATACAATTTTAACACATTTTTTAAAAATCTAAATTTTTGCAAAAACTCCTTGAATAAAATATCAAGACTTTAAATACAGATAGGATCGGTATTACCAGTTTTTCCCTGTGCCTTGGGTTCCAATACGACCCAGTACAGATAGGATCGGTATTACCAGTTTTTCCCTGTGCCTTGGGTTCCAATACAACCCAGTACAGATAGGATCGGTATTACCAGTTTTTCCCTGTGCCTTGGGTTGCAATACAACCCAGTATAGCCTTTTTGTTTCATTGTCGTGCAATATACATAATGTAAAATTTACTGTTTTAACCATCTCCAAATGTCCAGTTCCATGTCGTGATGCGCGTTTCCGTTGCTGTGCAGCCATCACCACTGTCTCCTGCGCAGCTTTTGTGCGTCTTCCCTTTCATGGAATCCTTTCTGCTTTCCTGCTCCTTCCTCAAGCCAAGCACACTCTTCTTCCTGACTCCCAGGACCTCTCAAATCAGATGCTAGATTTCTCCCAAGTGTTCTATCCCATCCACTTCCCTCCTCACTGGTCAGAAATGGGCTCAGGGTAGCAGCTCCCATTGTCAGTTCTGAGCCCTTCTGAGAAGGGGCGACATCAGCCTACATGAATCTCACCGCAGCGGTCTGCAAAGACGGGGTCTCTCTCTCCACTGGGTCTGCCCTGGTGCCAGGCCTGAGCAGCACATCAGCAACGTTCCATCGTGGCCTGCAGGACGGGGAAAAGCCCTACCTGAAGCCCAAAGAGCAAAGTCCGTGCTGTTTCCTTGATTAGCTGCCGAGGTTTTTTTTTTATTTTTTTTTTTATTTTTGAGATGGAGGTTTGCTTTTGTTGCCCAGGCTGGAGTGCAATGGCGCAATCTCGGTTCACTGCAACCTCAGCCTCCCATGTTCAAGCGATTCTCCTGCCTCAGCCTCTCGGGTAGCTGGGATTACAGGCATGCACCACCACGCCCAGCTAATTTTGTATTTTTTAGTAGAGACGGGTTTTCTCCACGTTGGTCAGGCTGGCCTCGAACTCCCAACCTCAGGTGATCCGCCCACCTCTGCTTCCCAAAGTGCTGGGATTACAGGCGTGATCCATCGTGCCCAGCCGAGAAGGCTTTTTTAATAACAAGGACATTAAAAAAAAGAAAGAGAAAAGAAAAAGTGTTAGGCATAGTTGACTTGTGCCTCTGATTAAAAATAAGAACAGGGCTTTGTTCATTCTCTGAGGTGGCCACTTTGGGAATCCACCATAAAGTGATTAGTGAGACAATTACAGCTGTGACCAAACACAACAACATTGGTGTTTCAACTTCAGAGTAACAAGAGTTTTTCCCTTACTTCGCTATTTATCGATTCGGTGTACCCTCCCTTCTACCTTAATGATTCATAGTTTAAACTTGTCTACATGATTTATATAGAGGCTTGGAGACACGTATTATTCAGCTCTGACTCTCAAGCGAACACCCACGGGACCAAGTCCTTCACCTCTCCCCAGCCCTCCCACCATCCCACGAGCTGCTGAAGACGGAGGACCTGCAAACGGCCTCCAAACACCAGGAAGCCAGGAAGGAGCCAGGGGGAGAAACTGCCTCCTGGGGCCAGAAGCAGGAGACTACTAAGTCAGTGCACCCCAGGCTTGAGCCATAAACGAGGCTCCCACCCTACTTGTCTTTGCAAATTGCTTCACCTCACTGCGCTTTCAGTCCACTCCTAGGACACAGAGAGAGCTTCAGCCACTACCCAAGACCGTCTTGGGGGGAACAATATTAATAACAACGACTGTGAGTCTCTTTTCCTGTGCACTTATTACCAGGACTATATGAGCGCTTATTATTAATAATAATAATTTAGTGCCGACTTTACTGCTTTTGTGTAACAGTGAGTACCTGGATTCTAATTATCTGTCTTATTTTAATATTTATGGAATTAATCAAACTTTGTCATGGAAAACCCCACAATGAAATTACCGAGAGCATGCTTCAATGAAGACAGATGCGGCGCACTGTGGGAAACGACAGCTCTACTTTATAGTGTTACCGGGAACAGCTCAGGGTGCCGGCTGGCCCCTGAGCCAGGCAGGGTGGTGGAGCACAGCCTGGAGTCCCACAGCAGCGTTTGTGGCATCCCAAGGAGCAGCCTAGCTGTGGTCCCTGCAAAAAAGGGGGTCTCCACAGCCCAGACGCTGCCTGTGCTCACAACAGGGGTCGGGGATTCATCTGTTCGTCAAGGCTAAACTGTGCGCCGGCCAGGCCCTGTGCTGACAGGTGCTCCTGGCTGGCCCCATCCCCTGAGAGACAAGCAGCAAAACCAGGTCCAAGCTCTGTCTGAAGATCAAGGCAGACGTTCCCTCTACAAAGAGCTCTGGAGCTCAGCAACCTGTACCCAGTCATTGCTTTGGAACCTTTGCTGGTGTCGGCGAGGTCAGAAATGCCATCCTTGGCATTATTTCCAACCTGGAGGATCCGCAACCTGGGCCGAGCTGGCCAGCTGATGGTTGCCAGCACCCCAGTAAGATCCTGTGGCTCCCAGGGCACTAGGCCAGAGTGTAGGATGGGTGACAAATGCCCCTTGGGAAACATCCCAGCCCCCACTGACTGAGTGCTGACAGCTGTCAGGCCCTGTGGGAGATGCTTTCTGTATGCTCCTGAATTTCAGTTTTACGACAACTCTATGGATCCGGTACTGTTATTCTTTTCATTTCACAGATGAGAAAACTGAGGCTAAGGAGGTGAAGCTGCTTGCTCTGGGTCACAGAAAATGCTATACCGAATGGCCTGGGGTTTGAACTGGGGCCAGGCCACATCCACGCCTCGGCTCTGAGCCAGGGCCCTCCACTGCCTCCCTCCTCCTTTCCTGAAACCATCTCTCTACAACTCCTTGATCAGAGGCCTGAGACCCAGGAACTGCCGTGCAATGTCCAAAGTGTTACATTCCTGGAATCACAGAGGTCCTTTTCCAGCCCAATTTTTTGCCTTCCTGTGCATGCCTGTCACCCCCAAACATCTTCAAGACACAGCTAGGGCTAAATGGGACATGATAGGATCACCTGGGGAGCCTGGGAAATCCTGATACCCAGGGTGCATCCCCATGCATGCGTCACACACCCCAGGACCCAGGCATGGGTAATCCCTATTACGGTAGGAGGTTTGGTGAGAACATCCCTACAAAGCGTTTAGAAGATGTGATTCCATCATGTGCCCGGGGTTCCACTGGACTTCTTAATCCCAGCTTCTCACCAGAATCACCTGGGGAGCTTTCAAAAATACCCAGGTATGAGCCTAACCCCCAGCGATTCTGTTTAATCGGTCAGAATTACCACATATATTTTTTGAGCTTCCCAGTTGATTTTAGCCTGTCGTCTGTGTGGAGATGTCCTGGCTTAGGATAAAAACTAATTGTCTGAAAAGAAATTCACCCTAGGACTGAGTGTGGTGGCTCACACCTGTAATCCCAGCACTTTGGGAGGCCAAGGTGGGCGGATTACTTGAGACCAGGAGTTTAATATCAGTCTGGCCAACATGGTGAAACCCTGTCTCTACTAAAAATATACATTAGAAGAAACAAAGAAAGAAATTTACCCTAAGAAGTGAATACTACTCTTCCCAGGGCTGACGTCCTATTGTCTATGTGAGTTCAAAAGTCACCTACTCAGAGGGGCACCCCCGACCCCCACCTCACTCCCCCAGCAACAGTAACTCCACCCCCGCTCTCTGGCACTTTACCTAGTTTTCTTGTTCTCATAGCATATTTTACTGTACTGTGTTGAATAAAGTTCCCCTAAAATGTATGTCCATCCAGAACCTGGAAATTCAACCTTATTTGGAAATAGGGTCTTTGCAGGTAAAATCAACTTAACAGGAAGTCATAGGGGATTCGGGTGGGCCTTGAAGCCAATATCACTTAGAAGAAGCAAACGTGAGCTGCGTCGTTCCAGCTACTTGGGAGGCTGTGGTGGGAGGATTGCTTGGCCCAGGAGGTGGAGGCTGCAATGCTATGATGGCACCCCGCACTCCAGCCTGGATGACAGAGAGAGACCTTGTCTCTAAAAATAAAAATAAAAAACAGAAGAGGAAAATCTGGACACAGAGACACCCAGGGAGAGCGCCAGGTGAAGGAGGAGGCTGAGACCGGGGTGATGCATCTACAAGCTGAGGACTGCCGGCAACTAGCAACTAGCAGAAGCTGGAAGAGACCCGGAAGGCCCTTCCCTTGCGCCTCCAGAGGGAGCAGGGCCCTGCCAACACCTCGATTGCAGACTGCCAGCCTCCAGCACTGTGAGAGAATGGATTTCTGTTGTTTTGTGTTTTTTTGTTTGTTGGTCTGAGATCAAGTTTCGCTCCTGTTGCCCAGGCTAGAGTGCAGTGGTGAGATCTCAGCTCACTGCAACCTTCGCCCCCCCGGATTCACAGGATTCTCCTGCCTCAGCCTCCCAAGTAGTTGGGACTACAGACACCGGCCACCAGGTCTGACTAATTTTTTGTATTTTTAGGAGAGATGGGGTTTCACCATGTTGGCCACGCTGGTCTCAAACTCCAGACCTCAGGTGATCCACCCTCCTCGGCCTCCCAAAGTGCTGAGATTATAGGCGTGAGCCACCGTGTCCAGCCAGATTTCTGTTGTTTTACAGTGTGTAGTCACTTGTTACAGCAGCCATAGGAGACTAATGCATTTCCCTTTGGAAATGACAGGATTTATTCCTTTGTCTGCTTGCCTGTTGCCCAGCTCCCTGACAGTACATTAGCAGCGATGGAAGGGCCTTGTCTGCTCACTGCTCCAGTCTCCACACCTAAAACAGTGTGTGGCTCATAGTAGGCCTCAAAACTTTTGCTTGAATGGATAAATAAATAAAAAGCATCACTCATCTAGGGCAGATGAGTGAGGTCTGTTCAGTTTGTGCAGGACAGAAAGGGATATACTTTAATTTAGCAGTTATTGCAAAGGGGACCATTGTTCTAAATATTTTTTCTGCCTGTTATCATTCAACCATTTAATAAGCATGTGAAGTAGATGTACTGATTATCCCCATTTCATGATGAAGTAACTCAGGTTCAGAGGTGGCGTCAGCTGCTGGAGTGCAGACATCACAGAAGTGGTAAAGTGAGAAATCGAACCCAGGGTCATCTGACTCAAGAAACTCCATGCTTTCCACAGGGGCGGCCTGGCCGGCCCTCGCCTGCTCGAATGCCACCAAGGATGCACCCCAGAGGGCAGGCCAAGGCAGCCAGGGCCTCACTTCGCAAGGTGCCCAAACCTGGCCTTGACAAACCAACGTTTCTCCAAATTCCTGTCCTCTCAGGCATCTTTCTTTATCTCCCTTACAATTGCTCCTGGAATTTAAGCTGGACCCCTAATTTATCAAGGGCCCTGGAGCCTTCTGGAAGACTGCCTAAAGAGGACAAGTCCAAATTAGAAATGTTTATCTTGTTCTAAACGTGATACTTTCTCGTCTCAGCTTTTCCTAGGAAGCACTTTGTTAAGGAATGGAGAAGTTGGGCAAAACTAACCTGTACTCACCTCCCAGGCGAGGGAGGAGAGCCTGACCTGTTTCTACTTTAAAAATGACTGAGCAAGCTGTATCCCCAGGTAAAGTGAGTAAATCTGATTCTGGCTGATCCTTTTGCAGGGCTCTTTGGACTGTAGGAGAATCTGAATTTGCCAAGCCCAGGAAGCCCAAGTCAGCTCTGCCTAAAAATTACTGACAAGGACATGCTTGTTCTCTTTATGGTGATGATTGAGCACGCCGTGAACCTGAGTGTTCTGTGTGCCGCCTTCACCGTGCCTCTAAATTATTCTGACATCTTCCTCCTCTTCTCCTCTCCTGGAATCTAGCTTTAATTATTTTTCAGTAACAAGTCAATTGTCCCCTGTTTTTTCCTTTCCCTTCAAAACGTGTTCCTCACCAGAGCCACATTAGTCAAAAGTGACAGTTGCGGCCGGGCGCGGTGGCTCAAGCCTGTAATCCCAGCACTTTGGGAGGCCGAGACGGGCGGATCACGAGGTCAGGAGATCGAGACCATCCTGGCTAACACGGTGAAACCCCGTCTCTACCAAAAAATACAAAAAACTAGCTGGGCGAGGTGGCGGGCGCCTGTAGTCCCAGCTACTCGGGAGGCTGAGGCAGGAGAATGGCGTGAACCTGGGAGGCAGAGCTTGCAGTGAGCTGAGGTCTGGCCACTGCACTCCAGCCCGGGCGACAGAGTGAGACTCCGTCTCAAAAAAAAAAAAAAAAAAAGTGACAGTTACAAACTGAAATCAATGTCCACATCACCAAAGACATCACAGATACCAAAGGCCAGTTAGGTCAGCCAGCGCACGCCAGGCGGCAACGCGCTCATGGGTCACAGCAGAGCCTCGCTCCTCTCTGCTCCAGTCTCCCAGCTCTCTGCTCCTGCAAGGCTGCCATTGACCAGGAATCAGCAACCAACCTCATCCAGCTCTTTTGCCCTTTCATTAAGTAACCACTGAGAAATGAGTAAAGGAGGAAGGAATACAGGGAGAAGACAAAAAGAGCAGGTAACACGGAAGAGACAATGGGAAGAGTGAACAGGGGAGCGCAGAGGGAGTGAGGGAAGAAAGAGAGATTCTGCTCGAGTACCAGCCTTGGGAACATCTCTTCTGAGTGAAGTCAAGGAATGCCCATTTGCACCCCCAGGAAATAAGAATTAAAGAGGAAAACGGGGTTGTGCGGTGGCTCATGCCTGTAATCTCAGCACTTTGGAGGCTGAGGTGGGATGATCCCTTGAGCCCAGAAGTTTGAAACCAGGCTGGGCAACATCACGAGACCCCCCATCTCTAAAAAAAACAGGAAAAAAAATGCGGCCAGGCGTGGTGGTGCACACTTGTAGATCCACTACTCAGGAGGCTGAGGCAGGAGGATTGCTTGAGCCCAGGAGGTCACGGCTGTAGTGAAGTGTAATTGTGCCAGTGCACTCCAGCCTGGGTGACAGAGTGACACCCCGTCTCCAAAAAATGAAAGAGGAAAAGGGAAGTGTTGGGAGTGGAGAAATAAATGAAGACCAAGGCAATGAGAACAGCCAGAGGCTATTTATTCAGAGCTTGCCATAGCAATGGAGTCAGCCACCATCACTTACGTTCTGCCAGGAACTCGAAGGCAGGCAGGGACATGGGAAAGCTTCAGGCGGAAAAAAGGGAAGGCATCAGGCATGGCCTAATGGAGGCTGTGGCCTGGGGAAGCTGCAGGTGGGTTGGCTAGAGGCAGGCATCCTATGTGGTTAGTTAGGGGGAAATATTTGGCTTTTTCTGGTTGGAAGCAGGGACACAAATTAGGCGAGCTGTCAGTTATTAGTCAAGTCCTGGTCATTTGGGCAGATTGTTGTGGGGTAGTGGTCTGTGCGCAGCCTGGCGCCCTCCCAGCCGGATTGGAAGCACTGGCTTCCGGAACTGACTGTTGGAGACAATGGGTCTGCTCCTGGGCAGGTTGCTGCAGGGTGTGGGTCAGAGTCTGTTTGCACACATGGGCGGGCATTGTCTGTTCCCACATTCAGTCTCTCAGCAGGTCCTCCTTGCCATTTTTATGCTCTTGACATATCTTATTTTCTCCAACGAACGGCTCCCTCCTGAGTTCCAGACCGTGGGACTGATTAGCCCCTGGGTCCAGACAATCTCAACACGCCATCAATTTTACCTCCCAAATACCTCTCCAATCGAGCATTTCTCTCCACCCACACCAGCCAATCCAAAATCACCTGCACCCCGGGTTGGACCTCAGACACGTTTCCATGTGATCTACTTGCTGTCAACCTTGACATTCTCTCTGGTTTGAAGGAGTCCAACTCCAGGTCCAAATCCCACGTGTGGTCTTTCAGCCCAGCTGCAGGGAATGGCAGTGGCTCCACCTGAGAGTCTTCAGGGAGGGCGGGGGGCTGCCCTCCCCACCTCAGATGTGGCGCTCAGCCTCACTTCAGCATGTCTGGAGGGGTTGCGGTCAAGGACTCACTGCCCCTGCCCACTCAGCCAGAATCTTTTCCCAGCTGGCACCTCCATTCAGAGGCCGCCTTGTGTGGACTGGGGCTGGGATCCTGCCCAGCACCTCTGCTGAGACCTCCTCTCAGGACCTTCCAAGACACTTCCCACTGCAGCCCAGGGATCCCCACGTTTCCACTCCTAGCCCTTTCCCTCCCTCCCTGGGTCCCCACATCCGTAAAATGTCAAGTCTTTGCTGACACTCCCTGGGCAATGAAAGGAGCCACCCTAACGACTCCCCCAGTCCCTCTGGCCCTAGCCTGGCGCTGTTCTGGGTGGGCAGGAATGGAATACTGGGTGCACCGGCCTGGCTTCCCTCTGGTCTCTTGCTTACACTCCCAGTAAGTAAATAAATAAAGAACTGCTACTCACAGCTTGACCCCTGGCAGCGCTCTAACAATTTCAAGATCAGACGGGCAGTCCTTTCCCTTCCTAAAATCCTTTTCTGGCTTCCCACTGTCCGCAGAGAATGTATTTCTTTTTCTTTCCTTTTTTTTTGAGATAGAGCAAGGCTGGAATGAAGCGGTGTGATCTCAGCTCACTGCAGCCTCCACCTCCTGGATTCAAGCGATTCTCTTGCCTCAGCCTCCTGAGTAGCTGGGACTATAGGCGCGTGCCACCACACCTGGCTATTTTTTTTAGTAGAGATGGGGTTTCACCATGCTGGCCAGGCTGGTCTTGAACTCCTGACCTCAGGTGATCCGCTCGCCTCAGCCTCCCAAAGTGCTGGAATTACAGGTGTGACAGGGAGTCTATTTCCTTCCTAGGGCTGCCCTAACACAGAGGCACACCCTGGGCGGCTTGGAAACAGCAGAAATGAGTTATCTCTCAGCCCTGGGGGTGCAGAATTGGAAATCCAGGTGTCTGCAGGCCCCCTTAGAAAGCTGCAGGACAAATGCCCTTCCTTGTCTCTTGCAGCTCCCGGCAGCTCAGACCTTTCTTGGCTGGTGGCATCATCACCCCAGTCTTCACAGGGCCATCTTCCCACTGTGACTCTCCATAGCCTCCACTTTTCTGTGTCCAAACTCACTTTGTATAAGAATGTTAGTAATATTGGATTGAGGCCCACCCTAATAATCGCTTGATTACATCTGCAAAGACTCTATTTCCTCATACATTCATATTCTGGGGTACAGAGAATCAAGACATAGCACGTCTCTCTGGGGGGACACAAGTCAGTCTGCCACAGGGAGCTTCCAGATCCTCACCACGGGCTGGCAAGTCCCTCCCCAACCTGGCCCGCCACCCTATCCCCCTCATTCAGGGACTCTTCCATTCACCCTGCACACTCCAGACGCCTGAACTCTTTGGAGTCCCTCAGCTTCTTATTTTATCAGCACCAGCTTTTGCTGACTGAGTTTCCCTAAATCCAAAAATCCAAAATCCGAAAATGCTCCCCAATCCAAATCTTGTGTGCTCCCCAATCCAACAAATATCTATTAGGCACAGTGCTGGCGTTGGAGTGCACATAATTTATGTTAAGACAGATCAGTAAAAATAGTACAGATGGTGTGTGTGTGTGTGTGTGTGTGTGTGTGTGTGTGTGTG
>NW_012118487.1:4792411-4792757 GCF_000951035.1 Colobus angolensis palliatus | reverse complement strand
TGGTGTTGGAGACACTTGGTGGCCTAGAAACAAGTCCTCTGCACTTGCTTGAATGGGGTGTGGGAGTTGTGAGCCCCTAGACTCTCACCTTTGGGAGACAGACTTAGGTCTAGAATCCTGACTGCATCTGGGTGTGCCTCTCCTCCCTGCCCCAGAGCCACTCAGCAGAGCATGTGTTGTGGGATTCATTTAGAAGGTAACTTGATCCTGCCGTCAGAATATTCTCACATGTGTCTCACAGAGAATCTTTCCAGAAGGGGAGAGAGCAGAGGGGCTTCACCAAGCCCAGAGGTAAAAGGCGTGGATTTGTGTTGGGCCTGCTGCGACCTGTACATTTGTCAGCAAT
>NW_012118487.1:4725531-4792156 GCF_000951035.1 Colobus angolensis palliatus | reverse complement strand
AAGAAAGAAAGAAAGAAAAAGTTAGTCTTAACCGCACAGCAAGAGGTGAGCAACAAAGAAAAGGTTCCTGATGTCACAGCTTAGAGATGAAGGATGGACAGCTGGAGGAATTTGCTCGAAAGAAATTTCTTACGTTTCACCAAAGCTCTAGGTTTTTGCTTGGAGACCTCACTGGCCCAAGGCTGGCCAAGCCAGGGACTGCGTGGCCATCAGCACTCCTGCGCCTCCACAGCCTGGGCATGGGCAAGCACAGGTGACCACTGTGGCACAGCCTCTGCCACCCCACACCCAGGAGCTCAGGGAGGAATCTGCCCTGGCTTTTCCCAGACAGAAGAGGAGATTCCAACATTAAGGCACCAGAGGAAACAGCCATGAACGTGGGAAGTCCAGGAGGCCCCGGCCATGCCTTGCCTGAAACCTAGGGCCGAGGGCGAGCAGAGAGGGGTTCCCTTCGTCACGGTGTGCTGAGAACAGATCATCCCAGTGTTTTTGTTTGTTTGGCTTGGTTTGGTCTTTTGAGTCAGGGTCTCACTTTGTTGCCCAGGCTGGAGTGCAGTGCTGCAATCACAGTTCACTGCAGCCTGGACCTCCTGGGCTCAAGTGATCCTCCAGCCTCAGCCTCCTAAGTAGCTGGGACCATAGGCCCCAGTTAAGTTTGTTTTTTTGTTTTTTTTAAAGATAGAGTCTCACTATGTTGCCCAGGCTGGTCTCAAACTTCTGGGCTCAAGCAATCCTCCTGCCCTGGCCTCCCAAAGTGCTGGGATTACAGGTGTGAGCCACTGTACTTGGCTGCCTTCCACTATTTGCTTCCATGCTCATTCAGAATTCCCCATGGTAAAAATCCTGTGAGGAATTATATCATAAAATTTAAAAATATATTATTTAGTGATACTTATAGATTTATTCTATAATACATTATTATATTCTAAGTATGAAAATACAATGTTATAATAAGCATATTCTATATTATGTAATAAATACATTGTATATAATAATCTATATATTATAAGATAAATGTCATAAGATAAAAATCAATAAACTACATATAAATGGATCTGGCGTGGCCCCTCTCATCTTTCCTATCTCAGTAATTTTTCTGGACCCCAGACACCTTCTTTGGGGCTGTAAAAGCCCCTCCCGCATTCGTGCAATCGAGGAAACTCGGAGGAGACTTTTGGTCTTTAGCCCCGTGTGGTTCAGGGAGACTCATGGACAAGCCCAAGTCTTGTGGCTCCTCTGCTCCCATGTCCTGGCCCCCAAGCTCAAGTCACCCACAAGGCCTTCCCAGAGGCTGCCAAGGCGTGTGGCACACAGGGTCTCTGTTATACCTTCCCGAGGGCAGGAGCGGATTCCTGCCATCCCCATAGCCCTGCTGGTGTCCTTCTGGCGCCTCTCCCACACAACCCTCTCCAGACCTGAGGGGCACTCTCCCCCTCCAAGCCTTGACAGGTTAGAATCTCAAAACCCAAGGTCAAACATCACTAAAACAGTGACAATAGGGACAGTCACCCTGGCCTGCTCTGTGGCTGCAGGTGGCGACTCTGGCAAACTGGAACAGACCCATCCCCGCTAAAAGCATTTGCATTTACTTCATAAAAATCACAGCAATATCTGAATTTTTTTGTTTGCTTTTTTGAAACAGAGTCTCACTCTGTCACCCAGGCTGGAGTGCAATGGCACAATCTCAGATCACTGCAACCTCGGCCTCCCGAGTTCAAGCGATTCTCCTGCCTCAACCTCCCATGTAGCAGGGATTACAGGCGCCAGTCACCACACCCGGCAAATTTTTGTATTTTTAGTAGAGATGGGGTTTCACCATGTTGGCCAGGCTGGTCTCGAACTCCTGACCTCAGGTAATCTGCCCGCCCCAGGCTCCCAAAGTGCTGGGATTACAGGCATGAGCCACTGCGCCCAGCCAGCAATATCTAAATTTGACCTGCAGGCCGTGAGTTTCTAACCTCTGCCTCAGATAATTTTATTTTATTTTGTAGAGACAGGATCTCCCTCTGTCGCTCAGGCTGTAGTCCAGTGGCATGATCATAGCTCACTGCAGCCTTGAGCTCCTGGACTCAAGCAGCTCAAGCGATCCTCCCACCTCCGCCTCCTGAGTAGCTGGGACTCTAGGTATGCACCGCCATATCCGGTTAAGTTTTGTATCCTTTTTTTTTTTTTTTGTAGAGACAGGGTCTCACTATGTTGCCCAGGCTGGTCTCGAACTCCTGGTCTCAAGCAATCCTGGCATCTCGGCCTCCCAAAGCACGGGGGCCAGGAAGAGACAAGGACAGATTCCCCTTCAGATTTCAGAGGGAGCAGGGCCCGCCAGCACCTTGAATCGAGACTTCTAGACTGCACGTCTATGAGACATGTCTGTTGTTTTAAGCCAGTGTGATGGTGATGATGATGATGATGATGATGATGATGATGTCCTATAACCCTGCCTAGGGATACTCCAGAATTGAAGGAGGGGAATGATCTCCTTTCTTTCCCATTTGTGAGGCTGTGGGCCAGTAAATGAGATACAGTTAATTTTTCCATCAGCTCTAAATTTTTGACAAATCACTCTGCCTTAGAGGATGCTGCAGGGACTTGGGTCAGTCACCCTGGCCTGCTCTGTGCACCAACCGAGAACACACCAAGCCGGACCCATCTGTTTGCAGCATCACTGAGCCACGTCCCACAGCCCTGCCACCCTTTAAACCAGGGGGAATCCAAAAAGTGCTACTGCCCACTCAGGAGGCGAGGCTTTCCTGCCCTCATTTCACGTGAAATGCCTGCGCTTTGGCCTCTCCGCCTTCACTGAGAGCCGTCTGTTTCACGGAGAACAGCCCTCTGCAGGGAAAGTCAGTTTCATCAGGCTCTCTGCTAAAGTGTCATCGTGATTAGGGTGCATTTAAAAAGTAATTAAAATGTTGTGTTGAACCTTAGGACTCGGGCAGGGCCACGGAGGAGAAGCTGGTAACTGGGTCCTTGGAAAGCTTCGGTCACTTTGCTGGCACACTGCAGTGAAAAGGAACAGGGTGGCGGGCGGGGGCGAGGGCAGGGACAGCCACCGCTCTCAAGTCTCTCCCTGCGCTCCTTGGTGGAGAGGTCCGCTTGTCAGACACCCGCATTTTCCAGATAGGCAGTGCTGCTGGGGTGAACTGTGTCTTCCCCCACCCCCAAATTCATATGCTGAAGTCCAAACTCCCCGACTCCTCAGAGTGTGACTTTACTCGGAGATGTTTACTGACCCAAGTGGGGTCTGCTCACCTGGTCCAGCAAGGTCAAGCAGTGGCACTGGGATCCTGGTGAAATGAAGTGAGGCACTGATTGCAGTGTGCCAAGCCACACTTAAGACCTGAACTCTCCCGGGGCTAGCAAGTAAGGATTTTCATAGGCAGGGGGAAATTTCAGGTGAGCAGAAGTCACAGGCAAAATTGGAGGCTAATACGTGAAGATTATACATTGCTTTGGCCTAAAAAGCAATGTATAATCTCAAAGCAGGAGCCACAGTTTGATTGAAATATTTTCTGATTTGCAATTGGTTAAGGAGGCAAAGCTTTGTCTACATATGCTGGGGTCAGCAGAAAGCTACTTTAGGGTTGACTCACGGGTACGACTTCCTCTGGGCCCCTCAGGAAGAACTTTAGAACAAAGAATTGCCAGTCCGAGTTCAGTCCTCAGCTCCCCCTTTTCTGAGGTCTACAGGCCAGTGGATCTGTTTGGTGGGGATCTGGGTTTCTGAAAAACAACTCAGGGACATATGTTAAGATGTTATCTTTAGATCAAACACAGTAGCTCACGCCTGTAAACCCAACACTCTGGGAGGCCGATGTGAAAGCGTCAGAGGCATTTGAACTAGAGCAACTCCATCTTGGATAGGGGCTGGGTAAAATGAGGCTGAGACCTACTGGGCTGCGTGAGGCATTCTAAGTCACAGGATGAGATAAGAGGTCAGCACAAAATACAGGTCGCAAAGACCTTGCTGACAAAACAGGCTGCAGTAAAGAAGCCGGCTAAAACCCACCAAAACCAAGACGGTGATGAGAGTGACCTCTGGTCATCCTCACTGCTACACTCCCACCAGTGCTGTGACGGTTCAGAAATGCCATGGCAACGTTAGGAAGTCACCCTGTAAGGTCTAAAAAAAGGAGACATGAATAATCCACCCCTTATTCAGCACATCATTGAGAAATAACTGTACAAATGGGCAACCAGCAGCCCTCAGGCCTACACTACCTACGGAGTAGCCATTCTTTAATTCCTTTAGTTTCTTCATAAACTGGCTTTCACTTTACTCTATGGATTCGTCTCGAATTCTTGTGTGAGATCCAGGGACCCTCTCTTGGGGTCTGGATCGAGTCTCCTTTCCGGTAACAGGAAGATTGCTTGAGGCGAGGAGTTTGAGACCAGGCGAGGAGATTGAGACCAGCCGGGGCAATGTAGTGAGACTCCGTCTCTGCAAAAATAAAAATAAATAAATAAAACATTTAAAAAGATGTTATCTTTGGTTTCTGTAGGGAGTCAAACATTTCACGGTGTTGACTTCCTTGACTATTGTTTTAAGCTACTGTTACCTCCTTATATATCACGTTGCTCATGTACTTCTCAGGGCTCGCTGGATGCCTGGAATTTCCCTTGAAGGAACTCAAGATTTTCCTTTATTTTCATGTTTGGTTGGGGTGGAGAGGAGTGCCTGGCAGGCCCCTAAGAGAGGTCCCTGCTCCATTTCCAAATGGGGTCTTTACAGAGGTAATGGAGTGAAAATGAGGTTATTAAGGCAGACCCTAATCCAATAAGATTGGTGTCCTTTCAAAAAGCAGAAAATTGGACACAAGCAGGCATAGAGGGAAGACAGTGTGAAGAGACACAGAGAGAAGGTGTCTGTCCATAAGCCAAGGAGAGAGGCCTAGAGCAGACCCTCCCCTCGTAGCCCTCAGAAGAAGCTACCATAGTGGATACCTTGATTTTTTGACACCAGCTTCTGAACTGAGATGATAAATTCCTGCTGTCTGAGCACCCCCATCTGTGGTACTTTGTTATGGCAGCTGGAGGGAACTACCCTGGCTTTCCAGGACCCATCTCCAGGGACTGCTCCCCACAAAATCCCAGGTAAATACCATATTTCACTCTGTTTTCTTCAAATACACACACACACACACACACACACAACTTAAGTAATGGTAACAATAGTTTCATTCAATGATTCATTCATTCAATGATGTAGTTTCAGCTACTTAAGAGGCTGAGGCAGGAGGATCGCTTGATCCCAGGAGTTGGAGGCTGCAGTGAGCCATGATCGTGTGCCACTGCACTCCAGCCTGGACAACAGAGCAAGACCCTGTCTCTGTAAATAAATAACAGAATATGACTGACAAGGGCAGTGGTGAACCAGAGGAAGAAAGGTATTTCTGAGAAGTGAGGATGCCCACTGCAGCCATACATCAGTTGGACCTTCAGCTGAGTTTTACCCCACAAGGTGGAGAGCGTGGCAGAAAGACAGGGAGACCCAGAGCACCCAACCCTCTTGCCCTGTCTGGTCCCCAAATCAAAGCCTTTATAAAAGCAGCATTGGTGTTATTTAAATCTAAATAATACATGGTCTGGAATCAAAGACATACAAAAGTTTAACATTACCAAGAAGTTTCCTGTCTGCATGGGAGATGTTATCTGTACTATTTGATTTCTGTCCCAGCATCAAATAAACATTTTTATCCCACAGATTTATTGGAAGCAGCTTCGCTCCCTAATATGCAGATGCTAATGTACTTTCTGCCCCACCAGTGTTTTCAGAAAGCCTTCTCAGTCTTTGACAGGTAGGAAATTTGCATTTCCATTAGTGAGGCCTTTGTCAATTGTGAGTCATAAAAGCCCCGGAAGAATAGGGTTGGGGGAAACGCATTGTATTTTAAAAAGGAGACTTTATTGCATGGTTCAACGAAAGGTACCAAAGGAGATAAAGGCTCTGGAGCGGGCTGCTGAGAAGCCTCACAATGAGGAGAAACTTATTAATGCACGCGCCTGTCACCGGACAACCGGAGGGGAGGAAAGTCTGAATGTGACTTTACTAGTTGGCAATTTACTGTGTTTAACATTAAAATAATACACTCTTCGGGGGTGAAAAGGGGCATTTGGCGCTGCCAGTCCAGTACGAGTGCTTCTCACTCCTGCTCCATTAGCTGTGGCTATAATCTTCTCATTTAAAATCGCTGTTGTTCGGCCACAGTGGCTCTGGGAGGGCTGGGGGCTTGATTTGTGTATGTGATCTGTTTTACTCTTTATGTTAGAAGAGTCAAGATGCTCAAGAAAAATAAAAGCTCAAGAATCCCCAGCAGCAAAAAGAATGATGCAAACAGCACTGCTTCATTTGTTATCTTATTGGCCCTTCCAACTCTGTCTCCAAACACACAGTTAAATAATTCAGCGGCCACACTAAATACCGGAGAGGAGCAGGCAGAGGGAAAGCCATCCAAAGTCACCAGCCAGGGAAACCACATTTCCGAAAAAGCAAGTAAACCAGAGAGAACGAGGAGTAAGAGGCCCCTCACGGCGACCTCTGTCTGTCCTGCCCAAGACTCTGCCCAATGCAAAAAGCCCATGGAGTGGAGCTGGTCGAAGCTCCTTATCTCAGAGATAAAGGAAGTGAGTAAACACAGGCAGGTGACAAGCACAAGGACACACAAATCATTCGTGGTGAGCAAGTTCTGAAGTCCCACATGTCTTGGCTCATTGTTCAGGCTTTGTCCTATGTATTAGGCTGCTTTCCCTGGACACTTCCCTCCTTCCCTCATCGCACAGACACTTATTGAGTGACTACTGTATGCCAGGCACTGAGCATGCAAAGGAGATGCGGCTGGACCAGATCTGCTCTTGTGCAAGGCTCCCTGTTTTAGTGGGGAGACAATACGTACGCGTGATAATGTCAGATAGTGCCCTGTGTTGTCAAGAGAACAAAGGTCGTGGGGAAGTGTGAGGACAGGGGCCAGTCAGGAGCAGGCGCTGAGGAGGCTCTCTGGGGCAACAGGCAGAGGCATGCATGACAACAAAGCGCGTTCCAGACTACTGCAACATCCTGACAGTCCTGCCAACCTTGGTGCCCCTGCAGCGGGAGTCCTGAATGCAAGGGGAGAGTGGCCTGAGTCTCCGCTGCAGAGCAAGAGGCCAGGTCCTGGGGTCGTGGAGAGGAGTGGAGTCTGATTCTAGCTGCGATGGAAACCAGTGGGGGATTTTCAGCAAGAAGCGACGTGATTCAATTTCTATTTTGCACAGCTCTCACAGGCATTGAGAATGGATTCTGGGGGTGTAAAAGTGGGGAGCTCAATGTTGCAGCTAGGCTGCTGGGGTCCTGCAGGGCACCCCCTCCCCTGTCCAGACAGCACCTCTCTTTCTTGCCTGAGTTTGGAATCTTTTGGGAATAAACAGTGGAGTGGCAATGGAGGTTAAAGTAGCATCCACTTTGTTGATAAGGCTCAGGATGAGAACAAAAGACTCCCTAACAACGGCCACAGAAGCGGACAGTCCTCCACCCTGAGGAGGGGAAGAGGTGGCCTTGGAGGAGCAGCAGAGAGCAGCAGCTCCTGCAGGCAGTGCTCCCAAGGGAGGAAGGATAGGCACCGCTGAACCAGACACATCCAGTTCATAATCCCCACATTTTTCTTTTACTCTGTTGCCCAGGCTGGAGTGCAGTGGCGTGATCTCGGCTCACTGCAACCTCTACCTCCTGGGTTCAAGCAATTACCCTGCCTCAGCCTCCTGAGTAGCTGGGATTACAGGCGTGCACCACCACACCCAGCTAATTTTTGTGTTTTTAGTAGAGATGGGGTTTTACCATGTTGGTCATGCTGGTCGTGAACTCCTGACCTCGTGATCTGCCCATCTGGGCCTCCCAAAGTGCTGGGATTACAGGCATAAGCCACCGCACCTGGCCAATCCCCACATTTTTCCATAGCCAGTCTTAAGGTTGAAGGGGTAAAGGGGCAGGGAGGGGCCAGGAGTGATGCTAACTGAGCCTCCTCTGCTTCAAAGGGAACAGCCTAGGAGGAGAGGTATTCTGCCCCAGGTGCCGGTAGGTTAGTGCGAGATGTTTCTCATGAAAACAGCGAGCATCTCAAGAGAACATCTGAGAACTTACAGACTCAAAAATATTGATTGCCAGGCACTGTGCTGGCCAGTCCAGGCTCCTGCCTTTGTGTAGCCGACAGCCTCCCCTCTCCAGAAGAGATGGTTATTCATTAAAATGTCAACCATCTTCAGGGACGCAGCGTTCCTGCATCCTTTCAATTAAGAGTTGAGGCTCATTTTCACCTCTGCTGTCCTTTGTGGAGTTGAAGGGACTCCTACTCTCCTTGTCACAGGTTCTCATCCACCTGAGAATAAGCCTGTATTATACAGTTCTTACATTTCCCTTTTACAAGTTAAACAACTTCCAACTCCTTTGTAACCTTTGCTCGTTTCTGCTTTTGATTTTCTGCAGTTTTACTGTATTGCTCTTAAAATGCAGACAGCAAAGCACGGCACGCCGCCGCATCACCGGGCCTGACCTCCGCTGTGTGTGCACAGCCCGACGGCTGCTCCCTGGCGATGCCATGTCCTCCCAGTTCATCGCGGCCACACTCGCTCTCTCTGTCAATTTCAGAGCAGCACCGGCTCTCACATTCTGCTTGAGGCACCCAATAATCCCCAAGGTTTTGTCTTTTGACAAGAAACTGATTTCAATAACTTTCTCCTGATAAGAAGACCACCGGGTGACTATGAACTAGCTCTGTCCAGTTGACAGAGGCTGTGTGCTGAGTGCTGTCTCCCTCCTGGATCTGCATTAAATGGCGTGCATTCAGTCCTTTAAAGCATTTAACCACATTATTACTGAAAGACGCCTTATTATTCATCAAGCATTTGTCTCACTTAACTGGGTTACGCTGACTTCTATTTCTCCTGGCTTCAGAACCTGGCCAACGTGGAGGCATTTGCAGGAGTGTGAAGAAGGGGCCTCCCCACTTCCTTCAGCCTTAGAGTGAGCAGCAAATTGCAAACGTTTTCTGCTTCAAGGAAGCAACTCGCCCGCCAGCACCCAGCACTCCTGCTCTGCTCTGCCTTGGACCACCGTTTCCCAAACTGGAGGCTCGGGGACGTTTTGAGAGCCTTACAGATAATGAAGATAGGGCAGAAGCTTCTCAGAAGCAGGCTGTGCGATGAAGACCAGCACCAGGGTCGCCCGACCTATCACTGGCTTGTTGGCCCATTGCTCCCTGGCAGGCTATGCTGGCCGCCTCCCTGAATTCTAAAGCCTGCAAGCACCCTACTGCCTCTGGGATCCTATCTAGAAGGCTCTTCCTCTTCCTTTTGTAAACTAAAAATTAAATCCTAAGCTCTCCAACCAACTGAACCTTCTCTTGGTCAAGCAGACCCCCAAGAAACCTTAAAAACTGAGTGCCAGCCTGGGCACAGTGGCTTCCACCGGTAATCCCAGCACTCTGGGAAGCTGAGGCGGGTAGATCACGAGGTCAGGAGTTCAAGACCAGCCTGACCAACATAGTGAAACCCTGTCTCTACTAAAAACACAAAAATTAGCCAGGCGTGGTAGCACATGCCTGTAGTCCCAGCCACTTGGTAGGCTGAGGCAGGAGAACGGCGTGAACCAGGGAGGCGGAGCTTGCAGTGAGCCGAGATTGCGCCACTGCACTCCAGCCTGGGCGACAGAGCGAGACTCCGTTTCAAAGAAACAAAACAAAACAAAACACCCCGCTGTCGGATGCTGCGGCTCTCGCTCCTTCCTGCCCACCAAGGCTCCCCACAACTGCTCTTGTCCTTCGTTTCCCGTCTCCCTCCTTTTCCCTCATCACCTCTCACATGCAATCGCCCAACAGAGGATCCTCTCGCTCTCCTTCTCAAAGCTGTGGAAATTCTTTGTTACAGGCCTGTGTCCCCTCAAAATGCATATATGGAAATCCTAACCCCCAGTCCCTCAGAATGTGCCCCTATTTGGACACAGGGTTGTTGCAGGTGTAATTAGTTAAGCTGAGATGAGATCATACTGGAGCGGGGGGGCGGCGGGGGGCCCTAATCCCATATGACGGTGTTCTCTTTAAAAAAAGAAATTTGGGCCGGGGGCGGTGGCTCACTCCTGTAATCCCAGCACTTTGGGAGGCTGAGGCGGGTGGATCACGAGGTCAGGAGATCAAGACCATCCTGGCGAACACAGTGAAACCCCATCTGTACTAAAAATACAAAAAACTAGCCGGGCGAGGTGGCGGGCACCTGTAGTCCCAGCTACTCAGGAGGCTGAGGCAGGAGAATGGCATGAACCCAGGAGGCGGAGCTTGCAGTGAGCTGAGATCAGGCCACTGCACTCCAGCCTGGGCGACAGAGAGAGACTCCGTCTCAAAAAAAAAAAAAGCAATTTGGACCCAGACAGACATGTAGGAAGAGCACTACCTGCAGAAAAAGACAGTGATTGGGGTGAGGCTTCTCCAAGCCAAGGAACACAACACCAAAGATTACCAGGGCATCTCCAGAAGCCTGGGGAGAGGCACCGCATAGGCTCTCTCACAGCCCAGGAGGAGCCAACCCAGGCCACACCTTGATCCCAGACCTGCAGGCTCCAGAACTGGGGGCCATACGTCTCTGTTGTAGAAGGCACCCAGTTTGCAGTGCTTTGTTAGGGAGCCCTAGGTAACAAACACATGCTCCTACTAACTTTTTTGATAGAAAGGGATCCATTGGTACAGAGAACCAAGCTCCTGTGCTCTCCGGGGGGCCTCCCAGGCCCAGGGATCTATTGTACTGGTGAGTTTTTTTGCAGGAAGAACATCAAAGACTCTCCTGGAGGCATGGCCAGGTGTTTCCCAGGATGCTATGATTTCAGACTTTCTGTCCCACTTTTCCTGATGAATACACGTAACTCTCACTTTTCAAGCTTCACGATTCCACTATTCCACTCTACAGATCACAGGACTCGGGCACTGGGTTCATCATCATCACCACCAAAAATATTAGAACATTTTTCTAATTTTCCGCAAGGCAGATTCAAAAGCCACGGCCCTTATTTTCTGGGACATCAGGTCCAAGATCAGTATGTTGATGCCACCATGTCATTTATTTTAATATGTCATTTATTTTAATTTGCTCGGTAGTTCACTGAATACTTATTGAGCACCTACTTTGCATGAGGTGCTATGGGATGTTTTTGTCAATGCTTTGAAAATTAGCCGGGAGAATGGAATGAAGGGAGCTTGGCAGCACATTTTATTCCAGAACCTGCCCCTCTCCTGGGGAGCCGCTGTGTAAAGAGCCATTTGCAAGCTCATCACAGTGATTAGCCAGAAGCAAGCAAGCAAGCAAGCAAGAGGGAGCCTGCCATTCCTCTCCCAGCCCCACCTGGAGCTCACACCTTCTGCAGCCTGTCTGCAGTCGCACTCAGGCCCTGTAGGGGGCCTGCCTGGGCCAGGGTGGTCCCCAGAAGACAGACCTGCTTCCCCACAACTCTGAAGCTAAATGGAGAAAAATACACCTTTCTGGCTAACAGGACGCCTCCTCACGAGGCCCCCATGCCAATGACAGAGTCCTGGCAGAGCGTGGCTCTGACTGTCACACTCGAGTTAGCACAGACACCAGGAGTTGGGTAGTTCTCAACTCACGCCTTCCTCCAAAAGGCTCCAGCAAACCAGAAATTAAAGTGGAGCCCTGCTGCGCGCCAGCTGACAGCCTGCAGCAGATAAAATGGCAAAAGCCACTGCTGCTGCCGGGGGTCTGGAGACCCTCCACTCACACACAACCCTCCAGGTCACTGGGCAGCGTTTCCCGCCGCCCCCAGCCTTCCCTGGGTGCCTGTGTCCTTGACCAACGGCCACCCGGGCTATCACTGGCCACTGGCCCACTCTCTCCCCGCCTCCTCTGCCAGGCCTGAGCACGCCGGTCCTTTTGGCAAGAGCGAATCCTACCTGTAGGATTTTCACTTATCTCTGTGAAGTGGAAAAAAAGTCAGCAAGTCGTATTGGAAACTAAAGCCAAAACACTTAACCTCCTCTTGAGAAGGAGTTCTCCTCCTGGGACTGGCTTTGCTGTGCCAAGTTCAGGAAAGAAAAGCAAATGTGAGAACAAAGGTGCCAGGCTGCGCCGCGGGTGGGCAGGTGGCTGGCCTCGCTCCGTGGCAGCACCTGGCCAAGACCGTTTCCTGTCTCCATAGAAGTGGCTGCACTCACACCTGGTAATGTTAGCAGCACCTGAGAGGAGCGCAGAGGGGCAGTCACTGATGCCCACCGAGAGGCAGCGTCCTAGGCTGCCTGACCCCAGAGTGGGAGCGCGTCTGAGCAGACGGCATTGCTGAACCCTAACTTCCCCCTCTCTGAACTGGAGATGATTCCACTAGGTACTCATGCATCTTTGGAAGCTTAATTAATCACCAGTGATTAAATGCCTTGAAGTGGAAGCATGCTGGAATAAATAGCACCTCTGGTGCAGGAGAGTCACTGCCCTGGCCTTCAGCTAAGATTTCTGGATCATAATTCAAGACTAGTCACTAATTTTAGTGTGTGGCCTTCAGATTTCTGTTTCTTTGCAATGCAGGCAATTGACTAAACTGCCTTATGATTTCTTGCTCTTTGTCTGGATTGATGGATTTGGGCAAGTTTCCCCTCCAGCCTCCAGGCTGCAGAGCCCTTCCCTGTTCTCCTCTGGCAGTCACCACCCCGCCTTCTTCTTTGCTCATTCATGCCTCCTCCAGGCCTCAGAGAGGACACCCTCTCCGTGAAGTCCTCCCTCTACCTCGACCACACCCCACCGCCAGCCTGAGCTGAGTTCCTCCTGGCCGTGCCCCCACGTCCCCTCCACAGCACTGGCCCTTCTCCTGGGCTCTGCAGAGAGGGCAGGGACTATGGCTGTTTCCCTCACCAGCCGTAACACACAGCGGGTCCTGGAGATGGAAGAAGTACACAATGCTTGGGTCACGATTGGCCTAATATGAAGACGTTCACCCAAAGGGAATAAGCCCCTTCCCTAATTTCATGGGTCTTCAGTGAAACCCAAGCCCACAAAGGCTTTTTAGTGGATACGGGCTGCTTTAAAGGAATCAATAAATCAATTTCCAGGTTCTCAACTTTCTAAAATTGATCTGCCAAGAATGTGCCAGCATTCTGCAGGGCTGTTTCCCCTCCCACCCCGTTCCACAACAGTCTTCTCTGTGAGCAGAAGAAAGCCTTCCTCTCACCATCCTGAATTGCCTTGGGGTGCAAACACTTCTAGGACACCAAAAAAGAGACAATTCCTGAATACACTATTCTTGAGGACTCTCTGGGGTCAAGGCAAGGAGAGCTTCAGAAAGACTCTTGGGGCCCGGCACGGTGGCTCACACCTGTAATCCCAACATTTTGGGAGGCTGAGGCGGGTGGATCACTTGAGATCAGAAGCTCACCTGGCCAACAGGTGAGACACTGTCTCTACTAAAACTACAAAATTTAGCCAGGTGTAGTAGCGGGCGCCTGTAGTCCCAGCTACTTGGGAGGCTGAGGCAGGAGAATCGCTTGTACCCAGGAGGCAGAGGCTGCAGTGAGCCGAAAACACACCACTGCACTCCAGCCTGGGCAACAGAGCAAGACCCTGACTCAAAAAAAAAAAATAAAATAAAGGAGACAGACAAAATATCATATGCAAGAAACGAAATCTTTTAACATGATTTAAACGTGTAACAAAAAATTGGAGCTATTTACCTAAAAATGTATGAAGTGATACATAGTTTTTCAAAAATCATTATAGGGTCTATACAGGAAAATAGGTTGGGGCCACTGCATGAATTCACAGGCAAGGGGTGCCAGACTGGGGAGGAGCCCATCCTCCTGCTGTCTCCTGAGGAGGAGCAGTGCAGAGCTGAAAAGCCCGGGAGGAAGAATGAGGGACAGACCTCAGATTCGAAGTGCCCCTCCTTACAGAGATTGTGGGACATGCACATTTGCTCCCCCACCAGACCTCCATTTTCTGCCTGTTCAATATTTTAAAGGTGCTTCTTTGGATTTGGTGTTGAGTCTACAGAACAGAGAGAAGTGAAAACCTATTTAAAAAGGAAAGGAGAGAACCTTTTAAAAAGGAAAGGAGAGGTGTTAGAAAGACTGAGAAAAGCATTTGGGGACTGCAGCAAGAATGAACAACAGAAATCAAAGTAAGTGGGAAATTAAAAGAACGAAGAAATGTAAAACAACAAGAACAACAAGAAGTTAGTTATTTCTCTAAAATGCATCTTGTGAGAAGAAAGCTAGGCTTCCTTTTTACAGGAATTCAGGGGGATCCTAGACTTGGGTAGAAAAACAATTACCTCTTATTTTCACTAACCTCTAGCTGAAACTTAGCATTTCCTTTAATTATAAATGTGGCCACTGAACCACAGTAGTATTAGCAGTTCCTGTGGGTTGTTCACAGCAGAAATCACAGATATTTTCATATCCCATTACCAGCTGCTGTAAATATCTTGAAATATTATTTACCCTTATCACTACTTCAAAGTTATGGTAGTTATTAAACCTGCATGAGATCTTGTTATGTAACACATTAATAAAAAGCACAGATATACTCTATCACAAGCGGGTTTTTAAAAATATTGATAATTGTGCATTGGTTTTCATTGTCATCCTCCGTATTTTTTTTAAACAGACAGGGTTTCCCTCAGTTGCCCAGGCTAGATTGCAATGATGTCATCATAGCTCACTGTAACCTCAAACTCCTGGGCTCAAGAGATCCTCCCTCCTCAGCCTCCCGAGTAGCTTGGACTATAGGCATACATTACCATGTCCAGCTAATTTTCCTTTTTTTTTTTTTTGAGACGGAGTCTTGCTTTGTCACCCAGGCTGGAGTGCAGTGACGTGATCTCGGCTCACTACAAGCTCCACCTCCCGAGTTCACATCATTTTCCTGCCTTAGCCTCCCAAGTAGCTGGGACCACAGGTACCAGCCATCATGCCTGGCTAATTTTTTTGTATTTTTAGTAGAGACGGGGTTTCACCGTGTTAGCCAGGGTGGTCTTGATCTCCTGACCTCATGACCTGCCCATCTCGGCTTCCCAAAGTGCTGGAATTACAAGTGTGAGCCACCACACCCAGCCAAATTTTCTTTTTCTTTCTTCTCTCTTTCTTTCTTTCTCTTTCTTTCTTTCTTTCTTTCTTTCTTTCTTTCTTTCTTTCTTTCTTTCTTTCTTTCTTTCCTTCCTTCCTTCTTTCCTTTTTATGAGACAAGGGTCTTGCTGTGTTGTCCAGGCTGGTCTTGAACTTCTGAACTCAACCGATTGTCCCACCTTGGCCTCCCCAAGTGCTGGTATTACAAGTGTGAGCCACTGTGCCTGGCTGGTATTTAATAAAACACTATGCACTTAAAAACACTGTTCTAAAAAAGCGTCCACAGACTGCCAAAGGGGTCCATGGTGAAAAAACTTTTTTGAGAATCCCTGCTTTAAATCGATACTCCAGAAACTTTCTATCTGTTTATGGTGCTAGCAGGCTGTAGCGTCTACAGGGAGTGAAAACTCACTGCCCACACTAGATAAGCGGCCTGAGATAGATAGGCTGAGTGCAGCACCCACTCTCTGAAAGACCTGCCGGCTACGCTCTGGGTCTCAGTGAAGGGAGCAGCATTTCCCGTGTTCAGCAAATGCACCAGCCTCAAACCCAGGCATGCTGCTCGCTCTCCAGCTTCTTCTAACCCATGATTCAAGTCCCAGAAAAGGCCCTGGAGAAAAGCAGTCCCAGTGCCCCAGGTTTCTCCCCAAATCTCAAGTACCACAAGGTGTTGCAGCTCAGCAAGGACCTTGGGTGGCACATGTGAATTTGATCCTGCTGCATAGCCTCACTTCAGCTTTTGCCCAGTTTGGCATCTGGAATAACCAGAGAGAACTGACCCCAACTGTATCCTCAACTTGCACTGGCCAATGAGCCCCAAACAAAAGTCTCTGGAAGTCAGAAAGCCTGGACCTATCAACATGATTCAGTGAGACCAGCAGCATGAATTATCTACTAAAACACAGTCATGCTAATTTTATCCCTATCATTTCCCTGCTTGAGGAAACAAGGAAAACTCATTTCTTTGGGAGGGGTCAAGGGAACAAGGAGAAGCCATTTTTCTCAGGAAGCCCTGGGGAGCAATGCAAAGACAATGAACTTGGAAGTCAGACCCCGGCGGTGGCTCACTGTGGGGGCCCAGGGAGAGTTAATAAACATTTCCGAGCCCCAGTCCCCTCATCTATAAAATCATGTCTGACCTGCCAGAGTGCATGAGGATAAAAAAGCCCACCCACATGGTGCTCTTCCCTTCCTTCGTAATAAAACAGAGGGATTCCTCACCAAGGAAGGCGGTGAAAAGTGTCTTCTCAAGAGAAAAAAAAAAAACGGCAAAACTAATAAAATTGTGTGCTTGTCAGGAGCAAAGCTAGCCTTTCTTCCTCTCTTTCTGACTTTGGTTGAACTTGAAATGCTGTAGCAATGCTGCCTGCCTGTCTCTTCTGCCAGAAATCTTCTAGGTTTTTTGCTAGAAATCTTCTAGGTTTTCTTGTCTAGAATCAGCCAGATCTTGCTGAGTGTCTAAACATTTGCTAACACCACAAAGCAGAAAATCTATTCACTAAGCCTGTCTTAAGCAGGGGCTCTGGTCTGGGGTTCAGAAACCAGGGTCCCTGAGCTTTGGGGAGGGAGAAAGAGGCTCAGAACTCCCAGGCACTGTACAATCAAGGGGTTCAGAGGTCCCACATCTGTCGAATGGGGGCAAACAAAGTTCCCCCAAACCTAAGGCACCAACATTTTGCCAGCTTTTTATCTCCATTAGCAAACAACAATAAGTTTTTAATCCGTCATTATAAGTTATTTTCTTTCCTTTATTTTTGTTAAGCTACAGGGTCTTGCTCTGTTGCCCAAGCTGGAGTACAGTGGCATAACTGGAAGCTCAAGTGATCCTCCTGCCTCAGCTTCCCAAGTAGCTGGGACTACAGGTGCGCACCACACGCCAGGCTAATTTTTAAATATTTTTGTAGAGATGGGGTCTCACTATGTTTCCCAGGCTGGTCTTGAACTCCTGAGCTCAAGTGATCCTCCCACCTAGGCCTCCCAAGCGCTAGGATTACAGGTGTGAGCCACCACACCTGGCCTTCATTCAGTTTTCTTATTGTCCTATAAAATTATGAATATGGGGTAAAATATGTAAAAGGCCCTTTGGTGTCTTTTTGATTTTTCTTTTTCCATTCAAATAAAAATAATTTTCACAAATCTGAATCACAGCTCCTCTTGGAGAGCACACTATGCTTTTCAGAGTGGTTTTTGATTCCGGGCCCCTCAAGGGCACTGGGTTCACTCAGCTCCACTGCCCCAACCCGTGTCTCTGAGCCAGCATAGATCTCCTTTCTGTTCTCTAGGTGCCGATGAGCTCGTTTTTTGACATTTCAGCTTCTTGTGACATGCCTTTGGTTTGGTTGTTTTACTTTTAATACTTTTGCCAGCAAAGATCTACAGCCGCTCTGAACAGTTTTGGGACTGGCCCTTGGTCAGCTGTCCTTTGATCTCCATATTCACACTTTATTTCGAAATAAAGCTTTGTTATCGTATGGAATCCAGAGTCTTCACCCTCTCTGTGAAGCAAGTACTGCGTTTATTTGTTTAGGGCTGGGAGATGTCTCTGATTTCATTTGGAAGCTGTCACTTTGCTTTTCCTTTGCCCTGTGAGAGACTGGGTTGCTAGAAGGAGTGAAGATGGTCTATCACGTTCCTTTTCATCATTATCTCATTTTGTTGTTACTTTTTGTTTCTGTTTTTAAGAAATAATAACAGTTTTATTGAGCTAGCTCATATACCTTACAATTCACCTATTTGAAGTGTATAATTCAATGCTTTTAATATATTCACAGAGTGGTGCAACCATCACCACCATGAATTTTGGAACAGTTTTGTCACCCCAAAAAGAAATTTCATATGCATTAGCATTTACTGCCCATCTCCTCGCAACTTACCCCCTCACACTCCCACCTCCAGGCAGCCACTAACTTATTTCTGAGTCTATACATTTGCCTATTTCGGACATTTCATATAAATGAAATCATACAATACATGGTAACTGGCTTCTTTCACTTAGTATGATGTTAAGTTTCCATAGTATCGTCTGTATCCGTACTTCATTCTTTTTATTGCCAAACAATATTGTGTGGATATATGTTTTACTTATCCGTTCATCAGTTGATGGGCATTTGGGTATCCACCTGCTGGCTGTTACATATGATGCTGCTGTGAACATTCATGCACAAGCTTTTGTGTGGCCACGTGTTTTCATTTCTTTTGGATATAGACCTAAGACTGGAATTGCTGAGCTATTTCCTACATTTTAAGGAATTATGTTACTCTGGAATCCTGTAGGGTCCTTTTTACCCATGGCTCATTTAATTCTTCTCAGACCTTTATTAAACAAGTATCTAGAGGTGTTTAGAAGGTTATTAATTAGCCACAGTGACAAATAAGCCCCAACATTTCAATGGTACAACATACTCAAAGTTTATTTCTCACTCACATCACAGTGCAATGAGGGTGCTCCTGGTTGGCACACAGCTTTCCCTCTTTGGTAATTCCAGGTCCAGGGACATCTGCTTCTAGAACACCCTGGCTCAGCTTTTTCCATTGGTAGGAACGTGGCCCCAAACCAGGGTATGTGGGGCTGGGAAACATTGCCTCTGGAGGGGCAGGTGCTCCCAGAAGCAATCTCATAACATGAGAAAGGAAGCACAGTGTTGGTGGTCGGCTAGCTGACTGCCACTCCAAGGTCCAGGAAGCCAGAGGGCACGGGGTTACAGGGAATTTGAGCCAGGATCCCAGCAAGGTCAGAAGACATTTCTGTCTCCCTCCCATCTCCCCTCTTTTTTTTTTTTTTAGAAAGGAGTTATCCCTGTGTTCAAGGAAAGACGAATATGAGTAGGAACTGTTAAATATGGGAAGCACTGCCTTTTGGAGAAGTCCGCCATAGATTTTTGCATACCTGGTATTTATTTAGATGGTCTGCTGCTGAAAAGAGTACAGAACCCGCCCTCTTCTTGGAAGGACTGTCCATCAAGGTACCCCCTGCCTCTGGCCGCAGGATGGACACTGGACCCACAGTAGACCAGACTTGCCCCTCTCTCTGGAATTTGAACCTTAAGCAATGTGACACAAAAACAGTCTCATTCTGGGGGTGGGGTCCTGAGAGGACACCATCCATTCCTTTCTGCCTCTTGGATCCCAAATGGTGCTGCCTCAGTGTTTCTGGAGCCTGACGCCTTGGCTTTGACTCTGTGGTTGCCCCATGAGCTCACAACAAAGCTCTGGTTAATTGAGCCGGAGTCGGTCATTCCAACACCCCTCTCAATGTTCTGCATTCAAGTCCTGAGGATGTCACACCCCGCACAGCTTGGATCTGTTGCTTCCATTGCTACAGTTCAGGTTCTTACTATTGTTTGCCTGGACTTCACAAGACCCGCTAACTACTACCTTCATGTCCCCATGGAAACTTCTAAAATGCAAATACCAGTTTGAAAAATTACAATACCACCCTTGGGGCAGCGAAATTATGCACCCATGTACTGTGGGTGGAGTTATAATTTTTATTACCTTTTGGAAAGGCAATTTGGCCATATGTATCAAGAGCCATTAAAAAAAATACAGCCTTTGACCCAACATTTTCACTTGCAAGAATTTTTTCCTGAAGAAGCAATTAGACATACATACAAAGGTTTATGTCTAAAACATTCTCCGAAACATGCATTCATTCAACAAATATGGATTGTCTAGTATATGCCAGGTGCTATTATTACTACTTAAAATCACAAAATCCTGGGAGAATAAAAAAATTGTCCAGTTAGAGGGAATTTATTAAATGAACTTAGTTGTGGTTGTATGATAGAATACGATATAGTTACTAAAGACCATGATTTTAGGAGAATATTTAATGACATGGAAAAATTCACATTAAGAGAAAAAAGCCAGTTTCAAAAAAGTATATGAAGTAGAATCTGAATGTTGAAGGGAGAAATACACATACACCAAAATATTAATAGTGACTAACTAGGAATGAGATTCGAGTGACTTTTACTTTTTTGCCCATGTTTCCATGTATTTCTAACGTTTAATAATAAAGAGAAAAATTATTTTAAAAAACTACTTAAAAGCAATCAGGAGGCCAGGTGCAGTGGCTCACGCCTGTAATCCCAACACTTTGGGAGGTCGAGGTGGGTGGATCACAAGGTCAGGAGTTCAAGAGCAGCCTGACCAACATGGTGAAAGCCCCATCTCTATTAAAAATACAAAAATTAGCTGGGCATGGTGGCAGATGCCTGTAATCCCAGATATTCAGGAGGCTGAGGCAGGAGAATCACTTGAACCCGGGAGGCGGAGGTTGCAGTGAGCTGAGATCGCACCACTGCACTCCAGCCTGGGGAACAGAGAGAGACTCTGTCTCAAAAAAAAAAAAAAGCAATCACGAAATATGATCATGCCCCTACTCTACATGAAACTCATCAATAGTTCTTCATTTGCAGAATAAAGCATAATCCACCCCAGCATCAGCTCCCCGACATCTCCCACCTCCCCACCACTTCCCCAGTTCAGCTCACGAAGCAGCCACATCCACCAGCCTCTCAGATCTTTCATGCCTCAGGGCCCTTAGCCACGCGATAGTCCCCCTTCCTGTGACTGCCCCTGCTGTTTTTGCTCATTCAACAAATATTTACTGTGCACCCCTCCTGCCACCAGGCTCTGTTCTGAGCACTAAGGATGCCACAGTCAACATGATAGACAAAGTCCCTGGCTTTGTCTCCGCTTGTCGCGGAGCTCATGTTCCAGCAGAGGAAGACGGAAAACAAACATATACACAAGTAGAGATGTGTTGTGTAGTTTCCTATTTCTGCTATAACACATTACCACAGACCTAGTGGCCTAAAACATCATGAATTCATTCTCTCCCAGTTCTAGATGTAGAAGCCCAAACAAGTCTTGCAGAACTGAAATGACGTGAGAGCAGGGCTGGTTCCTTCTAGAGGCTCCAGGGCAGAAACCGTCTCCTTGACTTTCTCAGGTCTTAGTGGCCCCTTCCTCCATCTGCAAAGCAGCTCCATAGCGTGGCTCTCTCCTCTCTGGCCTCCTGCCTCTCTTGTAAGGGCTTTTGTGCTTATGTCAGGCCTACCTGATGATCCAAGATAATTTTCCTGAAATCTCAAGATCCTTCACTTAATCGTGACTGCAAAGTCCATTTCGCCACATAAGATAATATATTCACGTGTTCCAAGGATTGGAGCGTGGACATACTTTAAGGGCCACGATTCAGCCTACCCCGCGTGGGACGTCGTATATGTTGAGTGCTTTGGCAGAAGGGAAGTGAGTTTGCTCTTCAGGGGAGGGAGTCAGAAAAGGCCTCGCTGATAAAGAGACATCAGAGTGTGGAGTCTACCTCCTCTGACACTCCGGTGATCGTGCTTGCGAAAGTATTCATTTTCCTAATCCCAGCACTTCGGGAGGCTGAGGTGGGTGGATCACTTGAGGTCAGAAGTTCAAGACTAGCCTGGCCAACAAAGTGAAACCCTGTCTCTACTAACAATAATCATGTCACTTGCTTTCTAGGATTAATTTGGAAATCCAGTAAGGATACAAATATGGTAAACTTCTAGTGCTTGTCTTATCGCAGGGACTCCATCAAAGGACACAGTTGTGTTGTGATACTGGGGGTGAAGAAGAGTTGATAGAAAAGAAGTTTTGAGAATTTGTTCCTAGTCACTTAAAATGAAGCTGGGGCCAGAGCTGAAGGCCTACTTGATGTCGGCACTACCCTCCCCAGCTTCGGCCCTCGGTGCCTTTTTGGCAGGGATCTTGTCTTCCTCTTATCGTATCTTCCACAGGGCCGAGGACATATTTGCGTGGCTCAACAAATATGTATTGAGTGCCTACTGTGTACCAGGAACTGCGCTAGAAGCCGAGAGTACACAGTTGACCAGACAGACCCATTTCATGGCCTCACAGGACATGAAGAAACAGAATAGAAGCAGCTGGGCTCTGAGGCCAGTAAGGCTCGCGGGGCAAGAAGCGGCCTGTATGTTGGGCCGTGTGGCGATGTTATTTGCCTCAGAAAACGCCCAGGCCGGAACCCCTGCATTTCAGGCTCTGGTACAATTTTGAGAGAAGACAGTACTTTCCTAAGCTGTTCCGTATTTTCCATGCAGGCTTCCGTTGACAGAAACCCCACTTTGCATCTGTGAAATTTGCCAATGCATGATTCTGCTCTAATGCATCCTAAGGCATTACATGGCATCCATGCCGCTCTGGTGAAGAACATGCTTACAACGAGGGGGAGAGGGACCACCGCAGGAGCAGAGCAGCGGGCTCTCGGGAAACTTCCATTTTCTCCTCTCTCAGCGCTGTTCGCCATCACGCCTGGCGTTGCCTGACTGCGAGATGCGATCACGGCTGCCAGCTCTGAGAGAATGTGAGTTTTCTGGTGAAAGTCTCTCTCAACTCTAAGATGGACCTTGACAGAATGCCAAACGTCTCTGCCCTTCCAACACGATAAGCGCCTCCAGAATGCTTTCTGCTTCTCTCCCTCCGCAAAGGTGGCAGTGAGGAGCTTTCTCTGGTGGCTGTGGTGTGGACTCTGTCTCCTCGGATGGCTGTGCCTGCAGATTGTCAGGCCGTTGTCTCTCCTTCCCCAGCCGGCAGAAAGGTCCCCGACAGGGCCGCGGCACATGCAACTTGGCCTTCACCGAGGAGGAGACGGGGCAGCTTCTGTACAGGTACCGGTCAGGTGGCCACAGCAATGACTGGGGATGCCAGGGACACACTGGCCGGCCCCGAGCACGGCGACTTCCCTGGTTTTGCTGCCTCTCTTCCGCCTGCGCCACACTCCCGGACTCAGATTTTCGCCTTGCTCGCTGACCCTTGCCTCCTGTTTCATGGGTCTTCTTTTCTTGCCATCAGCATCTTTTCTCTGAGAGGCTGCTTGGATTTTCTTTCCTGCCTGTTTGTCCTGGACACCGGCAGGAGTTCAAGAATGATGGGAGACAGTGATGCGGCCACGGGGTCTGTGTAGACTGACCTGCCCTGTTTCGAAATTTAAATTTTGTTTTAAGTCATAAAAGGGCTATAAAAGCCTTACACTAAATAAGGAAAACGATCCCATCCGGGGGCCTAATCCCTGCCCCGTTCTGCTCGGCTTGCCTCCCTCATTATACTTGTATAATACAGTATGGTTTCTATCGCGTATTTCCTTCCTGTTTTTACACTTATTCTTGCTTCACTGACTTTATTATCGGCAGAATTTTGCAGCATTTTTTTTTACACAGCCATAAATACTATTCAATTCAACAAATGCATACAAATGGTTTCCATTAGAATTTTAATCTACTCTCAAAATGAAACAAAAGCTTAATATAAATCTTTTTAAATTACCAGAACATAAATTCAGACAGGGACAGTTCCACCTAGACTACGCACAAGGGGTCACATCCTGCTGTCCTCCCTCATAAATTAATTGAGCTCTCTTGCTGCCATAAACGAACAGTGCATCTGGAAAGATCATATCTGTCAAGATTGCAGATTGGTTTCCCCCAGACTTTGTAAAAGTCACAGCTTACAATACCTTCATTATACCGATGAGAATGGCTGTCCCCCCAACTGGAAAGAAATAGGTGTTTTGTTCTGTTGGACCAAGATTTACAGAAAGCAATTTTCCTCCATGCAGGAGATATGACAAACCTGCTGGAAAAAAAATGTCATTTCACAACTTCTTTCATTTCATCACCTTTTTTTACTGCTAGATGTAGATTCTCTCCCCTGTGTGAACGGGCTGTAGTGACATTTAACGGCTAAGTGAGGGAGTCACCAGTGAGTGGAGGCGCGTTTCCGAGGGGCTAAGGTAAGAGTTTCCATGCCTCTCCCTCTCCTCGCACCTCCCGGGCTGTCTGGAAGCGTCCCACGTCTGCCAGAGTGAGGGAGGGACGCAGTGAGTCCCTCGAGCCCCTCAGCCAGCTTGAACACAGGAACTCATGTGAATCTTGAGTCTTTCTTGCCAGCAGCTGAAGTTGCCTCAGTTTTCCTGTGGTTTGCTGAGCCCAAGAACCCCAGCTTGTGTCCTCTGTCCTTGGCCGACGGCAGCACGCTGTCTCAGGAGGACGGCTGAAGGGCAGAGTTTGGGCTTAGATGTTTTTTTTCCATTTCCTCGTGTCATAACCTAACGCTGTTCTAGCAGAGCTTCTGCATATTAAATGGCCTCTTAGCCACTGGGAAGGGGGTGGCGTGATCTATGGAGAAAAGGCCCCTCATGTAAATGTATGATGGTGACACGACCCTACAGAGGAGAAAGGGCAAGACTAACCCGGAGACCAGGGGTCAGCAAACCCCAGGAAACGTCACTCTTTACAGCCACTTCTCTCTCCTTGAGTCAAGAGCCACTGTTCCGAGCTTTCCGTCACAGTAGCGTATGGCAGCCCTGTCACTGCCTGTTCTCTGGCCTGGGGCTGGTGAGAAGGCCAATGAAGCCTGAGGCAGGGTTTGTGGGAGTTGCTTTTGGTTCCAAGAGCTTCTCTGAGCTTTGTGTACCAGCAAGAAAGCGGGCAGCGAAGGCAAGATCAAACCTTGTTCCTGCCAAGCGGGAGAGGCTGGCTTCGGGTGGTAATTTGTGCTGCCGGTGAGGCTCCCTACCTGGGCAGTCACTTAGCTGCACAAGGCAGGGAGGGCAGGGCCGCCAGAAGGCCTGGTGGGCATTGTTTCCATGGGCTGGAAAGATTTTTGCAAATCTTTCTACAAATGATGATCTCTATCCACATAAAGTGGCATAATAGCCTCTTTGCTTTGCTGAGTGCTGCTGGCTGTTCAAGTGCTTATTTCTGGATTCTTGGCCCATTTGCTTTCCATTAGCAGTAATCCCAAGCCTGCAAAACTCCAATTACTAAGTGATAATAGAAATGCAGCTCTGCCTCGGAGTCTCTGGAGCTCAGGGTCCAGAGTGGGCTGGGGTTCCAAGCACAGCCACATTGCAATCCTATTTACAACATGAGAGCAAGACATCTGGCCCGGCCCAGGGTAAAAGACCCAGGAGACCTGAGTGGGCATTCTCAGAGGGTGTCTGCCCTGCAGATCCCAGGGAGCTGGTGGAAACAGGACAGGTGTTCCGGAGACAGTCCAGGATGCTCAGACAGAGGAGGAGGAATGGAAGCTACAATGGACGGAGCTGAAGGAATGTGTGCTCCTTAGAATTCTGGGGTTGGGGGAAAGATGTGCTAGGGACTGAGCTGTGTCCCTCTCCCAAATTTGTATGTCAAAACTTTAACCCCCCGTGTGAGGGGTTTTGGAGGTAGGGCCTTTATAGGTAATTAGGTTTGGATGCAGTCATGAGGGTATCACCCTCATGATGGGATTAGTAGCTTTCTTTTTTTTTTTTTGAGACGGAGTCTCGCTCTGTCGCCCAGGCTGGAGTGCAGTGGCCGGATCTCAGCTCACTGCAAGCTCTGCCTCCCGGGTTCACGCCATTCTCCTGCCTCAGCCTCCGGAGTAGCTGGGACTACAGGCGCCCGCCACCTCGCCCGGCTAGTTTTTTGTATTTTTTAGTAGAGACGGGGTTTCACGGTGTTAGCCAGGATGGTCTCGATCTCCTGACCTCGTGATCCACCCGTCTCGGCCTCCCAAAGTGCTGGGATTACAGGCTTGAGCCACCACGCCCGGCCGGGGTTAGTAGCTTTCTAAGAAGAGACTGGAGCACTTGCACCCAGCCCCTCTCCCTGCCAAGTGAGCTCACAGTGAGAAGGCGGCCGTCCACAAGCCAGGAAGAGAGCCCTCACTGGAACCTGGCCATGCCAGCACCTGATCTCAGACTTCCCAGCCTCCAGAACAGTGAGAACTAAAGGCCTATTGTTTAAGCCACCCAGTCCCTGGTATTTAGTTATGGGGAGCTGAGCAGACTGCAACAGGATGACAGAGAAGAGAGTGACTGTAGATTCAGAGTGAGGTGGAGGTCAAAGTCAGGTAGGGAACTTCAGAACTGAGCCAAAAATGATGAGAAAATTCACCCCCTTGGTGGCTCCTGGTGAAAATTCACTACTCTAGGGGCCAGGGCAGCTGTTTTGTATATGTGTGTGTAGTAAGAAAACAAAAACAAAAACAACCACACACATAACAAGGCCAGGCACAGTGGCTGATGTCTGCAGTCCCAGCACTTTGAGAGGCTGAGGCGGGTGTATCACTTGAGGTCAGGAGTTCCAGACCAGCCTGGCCAACATGAGGAAATCCCATCTCTACTAAAAATACAAATAATTAGCCGGACATGGTGGCGCAGGGCTGTAGTCCCAGCTACTCAGGAGGCTGGGGCAGGAGAATGGCTTGAACCCGGGAGGCGGAAGTTGCAGTGAGCTGAGATCGTGCCATTGCACTCCAGTCTGGGCAACAGAGAGAGACTCCATCTCAAAAACACAAAACAAAAAATGCATAACATAAAATTTACCATCTTAACCATTTTTAAGTGTATAGTTAAGCAGTGTTAAGTATACGCACATTGCTGTGCAACCAACCTCCGGAACTTTTCATCTCTCAAAACCAAAAGTCTGTACCTATTAAACAACTCCCATTTTCCCTTCTCCCAAGGCTCTGCACTCACCATCCTACTTTCTGTCTCTATGAATTTGACACTCTCATCATCTCGCACAGGTGGGATCATCTGGTATTTGTCCTTTTGTGACCGTCTCCTTTCACTTATCACACATCCAAAGTTCGTCCATGCAGTAGCATGTGTTGGATGGACTTTCTGTCCTTTTCAAGGCTAAGATTCCACTGTGTGTTTGCATTTTCCTTATCCATTCGTCCACCATGGAACACCTGGGCGATGTCCCCATCCTGGCTGCTGTGAATAATGCTGCTCTGAGCATGAGTGCGGAGCATCTGTTTACAAAGGAGACGGTGAGACAGTGCAGCAGCACTCAGGTCAGTCCGTCTGCCCCTCATCCCATCAGCTCCTCCCCAGAAGATTGACCACTGGATTTTTTTCTCATAGGAATCCCTGCCCTCAGCGCCAAGCTCCCTATACATACTGATCAGCTCTGCTTTTGGCTGCTGCCTCTTGTTTCAAGCCCCCAAGAATATCTCCCTTTTTTTCCATTTCTCTCTCAACCTTAAAACTATCCACCACCCTTAGTCTGTTCCATTATCAAGCCCGTCTGCTGACTTTCACCAAGCACTGTCATTTCCTCTTCCATGTTTTCCTTCAAATTCTCCAAGATCCTCTTTAAAATATACTAGCAAGGTAGACTCACCTGACTTTTCTCTATTTCACACCCAGGGACAAACAGATCCAAAAAAGTCAATAGAATTTGTAGAAGATGTTGATAAGCACTTGGCTGATTTTTGTTGCCTCGTTTAGATCGCTGCGTCCTGTGCCCCTCGGAAATCTCATAATTCACGACTGCTGCCAGCGGGCAACAGCGTGGAGCATTTGTCATCAAACGAAGCCTGTTGTAAAAGTGTTCTTTCTAACGATAAAGAGCAGCAAAGAAAACAGGCTGCCGTGGTCTTCCTCTCTGACGCCTCTGACCTCGTTGAGTAGTTTCTCACTCAAATTGTTCATTGTGGCAGCAGCCACATTCTTTTTGAGAGTTTAAAAAGTTAACAGACTCCTTTTTTAGAGCAGTTTTAGTTTTATGGAAAAATTGACTGGAAAGTATAGAGAGTTCCTATATTACTGCCTCGGTCCCCTCCCCACCATCATTTCCCCTGTTATTAACACCTTGATTCTGACTCCGGGGCTGCCCTCTCTCAGGAACTGGAGCTGACCTGGGTGCCCAGTGCCTGCCCCACCCTGGAGAGGATCCAAGTCCAGCGTCTAGCTTTTCACAGTCCACCTCTGCCGCAATGGGCCTGGCTGTGATCAGCCCTGCTCTGAGACAGGAAGGCCCAAGGGCTGTTGCGTGGCTCAGCTGCAGGGGCGTCTGTGCTGTGACAGGTGTCCCACCAGGTCACGTAGGGTGGATGTCCACTGCCTGAACCCTGAAGGCCGGGCAGGGAGACAAGGCTGGGGGGCCCAGCGAGGAGCATGTGTCCCTGAAAGTATCTGGGAACCTCCCCAGGAAGGCAGTCTCATCACACACCGCAGGCCAGGAGCCAGAGACTTTGCTTAGTGATGGCAGCAGTGCGAACATCTAGAGCTGTCCTGCCGGCACCCAGCAGGGCCCTCAATAGAGTCATCTACTGGCCAAGCTGGACTTGTCTGAGCCAATCTTTAGTCTCTCAGCACCTTCCCAGTTTGGGGTGTGCGGGTGCAGAGTGGGGACAAAGTCCCAAGTCTTTCTCATAACAGCATCCTGCACAGAGATTACTGCAGGATGGTGCTCCCAGCAGGGAAGAGCATGGCTCCTGCCACACAGATGCTAAGCAGCCCCTGGGGGTGGAATGACAGACGCCCTCTATAGGAAGCACACTGTATTACACACAAGGAGCGGAGTCAGTTTATACCACGCCCTGGTCTGCCGTGGGGATGGAAAAGGGAGTCTGACTGGACAATGGAGAGCTTTTGGATCAAGACTTTCATAGATCCAGTGTATCCCTTTACTCAGTCACTTAATACCTACTTATTTAAAAACACTCGGGAGCCCAAGGCAGGCAGATCACGAGCTCAGGAGTTTGAGACCAGCCTGGCCAACATGGTGAAACCCCATCTCTACTAAAAATACAAAAATTAGCTGGGCATAGTGGCACGCACCTGTAGTCCCAGCTACTTGGGAGGCTGAGGCAGGAGAATTGCTTGAATGCCGGAGATGGAGGTTGCAGTGAGCTGGGATCACACCACTGCACTCCAGCCTGGGCAACAGAGCGCGACTCTGTCTCAGAAAACAAACAAACAAACAAAAACAAAACTTCTGGGCCAGGCACTGTTCTAGGCACTAGGGAGTCGGCAGGAATAAAACAGGCTTGGCCCCTGCTGTTTTGGGGGGCACAAACAGAAAACAAAAAGACAAATAGACAAAAGAGTTATGTAAAGAAAGAAACTGGGTGACCTGATGGTAACTGGGAGGTGGGAGTCTTGGGGGTGCAGGTAGACAGGGTGGGCCAGGGCGGGGTCTGATCGGAAGTGCTGGAGACAAGAAGGAGGAAACTATGGGAAGAGCTGGCGGAGAGGATTCTCACCTGGGAAGGAGAAATAGCAAGTGCAGCTGCCGATCTGGAAAGGAACGTGCAATAAGGAAAACAGGCCAGCAAGGTCAGGGCATCAGGAATAGGAAGGCGGGAGCAGGCGGCTGGAAAGCCAGCGGTGGTGGAGGGCCACAGACTATGGCTCCCATTTACCTGCCTTAGCACCCAGCTTCATGAGCCGCCCCAAGACCCCATGTCACTTGGCCCAGTGTCCTGGTGTGAGCACCGGCCTCCAAGCTGGAGAACCTGAGTTCTTAGCCCAGTTCTACCTCTAAAGTGGTGCAAGTCTCCCTAAGTCCTAACTGCATGTCTTTATCCACAAAGCAATATTGGAGATACGATTCTAAACTCTTAATATTCTCCAGCAACGACTGTGCCGTGCCAGCCACACAGATGACTCACAAAGAACTCCAGCACTCCCAGTGCCAAGGTGCCAGGCTTGCATTGAAAGAGTCCAGAATCTTCGCCTGCAAACCCTGCTGCTGCTCCTCTAAGAGTGGAAACCTGCCAACCCGCAGCCGAGGGACACTAACAACTCACTTGGCCGGTGAGCAATGTCGCGGCTGTGTCCAAGAGAGGAGAGGCAGGAGGAGAGCGGTAACGGGCAGGAAGCCTCTCCCAGACAATGAGCGTCTTCAGAGTCCTGACAGAGCAGGAGTCTAAATTGAAACATCCCGGTGCAGCAGAGTGATCGCACTAAAGCAACTTGGCAAAGCATCAGACAGCAGGTACCGTGGCTGCCTGCGACGGGAGGCTCCGGCTGACTTCCTAATTGGGCCAAAGCACCTCGAGTGCCCTGAAGTTCACTTGCACTACCATCAGTGGCTAAAACAAAGAATCGTTTCATCAGTTAAAATGTGTTTCCAAGGCAGCGTTGTGCTCTTCCCTGGAGAAGCTGCTGGACTTGCTCTTATGATCTGTGCTGGCTTTGAGACCCGCGTCTGGGGCTGCAAACCCAGCAAGCCTGGAGCCCGCGCCCAGGCCTCAGCGTGTGCTGCTTGGACTTAGCTTTTAGTGACTGTTCACTTTGTTCCTCCTCACTCACCACCGAACAGACAATGTTTAGCCAAAGGTGCTTTGGGGCAGGAGGGACACACTCCACCTTGGGTCTCTTCTGGGCGCGTTCACCGGGACTCAGTGATGCTCGGCCTTGATGCTTCTCGATCCATCTGCTACTGCTGTTTGGGAAAGAGCCCCGCATTTTTGTGTGTGGGGAGGCACGTGTGGCCACGCTGCTCCTCACCCATGTTTCCTGCGACTCTAGTAAGCCTTTCGGAACCCTCTCCTCCCTGCTCCCACCCCTTTAAAGACAGTAGTAGCTGCGTAATCAAAATGTGCCCACGAGCACTGATGTTCAGAGTCAGCAAAGGGCTGGATGTATTTATATGCGTATTTTTGTCGGTACTTTTCTCATGCCAGTGTGTGCCTTTCTCTGTGTGTCCTGGGTGTGACCTGGGGCCAGCCTGTTTCTGTCAACGGCACCAGGGAAACGGTGGAAAGGAGAGGAGCGTATAGTCGTTACAAGGCTGTGATATTTGGGAAATTAAATGAAAAGTCCACTGTGCCCTCCCCTCAGCCTCTCCCTCTTGAAAGGCAGAGCTGCAGGGGAAAGGCTGAAATCAGCTTCATTTCCCTCCATTCCTGGCTCTAATAATACAGGAGAACCAAGGTCAGAAAACACGCAGAGATCATGCTCACAGTATGGAGTTTCTTCTAAGTAATACTTTCCTGATTCATTTTATTAAGAAATTAAATAGTTGATCCATTTGAACTCTCGTGAATAGATATTAAATGTTGCTTATTATAAGAATGCTAATAAATCATTAGGCTTTTTATAAAAAAAAATTAACCACCAAATGGCTAACAAATTAAATTTAAATCATTAAGTCTGATATTCCTAGAGAGGATCACAGGGGGTGGTACATTAGAGAACCTGTTTTTATTTTGTTTGGTTTTAAACACAAAGAGCCCGTGCTGGCTGCTGGCTCGAGCCTCCCTGGCCCCTTTCCAGACTGCAGCGAGCATCTGTGAGGCAGCTGACCGGGCGGAGCGGCCGTTTGGAGGGTGGCCGGGCTACCTGGGCGGCGGGGCCGAGCCGGTGACCTCGGCCTCATTAGTCCTGGCTCTAACCAGCCGCGCTAATCAGCGTCAACATGTGCTGCTCACGTGTTGATTGCTCTGTTGCTCATCACCCCTTCCAGGGCTGCCGCAGGTAATTAAAAGCTCTACCGCGAAGATGGCCGATCAGCCTCAGCTAAGCTTAGAAAGAACTATTGTCCCCTCTCAGCGTAAAGGATGCAAGAAACAGGAAGCCCCTGGTATGGGGACACAGTTTAATCAGAACTCAGAGCGCACTAGGCAGAACTCAGTCTGCCTGGACTGCAGAGAGGCCTTGGTTGAATATTTCATCCTCGTGTAATGTACTGTTGCGACCTGACTCAATTCACCATCTCTTATTAACATTTTAACACAGCGGCCTTAAATTAGAAGAGAGTCTGTGATATTCTAATTTGTAAAACCGTAACAGACTGCTTTATTTGATCAGCTGCAGCAAACCAAGATAGTCTGGTATATATCAAAAGTTTGTCTGTTTTTTTTTCTTCTCTTAAAGCAATGATATGAATCATACCTTGCATATTCACTATATTACAGGAGATAAAAATACAGGCAAAAAGAAAAGGATCAATTCTTTAAGAAAAGAAAATCTAATTTTTCCCTCCTCAAGTGATGTTATCCGGGCCAAGACATGCAGACATAGAAAGGGGCAAAGTCTTGGTGGCGGGCGCCTGTAATCCCAGCTACTCGGGAGCCTGAGGCAGGAGAATCGCTTGAACCTGGGAAGTGGAAGTTGCAGGGAGTCGAGATTGTGCTACTGCACTCCAGCCTGGGCGACAAGAGTGAAGCTCTGTCAAAAATAGAAAGAAAGAAAGAAAAGAAAGGAAGGAAGGATGGGAGAGAAGGAGGGAGGGAGGGAGAGAGAGAAAGAAAGAAAGGGGCAAAGTCAACAGCAAACAGACACTTCCAAAGTGCTTTCGGGCTGGAACCATACTGTCATCTAAGGCAGCTGGCACCTCAAAGCATGAGCCTACAGATTCTTTCATGGGGTCTACAGTGTCAAAACGATCTTCATTATAGTATTAAGATGTTTTTTGCCTTCTTTCACTGTGTGGACATTTGCACTATGCAACCAAAGCAATGGTGAGTAAAAGTGAGGGCGAAGGAATCAGAGGCAGTAGTGTCCACATGCACTCCACCACCACATATTCAGGGAAGAAAACAAAGGCAGAAAAGTAAAAAGACCATTTCACTTAAGATATCCTCAACAATGCTGGGGGGAAAAGTATTCTTTGTAGGGAACCTCCATGTTGATGAGTCATCTTTTTCACACTCCCTGGGTGAGATGGGAAGCATGCTTGAAGCACTTCTGCACGTTGTCCTCAGGAAGAGCGCCACACGACTGTTTGAGTTGCAAGCTCAACTAGCCCCTTTGTTCATGGGATGCCTTTTTTTTTTTTTTTTTTTTGAGACAGAGTCTCGCTCTGTGGCCCAGGCTGGAGTGCAGTGGCGCGATCTCAGCTCACTGCAAGCTCCACCTCCGGGGTTCACGCCATTCTCCTGCCTCAGCCTCCTGAGTGGGATGCCATTTTTACTTCAAAGAAAGAGTGACTGTGGATATTCAGATTTGGGGACATGATAGACGTTTTCTTGAAAATGAACAAAGTAAGCCTATCTATCACTTTGAGGGAAATTAAGTGATCAAATGATAAATTCAAGCTTTCAAGATAAATCGGAATTTTGGAAAACTTGTTATCGGTCACTGTGAACTTGACAGCTTCCCAGTACTTAAAGAGATTTTTCTCAAATTAGTGGTGATGTTTACAAAAGCGATTTGGGATGTTGCATAATGAAATGTGTCGATACTTGAAAGATCTGCATAATTCAATGAACTAGTAGTTTCCAAATGACCAATAATATCATGTGTGGGTTAAACATCAATTCAAAATACAAGATAGACCAAATGATTTTAATGTAAGACAATATGAAATATTCGTTAATATGATTTCAGATTTCACATTGCAACTAGCTTTTAAGAAATTTTCATATATCAAATTGTGGTGCAGTACCAAAGACTAGCCACAATTTTCTGAAAATGCTATTAAAATATGCCTCCCCTTTCCAACTACATATCTGGATTTGGCTGGATTTTCTCCACATATTTCAGCCAAAAAAACTTACTGCAACAGATAGAAAACACACAGAAATCAGAATCCAGCTGTTTTCTATTAAGCCAGACATGAAAATCAGCTGCAAAAATATAACATGATGCTGCTTTTTTCATTAAACATTTTTTTGTTGTTCTGGAAAATAGTTATTTTTTCATAAAAGTATGTTATTTATGTTAACATGTAAAGGGTTTACTATTGGTATTTTAAGTGGATTAAAATATTTTTTAAATTTCTCAGTTTTAATTTCTAATGTAAATATTGATAAATAGCACCCATGAAACCAAAGTTTCTTTGGGGTCCTCAGTAATTTTTAAGAGTGTAAAGGGGCCCTGAGACCAAAATGTTTAAAAAAAATGTTAGCATGAGACAGCAGGAGAAAGAGGCTCCAGAAGAAGCAGTACCACAGGGAATGTTCCAGATTAAAGGGGCTAACGAGACATGGTAACAAAATGCAATACCAAACTCTAGACTGTATTCCACATGGAAAACACTAAAAAGAAATGTATTGGATCAACTGACAAAACTGGGATAGGAATAATAAATTAAAATATTCTAACAACATTAAACATATTTTTGTCAATAACCATACTTAACTATACTGGATATGAAAATGTCCCTATTCTTAGGAAACAAACGCTGAGTATTTAGGGGCCAGAGACCATGTTGTAACTGACCCTCAAATGGTATGCATGTGTATGTATGTGTGTGTATGTGTGTGTGTGTGTGTGTATATGTGTGTGTATACATATATAAAACTCTTTTATAGCTGTTACTAGCTAAGAAACTAAGATTTCCTGCACAGGAGTTTGAAATTCAATGTGAAGGCACAAAATTCCTATGAAGCAAGTATCATTTTTCAACTCAACAACGACTTTAACACTGAGGATATGAAGAGCCACTGAGGATATGAAGAGCCACTGAGTAGAAATTACACAATTAAACTGTTACACAATTTTCCAAGCAAGGGGTGTGTTGTGGCCAACAGCATGAATGACAGAAGTTACTAGCCTCCTTCTCCCCTGCAGCCTCCTCTATTGAATGTGGAATGCCAAGGACCCTGTCAGCCTCCCTTGCAGCTAGGGGTGGCCATGTGACCAGTTGTGGCCAAAGGGATGGAAGAGAATATTTGCTGGGGCTTCTGAGAAAGTTTCTGCTTTCCTGATCAAAGGGATAGCCAAGAGCGAAGAAGCCTCATCCCCACTCTACCATCCATCTCCTTGCATTTAGTGTGAATGGGATGCCTGATGCTGTTTGACAAAACAAGCCTGAAGACATAAAAGATAGAAATAAAGAAAAAAGCCTAGATCTTTGCAGATATCATGGAGCAGCTGACACAACTCCCGCAAATGCTTGCCACTGTATTTACTATGTGAGGAAAAATATGTTACTTGTTTAGTCACTGAAAGTCAGGGGCCTGTTACTTACATGCATTACTGATGCCTACTTATTCAGAGACTGGGGAAAGGCAGAATAAATCAAAAGGCTGCACACCATGCCCACCGCTGCAGAGGAAGCAATTCCAGAACAGAATGTCCATTTAAAACCTGGACCAAATGGCATGTTTAAGTTTCTAACAGCTTTCATTAACAAAAGTTAACATAAAGAACTCCTACAACAGAAAGCATTCAATAGTGATTTAAGACCTGGAAAGGTCAAGAAATCCTCTAATCAGATGGGGTTCAGTGGAAGCATCATTTCTGGGTTTTCTGCCAGGTGTCCATTATTGCCAAATTCCTCATTCAAAACTATATATAGGACTGCTTTAACTGAAACACAGAAGTTAAAAATAAGACATTTAAATAGTAATCTCCTGTCTCTCTCAAAGATAAATGTGCCCATTAGCCCTGGCTGCTAACAGGAAGATTTCTTTCTCTTACATTCCAGATGGCAATTTTTTTCAAGCCATTCACAAAGAAATCAGCATGAAAAAAATACTTTAGGAAGTTGGCTCCTGCTCAGCTACCTCACTGAATTAAAGTGCAATCAAGTTCATAACTTTTAAGTGGAAATATTAAAAATGCGTATGGAGCCCCTCTGCATAGGGTCCTGTGCAGACGTGGAGAGAAATGGTAGCCAGGCACCAAGATACACAGGATGCCACATGTGCTCTCTGGAGTTTATGACCTCGTTAGAGCAGGACAAGATACCTATGAAAAGTTAAATGAAATGTTTCAATAACAGTTCTAGACAGTAGAAGAGATATCATAAAACAGTACATGATTCATTGCCAGCAAGATGGTTGCTGACCATAACTGCCGCAGGATTTCAAAGAAGAAGAAGTCACGTCAAGCTCAGGAAGGTCTGGGGAGACTTTATAGAGGAGGCAGGATCCAACGGAGTCTTGAAAGATGCATGGAAACCTGGGGATGGTCAAAGGAAGCACAGGAAGAGGCTCTTAGAAATGCTGGGTTTAGGCCATGAAAGGTGGCTCATGCCTGCAATCCCAGCACTTTGGGAGGCCAAAGCAGGAGGATCGCGTGGGCCCAGGAGCTTGAGACCAGCCTGGGCAACATAGTGAGACCCCATCTCTACAAAAAATATAAAATAAATAACAATTAGCCAGGGAATTAGTGTGGGGATGCGTGTCTGTGGTTCCAGCTACTTGGGAGGCTGAGGTGGGAGGATCACTTGAGCCCAGGAGGTTGAGGCTGCAGTGAGATATGATCACGCCACTGCACTCTAGCCTGAGTGACAGAGTGAGACCCTGTTTCAAAAAAAAAGAAAGAAAAAAAATGTTGATTTTTTAAAAAGAAAAATCCTTCAAGGTAGGTAACTGGTACACGGAGGAAGGCCGCTGGGTGGCGGAGGCAGATGGGGCTAGATTAGATGGTATAATCAAATGTGTCGATACTTGAAAGATCTGCGTAATTCAGTGAACTAGTAGTTTCCAAAATGACCAATAATATCATGCGTGGGTCATTTTTGCATTTTCAGAAAATTGTGGCTAGTCTTTGGTACCACACCACAATTTGATATATGAAAGTTTCTGAAAAGCTAGTTGCAGTGTGAAATCTGAAATCATATTAATGAATATTTATTATCTTACATTAAAATCATTTGGTCTATCTTGTATTTTGAATTGATGTTTAACCCACGCATGATATTATTGGTCATTTGGAAACTATTAGGTTAGAGAGATGCACTGCACATTCGGGAAAGGATGGCAGCAGAAGATGGGAGCGGCCCAGGTGTCCACTGGCGCATCAATGGCTAAATTAAAGATGGTGTGTGAACACGATGGGCGATTCTGCAGCCTTCAGATGGAAGGAAATCCTGACACAGGCTGCAACCTGGATGCACCTTGAAGACATGATGCTAAGTAGCCAATCAAAAAGAGAAAATTCTGTACGATTCCACTTACATGAGGTATCGAGAGTGGTGAAATTCATACAGAAAGTAGGATGGTGGATGTCAGTTCTGGGGAGGGGGAAGACCGAGTTACTGTATAATGGGTATGGAGTTTCAGTTTTGCAAGATGCAGAGCTCTGGAGATGGATGGTGGTGATGGCGGCACAACACGCATGTAATTCATACCACTGACCTGAAATATGGCTAAGAATGGCAGCAGCCAAGCAAAGTTGTGGACCGGGGCTCCAGAGAAGAGATTTGGCAGTTGGCTACCAAAACTAAGGGCAACACCTTTCCATGCCCGAGCAGTGAGCAGATGCTACAGTTTTCTCTCATTAACAGAGAACTCTTCCCCTGATTTTCTTGGGAAATACTGAACTCATTTTAATTTAATGAAGGACTTTTTTTTTTTTTTCTGAGATGGAGTTTTGCTCCTGTTGCCCAGGCTGGAGTGCAATGGTGCGATCTCGGCTCACCGCAGTCTCCACCTCCCGGGTTCAAGTGATTCTCCTGCCTCAGCCTCCTGAGTAGCTGGGATTACAGGCGTGCACCACCACATCTGGCTGATTTTGTGTTTTTAGTAGAGACGGGGTTTCTCCATGTTGGTCAGGCTGGTCGCGAACTCCCGACCTCAGGTGATCCACCTGCCTCGGCCTGCCAAAGTGCTGGGATTATAGGCTTGAGCCACCACACCCGGCCAGGACTTGTAGAATTTTTAAAAGTCTTTGGCCTTGGAATCAGGGTAAGAACCCAGCTCCTGCGGACTCTTCATGTCTGGTCCCTGCCCTCTCCCCAGGGTCTGCCTCCAGTGGGTACAGATGCAAAATAAATAGACAACCCAATTACAGAGGAAATAAAGTGCAGGTGGCACCTGCGTGGCTCAGGGATGTAGGTGGCAAATTGCGGCTTCATCTAAGAACTTGTCTAATATCTAGCTATCCAGTCTGTTCTAACCTTCACCCAGGAGCCATCAGAGAACCCAATACATGGTAGGTACTCGGTAACTATTTGAGATTCATATACCCTCACGATGAAATGGCTTTAGATTTCCAACAGTTGTGAAATAAAAGTTGAGCTAGCTAAAGGTCTCTCCAGAAGAATTCTGGGGCACCCTGCTCTAAATGCGACTCCTGGGCCCGGGGTTATTTTGCGGGCACCTCTGCAGCCGGTAATCCATAGCTCTAGTTATCACGGTTCCCTGGCAAGAGAGCTTGCAAAGCACCCCAACCTTGAATTCTGGTCCTTCCCTGGAGGTTTAGACAGGCCTCCTGACTAATGATTTGTAGAAACCACAATTTTTAGAGTGGCTTTACTTTAACAACAACAAAAAAAGTGACCTATAAATATTAAAACTTCTTATCAGCCTCACCAATGAGAAAACTCCCTCCCTGCATTCCTCAGGCCCTTTTGCAACAACCTAAATATTTTTAATCCTCAGGTAGACACAGACATTGGAAGATCAAAAATTACACCAGGGCCACAGGAACGTCAGCTCACTGGGCTTGCAAGCCTCCATTTTTATTCATGAGCTCAGTTTGTATGCTTGTTCTCTTACTTTGCTTCATTTTTAGTTTAGGAAAAGATGGCTAATACATTAGCTCACTTTCACTGCTGGATCTTGTTAGGCTTCAGAAGTCTTTAAGGACAGACTCCTAAAAGACTAAAAGGGAAGAAAGCAGAAAATATGTCAGGGAAATGGAGTTCCTATCATTTCACTCACAAATTTTGCCTTTTAAATGTAGTCCTTCTACCGACGCTTCCGTGAAAGATGATTTCCTTATTGTCATTTATTAGCCATGACAAGCAGCAACATTGGCTCAGATACAGTCTCCCTTCACCACAATTATCTAGTAATGCCTGAGAGGCAAAAGACTGCGCAAAACTCCTTCCTTCTGGAAAGCTTCTCCCGAAGGCACCAGTTCAAAGCAAACCTCTATTAACTGGAACATGAACATCTGCAGAATTCTCTGGATAGGACAGTTCTACTATTCTTATAGTGATCCTAGAATCGAAGACATAATCACACTCCAGTCACGAGGAAACCAGGGTCGGTTCACAGGTGGAAGCGTCACAAACCCCCAGCGACAGCATGTGCTCCCCAAATAATCCCCCACCACTGTCCCGAATACCTGGACTTCCCTTTCAGCAAAGACCCTTCCCACCAGCCTCCCCTCAAAGAGAGAAAAAGAAAAAAGTCAATTTTCTTTTTCACTAAAACTGAATGTAACAACCGACAAAATATAAGATAGTATCAAGATTAAATAAATTAGATGTGCTACTGGCTTATCAGCCCCTTATCAGCTTATCAGACATATTTATAATGTGATGTGACGAAAATGACACACTCCATGCTAACAGGACTCACAAGTCTTGTGACTCGCAGCAATATAGAAATCTCTTATTTTCTACCTTTCAGTCTACTGATTCTGTCTTCCACATACCTTTTGTTTTACGTATTTTGGAGCAAACAGAGGGCAAGGAGTTTGGAGGAGAAAAGAGAAGGAAATTTAGAAGACAGACCTGGAAAGAGGATAAGGTGAGAAGTCAGCAAAGGGCAGAACTTGGGACTGAAGCCCTCTGGCGGGGCAGAGGCCTGGGCCCTACCAGATGGCCACACCTGGGACCAGGGGCAGGGTACACAGGAGGGAGCGTAGGACCAGCGGCTGCCTTAGCATCTTACATAAATCTGGTCCATAAAGCAGCCCCAGCCATCAACCCTGGGGAGCGCACACAGCTCGGGCATCTCAAATTATTCTTTGGGCATTAAAACATATGTAATGTGCTTCAGAGACAATACAGAAAGGACAGGAGCGGAGAGTTAAGCATATAATTATAGTAACATAAAAACGTACATGCTCTGGTAAGGTAGATTTTAATAAGATTTTAATATTGGTAAGGAGCCAAATTACAGAATACCCTAGAATGTGGAATACAAAATCTCAGAGACAAAATAAAAACTCATGAAAATATAAGAGCACTTTAAAAAGGTAATAATCTTTAGGATAAAGAAAGCTGTTTCTCAACACAGGTACTGAGTATGTTTAATAAAAATTAAATGAGATTAAAGGGGCACAGACATGCTCCCCGCCCCGCGGTGATTAGGAAGGTGGTGTTTGTGTAGATGAAGGCATGGAGCCAGGGCACAGAGGAGCTCTGAACACCAATAGTGCTGCAATAAACTGTCTCCACGTGGGCGGAATTTCTCACAGTCCACTTCCGGGACACGAATTAATGTTCTCTCCAGTTGCAGAGGGGCTTGCAAATGAACCACGCTGGCATGCGGAGGAGGGGCAACACATCCACACCGGGGACCCCTCCCATCCACAGCCCCAGCTGCCACCACGGCAGGGCATGGGCTTTGGGGGTAACAAGGAGAGACAGGCTGTCTCCTCTAGGAACAACTCATTATTCAGCTAAACGAAATGGAAGAGCTCCATGTGACCAACAAACCCAAACTGAGCAAACACAACAGGGGGCCCCACCCCCAGAGGGATAATACGCCACCCCTCTGTGTGCAGCGGGAGAGCAGGGATGGAGGCAATATTCCTGGTTCAGTTCCGCTCCTCGTCTGTCAGGACAGATGTGCCGCCCGATCTCAGATTCCAGGAGGGTGGCTGGGGGTTTCCCTCAACTCCGCAGCAAAGACTTCAATGCTACTGTCATTTGAGGCCTAATTTTCTTCCAAGGGCACTATATGCCATGCTTCACTTGGGCCAGATGTTCAGATCAGTGTGTCTGCTCGTCCCCGCTAAGAACACAACAACGATTATTTATTTGTCCTTCCAGCACTTGTAGCAGTGAAGAGAGGCTGCCGGATTGCAGCAGATGACAGACAGCTGATGCTCCTCTGAAGAGCCACAAGCATCCCAGCCAGCCAGGACACAGGAAGGGGAAGCGCCCTTGTTCTAGCCCGGTGCACCAGGCCACCACAGGCTCCCCTATTTTAAACTCTAAATCAATAGTTCAAACAGATGCAGATTCCATGTGACAGGAGAGACAGTAAGGAAGATTTGAGGCTTTATATTCTTTAGATGTCGACTTTTGCCATACTGGCTAGTAAAAAGTTATGTGTAACTTCAAGATGAAAGGCATTAGCAGCTTCTTAGAAGAGGATAATCCCAATCTTCTGGAGATTCAATGAGATGTAACTCACTGAAGCTTTTGACTCGGTCTGCTGTTAATTGAATCAAAGTCAATGACAATCTTGCTGCACTTCGGTGTGAATTTCCTAAAAATAAAAAAAACAAAACCAAAACCAAAATACAGTTATTATCTGGTGAGCAGTTACAGCAATTTGTTTACTTTGGCTTAACTCGTATTTTCTGTGCAGAGAAAAAAATGTCCTGGGATTCACTTGCTACTTTATCTCTACAGGAGCCAATTATAGTGCAGCATACAGAGAGAAACACGGACCAGAAAAGACGTGGGCTGGTGTGGCTTGTATGGTTTTCAGCTCTCTGAGTTCACGAATTCGTGGGGAGTCAAAGGATTTCTAACAAGTTAGCTGCACAACATGATATCTGATTACTAGTTTTCCCATTAGATGTATCTTATTTTCTAGAAAATTTCGGCAGCCAAGTTGGAGTTGCTCTAATGCAAAAAATATAGTAAATTTTCTTTTGCCACTTATACATAGCAAAAAACGACTACCTTTAGTGAGGAGTAATTTTTCAAATTACATTCTAATAATGCAAACATAAAATAAACCAACTTTTTCTTTTTTTTTTTTTTTGCTCATTAACTTTTCACTCATTCCTCATTACTTCTACAACAATTAAACAGAAAATAGTTAGGAACAAAACAAATTCTTTTAAGAATCACTGAACAAGAGAGTAAGTAAATAATTTGAATTTAAAGTCTCAGAAAGCACCACAGTTGAGTTCATGAGATACGTTGAGCCACATTCCTAATGACCAGCACAGGGGGCCAGGCACGTCACCCATGACAACGGTGCCACCGCTGCTGAACGCCAATACCATGAAGCGCTGGAAAGCTATAGAGTCCCAACCAAATTTTCTGCCATGAATTAAAGGTGGCTAAGCTTACTTGCAAGTAAAATATACCTCACAACCTTATCTTAGCAAAGACAATCATAACAACCCGTAAGACTTCAAATCTAATGCAAAATGTTGCTGTAAAAAGAATTCCCAGGTGGCTCACACTTGTAATCCCAGCACTTTGGGAGGCCAAGGTGGGTAGCTCATGAGATCAACAGATCGAGACCATCCTGGCCAACATGGTAAAACCCCGTCTCTACTGAAAATACAAAAAAATTAGCTGGGTGTGGCAGGGGAGGCTGAGGCAGGAGAATTGCTTGAATCTGGGAAGTGGAGGTTGCAGTGAGCCAGGATCACACCACTGCACTCTAGCCTGGTGGCAGAGCGAGACTTGGTCTCAAAAAAAAGAAGAAAAAAAAGAATCCCCACTCTTTCAATCTGGCAGGCTACTTTCATCCTAAATTTTCTATGCCAAAGTTGTTACATTTGCAAAATTTACCAAGGTTTGGCGTTCCTATTATAAAACTTGTGAATGCTTACACTTCTCACTACTTGAATAATTAGTCTAACTCCTGGAAAGTTACTGAAATTAAAGTACAATCATTAAACAAATTGTCTTCAGATTTTCCGGTCACTGCTCTTAAATATCTACCCCTATAAGAGTCTTTAAATTCTTATGCCCTTGCATTTCTAAAGACACCTCCAAGTGTGGAAGTCAGGCAACACAAGGGGGAGACGAGGTCAAAAAGTCTCTTCATCCGCCTTCACCACCCCCCCGCCCTGCGTTCTCCCTGCTTACCGGAACGTCACCCCAGCCATATCAAACAAGAGCCTCGCAGCTGTTGCCTCGTCACTATCATGGTATTTATCAGACATGAAAATAACTTCTTTTATACCTGTAAGGTAACAATGGGAGCTCCCTCAGTATACGCACATACAGATGCTGCAAAAGACAGGCGGAAGCAGCTGGAGCGCTTTTAGTGCCTATGATTAATGACCTTTTCCGAGTGTGCTTGCAGACAGTGTCCAGTCACTGAAATACATATCTCCTTCTTTCTAATACAGCAGAGGACGGATTATATCTAATCTTCCCTCCAGTCTTTATGGATTTTTTTTTAAACAAATGCAAAGGGAAAACATGTCAAGCAGTCAAGCCTTGATCCGATTAACCAATTTCCCTTACTAAGGTAATCAAATCGTCTTTATTCACAAGGTAGCATCTCTTACTAGTGGGAGGACTAATGGAGGGAGTGGGGGCTGCTGGCAAATTCAGAGGTGGGCACCACGGTGCTTCCCAGCATGGCTTTGCAGACCACTTCGAACCAGCTCTACAGAGGGCAGATCTGTTTTCTTGTCCTGATCTCAGCAGGCAGCACTAACTTGGGAGCCAGGAATCCCAAGGGCCCCGCGCTGAAGGCTGCTGCTCCACCAGCCTCTGAAGGGAGAGGAGGCTGCAGCGTGGGGCCCACACTGCCTGGCCCACAGGCCCGCTGCCGCCTCACACCTGAGCACCGCGAGGAGAGCTTCCCAGGAACGGCGACAGCCAGAGCGAGGGAGCCCACGCGACTCCTCAGTACCAGCAGACCGCTTCTGCTCTGAGATCCACGGGGCTGGTGATAAACAGCCCCTTTAAACCACACATCTCGCTAAACATGATAAGTCTTTAAATCTCCAGCCGAGAGATTTATGGAGACAAAGTGTAGCTGAATCTCAGATGTGACAGTTTGAAAAAGGTGAAATATTCAGAATACAATGGTGTAGATTTATGGAAACTGTAACATAAGAAAACCTGAAGGTAGTGCCATTTGGGTCTTACGACATTTATATGCCATGGTATGTTGAGATCCTCGCATATCTACCATGTATTAAATACAAATTAAAACTTCATACGCAGACTCCCAGCTGACCTTGTTTCGGACAGAAGTTCGTTTCTCTCCCTCCCCCCAATCTATGCACAATATGTCAGAGAATAGTAAATTGACAGTAATTATATGCAACGCCTGTGTTGCTTTTTGGCAGCTTGCAGTTTAAGAAGTTGCAAACTAAATTAAAAACATGCTAAGAATCACAGAGGATGCAATTAGTCTTAGAATACCTGGCACCATTCAAAAACAAAACACAGGAAATATCTTGCAAAGTTGATAGTGCAATTAATTTAGATCGAAACAATGGCAATTTAAGATCAAACACATCAGCAGCAAGCTACTGGCGAGCAGGCAGCAATGCAAATGTGACAAATGAAAAGACCCGGTTCCTACCTGCCTGGATGATGAGCTTCGCACATTCATTACAAGGGAACAAGGCGACATACATACTACAGCCTTTCACATCGGTCGAATTTTTGTTCATGATGGCATTCAGCTCAGCATGGCACACTGTGGGTTTGAAAGGGAAAGAAAGAAAAACTTTGGTTGCAGCTGATGAAGAATTTACTAAGTGTTAACACATTCCATTCCCCGCTCTGAAATAACATATAACAGGCTCGAGTAAAAAAATTGATTAGAAATGGCAAGTACTAAGAATACCGAATGAGGCCCACGTGGTCTGGCTGTTGATGAGCAGTGAGGCCTGAAGGCACCCAGGGCGGCCAGGACGGTGAGGTCATGCGCCTTCTCCACCCTAAGCGCAGCTCCAGTTCACGGCTCCACAAGACCCTGGGGCATGAAAGTGCCCGCCTGAACTGGTGCACTGGTGTGCTGACGTGCACACACGGGCAGGTTCACTGTGGCCATTAAGAGGGCTAGGGGATTTTAAGAGCGAGAGAATCAACAAGTGACGAAGCTGAGCGTGTCCGTCCTGAGAGATCTGCTTCACCACATCGTGCTCAGCCCACATACGCACAAGGAAAAACGCCCGCAGCCAGACAGGGTCTCGTCCTGTCGCCCAGAGTGCAGTGGCATGATCATAGCTCACTGCAGCCTCGAACTCCTGGGCTCAAGTGATCCTCCCGACTTAGCCTCCCAAGTAGCTGGGACTACAGACGTGCCACCAAGCCCAGCTAACTTTCTGTATCTTTTGTAGAGATGGAGTCTCACTATGTTGCCCAGGCTGGTCTTGAAATCCTGGCCTTAAGTGATCTTCCCACCTTGGCCTCCCAAAGCTGTGGGATTACCGGTGTGGGCCACCACGCCCAGCCCAGTTTTTTTATAAGAAAAACATTCATCCACTGAAATGGCAATGACTAGTTGAGTTCTTGACAGACAGTCCATTCCACCCGTGATCCCAGGTCACATCTGGACCTGAGTTCAGAGTCAAGAGGATCCCCTTCCTCCCTCTCTTGAACCGGGCAGAGTCAATGCACACCCCAGGTCCAGCTTGCCTAGATGTTCCCACTCCCTAATCCACAGGGGACGTCCTCCTGGAGTGGGAATGAGTGGTGCCCACAGCACAGACCTGGGTTTGGCTCCCTCATCCTGCCCAGGAGGTTTCTGGATGGCCGTCTTGTATCGTTACTGAATTTTCCTGGGTGTGTTATCTAAAACTCTATTATAAACTCCTAACGGCAGTGACTTGCAAACCTCTCTGATACCAGAACACCCTTAGGCGCTTCCAAAATACAGAGATCTGTGCCCCATGCCTGCAGAGTGTGATGGCCTGGGCTGTGGCCTGGGCTTGAATGTGTAAGCGATTGCCCAGGTGATTCCAACGCACAGACAAGTTCCGGAAGGAAGCACTGCCTTCTGGCGCCCCTGGCATCCCAACACGTGCTATGCACACAAGTGCTAAAATAAGTATGTGTCAAATGAGTTAATGAATGACATGTGGCCATGGCCCACATCACACAAACCACCTAGAATATAAATATGGGGATCTTCAAGGTCTCCCCTACCCTCTGCAGCCCGCCAACCTTCCACACGTAACAGTTTCTTCCACGAGTTTTGAGGCTTTAAATGAACAGTGGCCTAAATTTATGGTGCTCATACGTTTCAGTCCTGACTCACTCGCTTCATCGCTGATCATTTACTGAGCACCTGCTCTGGGTCAGAGAGATGAAGGCCTGGCCACCCTCCCCAGCCAGCCTCCCGTGTTCGCGTGCAGCTGCAGCCACCTCTGTGTGCCTGGGTCCCCCAGCAGCAACGCAATGTTGCAGGCGTAAGGCTGACCAAAAGCTCTCTCAGGCAATGCTAGGAAGTATTCATTTTTGTCTACAAACTCCATGTTTTAGGAGGTCTCAGTCCTGCCTAAAACTGAGCAGTCTCTCCTGGTACTGCAGGAAAATCGAAAGAGGCAGATAAGCTGTGCTTCATTGACCACAGCCCATCAGAGAATAATCCTCCCTGGCCAGAGTGACCAGAGCCATGCCCCGAGACTCGCAGGTCTCATAAACCCTGACAGCATGGAGGACAAGGAAAGACAAGAGAAGGGTGCGAGGGCCCATGCTTGGGAAGGTGCAAGGCGTGGCCACATGCGCGCTGGCCTTGGAGGGGCTCCCGTGACCCCTTCTCCCCTTGTGACCAGGATACTCCAGAACTGGGTTTCATGCTGCTTGGTGTTAAAAACGATTACATGTAATTGTTTCTTTGATTTCCCCCTTGAGGGCAGAGCCCAGCCTAGGTTCTTTGTAACTCCCCCAGAGTCTAATGTGACGCCATGAACATAATGGGTGTTAAATATTTATCGAATGAATAAAGGAGGAAACGCAGATTCCAATTATTGATGGTGACGTTGGGAAGTACTCAAAGTCCTCTTAAATTCAAATATCAGAAATATGTTCTCCTACCTAATAAATAATTTTGATGGCGCTGGTATTAACATTCAGAACTACAGAGCCTCTGCATCTGTTATGAAACACTATGAGAACATCCTCTAAGAACTGTCAGACCAACTGCAACGAGCTTCCTCTACTTCATCTCAGGCAGGTTGGGGCAAAATTTAACAGTATAGGTCTGGATTCATTAGTGAAAATTACCATATGAAACAGATTCTCTTCGGCAGCATCTGACATCCCTGTGTATAGAGGGCGATTTACAGAAATAATGCACAAGATTATGAACAGACTTCCTTTCTTTTAACCAAAAAAAATCACAAGATGAAGAATGTAAAGCTTCTTGTTAAAAATACGTATACAACATATATCTGAATATTAAATTAAAAAAATATAAAAAACATATATATTATATCTGAATATTAATACCAGCACCATCAAAAATTATTTATTAGATGGGAGAGCATATTTCTGATATTTGAATTTAAGAGGACTTTTAATGTCACCATCAATAACTGGAATCTGCATTTCCTCCTTTATTAATTCGATAAATATTTAACACCCATATATATATGTTTATATATATATAAAGCTACTGGGCAATATGAACAATAGTGTGTCGGGCACACATGAGCCTCTAAAAGGAACAATCCAAAATCCCACATACATAAGACTGGACACTGACAAACAGGAAACTCAAGCATTCAGTGGAGGGTGTAAGATCAACCCCACCCTGGTCTCTCTTGCTGGTTCTTGCCCCCTTCCCCAGACCCCCTCAGCCCTGTCTGATATCACAGGCTTGCTCCGTCTGCACCTGCAGCAGTCCAGAGGAGCACCTGAGGCCGCAACCCAGCCCCGCCAACTTCGCAGCTCCCAGCTGCTGCCTGCTGTGGTCCTGCAATCCAGCTTCACTTTGTGGCTGACACTCGTCTCTCAGCTCCAGGATCTCCAGAGCCCTGAAACTCTGACCCTTGTTGTCCCCTAGGCTGCCCTGCACTTCCTTTTGGGCCTGTTCCACCTGAGGAGACTGGACTCAGCCAGGCCTCGGCCCCCAGACTGTCCTCAGAGAGGAAACTGGGGAAACGAACTTGATGACTTCCTCCAGTTTGTTTAAAGCAGGTGGGTCAGAGTCAAGTTTGGGAACTCATTTACTGGTGTCGACTGGCCATCAACACTGATCAAATAACAGGCACCTGCCAAATCCACTTCAGGCCACAAAGAGCACTGGATGCCTGCCTGGCCTGTGACGAGCTCGCGCCTGCCCTGGCTGGCCAGACCACCACAGGCCAAGCATCCTCCCCTCTGCACTCTCCACCTCTGCCAGCGAGTGTGGACAAAGAGCCCTGCAGCAAGGGGCAGCACGAGGGATCAAGGTCCAATTTGCTGCTTGGAAGGTGGATGACCTTCGACAGGGTGGCTGAGCACTCTTGTAATTTGCGGGAGTGACGGTGGATCTGGGAAAGTGCATTTCCAGCTAACTAAATAAAAGCAATTTAAAAAATACCAAGTACAACCAATGTTTGTGCTTTTCTCCTAAGGTTTCCAGTTTCATTCCTCAATCCTCCAGAACAGGTGACTTTCTCTAAAACCAGCTTTCACTATCAAAACACGGCCTCCTCTCCCCAGGCAAACACAAGGCCGTGCTCCCAGCCCCTCCCTCCCTCCATCTCTGACGGCTCCCCCTTCTCTTTGCTCGTTTTTCTTCTCCTGAAAGCATGCAAACTTAGTCCTTAGTCTAGAGGTCATCTTGTCAGCCTTTCAGGACTCTTCTTTTCCTCCTTTCAAGATGAAATCATCCTATCTACAACTGTTACTACAATTTATTTTTAAAATAATCGTCTTCTGGCCAGGTGCGGTGGCTCACGCCTGTAATCCCAGCACTTTGGGAGGCCGAGGCGGGTGGATCATGAGGTCAGGAGTTCAAGACCAGCCTGGCCAAGATGGTGAAACCCCATCTCTACTAAAAATACAAAAAAAATTAGCTGGGTGTGGTGGCGTGCGCCTGTAATCCCAGCTACTCCAGAGGCTGAGGCAGAGAACTGCTTAAACCTGGAGGGGCAGAGGTTGCAGTGAGCCCAGATCGCGCCACTGCACTCCAGCCTGGGTGACAGAGTGAGACTCTGTCTCAAATAATAATAATAATAATAATAATTGTCTTCTGACTCTGTAAAGCATACATAATCTCCGGTTTTCTCTAAAACAATGTTTTTCAAACTGCAGGTCATGAAATCAGTTCAGTGAGTGACATCAGCTTTTTCTTCTGTTTTAATGAAACAGATAAGAAGGGAAGGATAGAGATCAGAATGGATCCCACACACAAGGTTAAATACTATTCCTAAAAATTATGTTTCAGGTGTCAACTGTGTTTGCTGGGTCACCACGTATCTGCCAATTTCCGTGGTGTAGACATTTTTCCACACAGCCAATCTCCCACTCCCAGCATGACGTGGACTCGGGAAGCAATGTGCCCAGCTGACCTGGGAAGCAGTTCGCCCAGTTGACCTGGGAAGCAATGCACACAGTTGACCTGGGAAGCAGTGCGCCCAGCTGACCTGGGAAGCAATGTGCGCAGCTGGGTCTGATGACCTCATGGGAGCCAGCTCCACAGGCCACTGGAGGGTCTCGTCATGAAAACCCAAGGTCTCTTCTGGGCTGGAACGTTTGGATTCATCTGCTCTCTCTGGACTCCTCTCTACTCTAAAACCTCTCAGGACTACCACACACTTGTGTTCAACTTTACTTTTCTGTAGGTCCTTTTATTTTTCCTGCCTTTGTGGGCACTTCCCAAGGTAAAATACTGGTTTTTGATTTTTCTCCCATAGTCACTGACTTTTTATTTTTGAATTTTGAGTTTTGCTCTTCTTGCCCAGGTTGGAGTGCAATGACGCGATCTCAGCTCACTGCAACCTCCGCCTACCAGTTTCAAGCGATGATTCTCCTGCCTCAGCCTCCTAAGTAATTGGGATTACAGGCACCTGCCACCATGCCCAGCTAATTCTTGTAGAGACGGGGTTTTGCTATGTTGGCCAGGCTGGTCTGGAACTCCTGACCTCAGGCGATCCACCCGCCTCGGCCTCCAAAAGTGCTGGGATTACAGGTGTGAGCCATCACGCCCGGCCAGTCACTGACTAAGAATCCATCTGTTCATAGAGTCTCAGACACCAGATCCACCTGTAAAACCCTGAAATCTGAAGTCTAGCCATAATTGTCCATCTTCTCCCCAGGCCTTTTCTTTTGGGTGGTCTGGGGCTTCCATGTACCTTTCCTCTATGGGTTAATTACCTCTTATCCAAAATGCTTAGGAGCAGAATTGTTTCAGAATTGTTCACCCTCTATTAAAATATTTGCATCACACTTATCAGGTAAGCACCCCTAATCCAAACATTTAAAATCTAGAGTGTTCCACGAGCATTTCCTTCGGGTATCATGCTAGTGTGCAAAAGATTTCAGATTTTGGGCCAGGTGCAGTAGCTCATGCCTGTAATCCCAGCACTTTGGGAGGCCAAGTCGGGGAGATCGTTTGAGCTCAAGAGTTCAAGAACAGCTTAGGCAACATAGTGACAGCTCATCTCTACTAAAAATAAAAAAACTTAGCCAGGTATGGTGGCATGCACCTGTCGTCCCAGCTACTTGGGAGGCTGAGGCAGGAGGACCACTTGAACCCAGGAGGTCAAGGCTGCAGTGAGCTGTGTTTGTGCCACTGCACTCCAGCCCGGGCAACAGAGCAAGACCCTGTCTCAGAAAAAAAAAAAGTTTCAGATTTTGGATTTTTGGATTTGGCATGCTCAACCTGTACAATAAACATATCACAGATATTTGACAGCAATAAACGAAGGAATAAATTCACCTTTCCCTAGAGTGAACAATTTTGTTGTGTTGCCTGGATGAACTGCAGCAAGAGCTACAAATATATCCGAGAGCAAAAACTAACCAAGAAGTAATTGTGAGTTTTTATATTAGTAGTAGGAATAAGAACCAAGTATTTCAAAGATACAGTATCTAGGAAGTATTCATAAGTTAGTCTAAACTGTAAAAAAAAAAAAAAAAAGAAAAAAGAAAAAAAGATAAAATGTTCAACCTAGAATTACACATTTACACCTAAGCAATAAGTAAATTAAATCTGCAAACACTACATATATATTTGATAAGCACAAAGAGTGACATACAACTCTCCAGTTATTCCCAACCTTGTTTAAAAGGAAAAGAATCAAATGTTGAAAATATCAGATTAATGCTTAGAAGGTCTTTGATTGCCAGAAGAGACTCTCTGTTTCAGGTAATTATAAGAGAATTCATATGCTTTAGTTTTTTGTTTTTTTTTTTTCTTTTCTATTACTAACTGTCAGAATTCAGAACTGCATTAACCTTGGACCATGGAGAAGAGACTGTATAATTAGAAAACTGTATTTTTCAAATTCTCTCTTACTAGGGCTTGATTAATCCTTACTGTCTCATGTAGGCGGTTCTCTGGAAGTTTGACAAATTAACAGGATATATTCCATCCTTGGTTAGATTTAAGAGTTCAGCGTTTTATAGATTTGACTTTCACCTCATCTGATACAAGACTAATACAATATCTATTTTAGACAGTAGTATTATAAGGTTACTTAGATAGGTTTGTTTAAAAACCCTAAATAATGCTAAACAAATTCTAATTGCTGCCCAAATAATTTAGCAGTGATAGTGTTATTCTACCCTCAACTGATCTTCATCTGCTATGGAGACGTGACAGGAACTACCCGGGCCGGAGAAAATTTGGAGTCAGGAAAATGAAGATTCTGATCTCGTTCAGAACTCATTTTTAGTGACACAGGATTTTCCTTAAAGAAAACGATGTCCTTAGACCTGAGGGGTGTTCTGCCAAGGCTGACCTGAACAGGTGGCAGCCTGGTGCGGCGGCTCCTGCTAGGGTCAGGGTCAGAAGGCCAGGCACGGAGCGCCTGCTGCCACTGAGAACAGGCCTGCAACGCCTTTTGCCACCACCCCAAGCTGAGCCGTTCAGAGCACGGACAGTTCTGCTCACTGACAAGACAAGGGTCAGGACTCGAGCCAAGAAGCGTCTGCTCACGGCCTTCTGGAATGAAAAGGTGGGAAGCATCACCCTCTATTATTTCTACTGGGTTCCCACCCTGCAATTAACAAGTGACATGAAATGGCATACCCAAGTTCAAGGTTGACCTGTGCATTAAAAAAAAATAACTCAGTAGTAACTTAGAGGATCTTCTACTTCCATTCTGATGACAAAGCTTTTTGTCATTACTTCCTGAAGTTAGGGCCTAAGTGTTTTTACTTCTGGGGACCTACAGTTATCAGAGTTGCTAAACCTGGACACGTTGTCTCTGGGAGCACAGGCACCCCTGCCCCGGCCCCCGCTACCCACAGATGCCTGACGGAAACTTCCGCGGAGGGATGGGGTACACACTGGCTCCTCTAACTGATCCATCTGTGGAACTGCTTCACAGCCTCTGGTATTAAAATGGAATTTCAACTACTTGTTTCTTAATTATTGAAAGATATCCTGACAGGGCCTCATATGTCACTGCCAGCCTCCGGAGTACCTATCCTTCATGTCAATAATTTAACAACAGAATAGCCGCCACAATTAAGCCCCCCACCCACCCCCACCAAATACACTCTCCCAAAAGCCTATCAAGTGTTCCCAGTTATGGCTTCCACAAAATCTAAAGCAAAGATTTCTAGAGTTTGGGCCCAAATAATGTCACCCCTCTATCTTATCTCTCCTGCATGAAGTTCCTATTAGTAAAGTAGCAATCTGGCTCATTATCAGGGTTTTCAAATGACCTGAAATAAAGGTGGAACTGGGGAAGGGAGCACCATATAGAAATCAGCAGATATCACTTCTCTAAGATAGTTACACAAGGGAAGCCTCTCTGTTCCTCACCCCTCTCCTGGCTCAGGCCCTGTCTTCCTCCTTCCAGCCTGCTGGACTGCTCCAAAGCCTATGTGCCTCTAAGCCTGCTCAGACAGAGCCCTGTCCCCCACCTAGGGAAGCAGCCCTTAGTAACAGGGCTGGAGCAAGAAGAGAAAACAGTTTAAAACTCTCGCAGTTTCCCAGGTATGTTCTGGTAAGTTCTGTCTGCACACTGACCCCTGCCGGGTGGAGAGCTACCAGGGCTGGGTGTAGGCTGCAGGATGGAGGTGGGTCTGGTCCCTGCAGAGCTCACACCAGCTGGGCTGCAGATGCCCCAGCATGGAAATCAGCAGCGGCCCAAGAGCAAGCTAAAGCAACACAGCAGGACTGCTGAAGGAGTGCTGAGAAAATCCGGGAAACGGGGGTGCCAGGCACTGTTCACAGGTGCAAGGGGAACTGAATCTTCAAGTATCATGTTTCTGTAGAAAAATGTGTCAGGATTACAAATGTCTTTTCAGAACAAAGGGATTTAAATCCTAGGATGTGCCTACACAAAGATCATACCTTGTTCAAGTTCCAGCCTCTCTCAGCTACAAACAGGAATAACAATAGCCACCCCTTCCCATCTCACAGGGTCACACGAACAGCAAGTGAAGGACACCGCAGGAAAATGCTGTATGAACGCCAAAGAACTCTGCACACTGGGCCTTTGTCACCAGTACTCGGAACCGGACCTGTTTCCAGAGAAAGAGACTGGCTGGCAGGAACGGGATCTTCCTGACCAGAGACAACAAGTGACAGCGCTTCTGCCTCCCCGATCCCGCTGCACCCCACAGCCTACCTGTCCTTGGAATCGAGACACTCCTGCCCCCAGCCCAGCCCCAGCCCAGTGTGGCCTTTCTACTCAGAAGATAAAGTAACTGAGACCTCCCGCCACGGAGGGACGCATGATTCCACCTGAGAGGCATGACAGTGTAAGTCTGTGTGTGAAAATAAAGAGGAGAAGCAGGGGTGATGTGAAGAAACCTGCCGCATGCTGGAAAATGTGTGGGCTCTGTTCTGTTTCCACCTGTGTCCAGAGAGGAGGTCTCTGCTGGAAGAAAATGACAGTGAAAAGGAATTCTACCAAGGTCGGGGGAGAAAGTGGTGGGTCACTCGCTTAAAAGGCAGCCCCATGCTGCAGGCTCTGAGGGAGGCCTCCACACCCACGGCATCCACCTCCCTGCCCACGGCCCAGGGTCCTGAAGGCGGAGGCGAGAACTTCCGTCTCCGCTCCTGCGACAATGCACTCGGGGGTCTTGGAGACCCCTGGTTCTGCCTGTCTCCTCTGCTTCCTCCCCACCATGTCCTCACGCACTGCCCGCAACCTAGCAGTCAAGCATCTTCTTCAGCCTCAGCCTCGGACCCGAGGAATAGAAAGAAAAATCCCTCCCCAGGAACGCTTACGAAGACTAACATCTGTCAAGAGCACAGCACGGACGAGCTACGTGCTACATGTGAGTGCTTCCCACGCTCTCCCACCTGTGCCCACCTGAGACCAGGCTGCCCTGGCCTGCCCAACCCAGCCTGCCTGCGAGAATACCCACTTCTCTTTCCCTCTCTCCCACTCTGCTCCCCATCCCTGCCCGCCTCCTCGCTGCCTCTTGCTAAAGCTGCAGGTGACAACCCACGGCGCCCAGGGGAGCCACTTAGCCCCAATGGTAGTGCTCGGGGCTAAAGAGCTTTCTGACTGCGGTACGGCCATTACTGGTAATAAACCCCCAGAACTCTAATTACGCTGCCTCCCTATGTGCTAAGGGCACACAGTCAGGTCAGGAGGAGGAGGATGTGGAAATAGCTGTTCTGCATCCACGCTAGGCCACGTCAACTCCCTTCCCACTGTTCATGTGAAAAGCACACGTGATGCCTAAAATGCGTGACGATAGCACCAAGAGAAACAGAGCACTAATCAGCGTTGATAGTACTGTGATGCAAATACGCATTATGGAGCTTAGAAGCCTCCTTTGTGTGTTAATAGTGTTTAGAGGGAAACTGGGCCTGAGCACTGGGCACTGGAAGAGGAGTCGGGATGTGTTCTAATTAGTTCCAGCTCTCCCTGGCCTGCCTCAGGCAGCGCACTGACCCTGTGTCGGCAGGTAGAAAATGGGGAACAACAGCCAACTCGGGATTCTCAAATAAGATGTGAGCTCCTAACACTGCCCTGTATTCCTAAGACATTCCTCTCCCACCCCACACAATCACCTCTTCTCTCCTCCCAGCGTCCAAGCTCCAACTCCCAGCTCTCTCAACCGGTGGTCTCGCTTCCTTCCTCCCTCACCAGAATGCTGCAACTGATCACACCCTGCCTTTCCCTCCAGGACCCTGTGTCTGCTGTCCTCCCACCGCCCCCCTCAGTCCTTCCTCTTATTACCAACCAGGGTGTCTGAGAGACCGATCCTCACAGCCTTGAACACCTTGCCTCTGTTCCAGATATCTCTATCTCACTCTCTGTCTTGGACTATTCCCATCAGCAAACAAACGTCTGCTGCAGAAAAGCAAAATCCAAAGCCAAAACCAGATTTTCCCATTCTACAAACAATGCAATCCTTTTCCGCGGCCTCATCTCCATTCCAGCTGCCACCCCACTGCTCTGCTCTCTTCTCGGCCACACATCCCAAAGCCCAGTCTAAATAAAGGTGTCCCCATCATCTCACCCTCTGTTCTCCTTCAAGTGGCTCCAACATGGCTTCCAACCCTATTGCTCCTCTGAAACGGTACTTGGCTGAAACTGTACTTGGCAGTATCACCTCTGACCTCCACATTGCTGAACCCCATGGGCAGGTTTTAATCTTAGGCCACTTGGCAGCCTCTGACACAGCTGACAGGCCCTCCTTCTTTTTTTTTTTTTTGACAAAGTCTCACTCTGTTGCCAGGCTGGAGTGCAATGGTGCGATCTCAGCTCACGGCAACCTCCGCCTCCTGGGTTCAAGCAATTCTCCTGCCTCAGCCTCCTGACTAGCTGGGACTATAGGCGCGCGCCACCACACCCAGCTAATTTTTGTATTTTAGTAGAGACGGGGTTCACCATGTTGGCCGGGATGGTCTCGATCTCTTGACCTCATGATCCGCCTGCCTCAGCCTCCCAAAGTGAGGCCTTCCTTCTTAAAACACTGCTCTGTGTGCTCCTTCTCATGGGCCCTTCTTTCTCCAACCACCTTAAGTGCTGGAGCCCTCAGGGCTCAGCCACAGCTACTCCTCCTTCCTCTGCACATGCTCCCTTGATCAGCCACCCAGGTCGCTGACACTGACATACCTGACACTGACACAGATATACCTGATATAGCCAGTCTGGACTAATCCCCACCTCATACACCCACCTGACCACCTGACCCTTTGCAGGGAGCTCTCATGGGCACCTCAGCCTTCAGGTGTCTAAATCTTCCTTGATCATTCCAAAATCTTGCTTCTCCTCCTCAGTATGCCTGTCTAGCTGCAGCAGCCAGAACTGTTTGGGGGGAGTCAGTCTACCTCTCCCACCCTTTATCATGCCATCTTCCTGATGCTGCCCCTAAAATATACCCTATCTCCAGTCAAGCCTCTCCCGCCCCAGCACCCACCCCCTCCAAGGCCTTCGCATCGTCCACTGCGTCACCTCCCGGCTGGCGAGTCCCTGTTTCCACTCTTGCCCCAGAACAATCCAGTTCATACACAAAACCTGTCCTAGTTTCTTTGCGCTGCTCTAACAAATATCATAAATTTGTAGTTTCTAAACATCAGAAATGTTTTTCTCACAGCTCTGGAGGCTGGGAAGTCCAAGATCAAGGGCTGGCAGGTTCAGTGTCTGGTCCCTGTCTCATTAAAAAAGAAAAAAAGTGACTACCTCAGAAAGGAATATTCAATCATATCTGTTTTTTTCATTAATGTCTACCTCCTCCACAATTAGTCTGCAAACTCTTCAAAAACAGAGTCCCTCCCGTGGCATTCTGTTGACCTCTGCAGAGTGCCTGGCATGTAAAACACATAATAAATGCCCTAGAAGTGTCTGCTCAGTGAACGAATGACTACATGTGACGGTGTCGGAAAAACTCCAATGCTTTATAAAACAGAGTTACAATTTTAAAAAGAAAGGAAGATGACTCCAGAGAACAACCCCACCACTGGCAGACAACTGGAACTGGTAAGAGAATAGGTGACTTGTTAGTACTTATTTTAATTCCTCAAAAGTGGTAACTCACATGTAGAAGGAAAAACGACAGAAGAATTCTGCTTCCCTTTATTCACCTAAACTCAAAATTAATGGCATTTTGAACAAAGTCTTTTAATTGCAGAATTAAAAAATTCATGCTCAGTTATCATATTCAATATTTTAAATTTACTATGGCATCTATCATTTGAAAGAAGCACAGAGAAAATTTACACCTCCACTAATTGGTTGGCACCAACCCTTCAGACAGTGTCAGCAGAGGGGAGCGTCCATTCCCTTGCATTGCAACTGTCTTGCTTTCACCAGTATCCTGCATTTATCACAGGGATTTCCCAATGCCACTCAAGTATCTCGTTTGAATAAATATTGTCATGCTGACTCGTTCTCTAAAGATTTTCTAAAGTCCTTTCTTTCTATTTGGTCTTAAACTCTTGTCTCCAAAGAGTTTTAAGTGTGTCCTATGTAATCATACACTTTTTTTCATTTAGACATGGGATCTTTTTCTTAATTTTTTTGAGACAGGGTCTCTCACTCTGTCGCCTGGGCTGGAGTTCAGTGGTGCAATCTTGGCTCACTGCTGCCTTGGCCTCCCGGGCTCAAGCGATCCTCTCACCTCAGCTCCCCTGGAGTAACTGGGGCTATAGCTGCATGCCACAACACCTGGCTAATTTTTGTATTTTCTGTAGAGATGGGGTTTCGCCCTGTTACCCAGGCTTGTCTTGAAGTCTTGAGCTCAAACGACCCACCTGCCTCAGCTTCCCAACGTGCTGGGATTACAGGTGTGCACTCCATACTTGGCTAGGATCTTTTTCTTTATTGCTGTTATCCAAACTCTTCTCATCCAATGTCTTTCAATCTGCATGTCTGTGGAGTAACCTACAGTCTGACTGTCCCCTCCTATTCATGCATCCTATCTCCATATGGTTTATATTCATCTTAGAACTGCACCAGACTTTAATCGTTAGAGGGGGGAGGGAAAGGAGCCTGTTTCTATTAATTTATCCGTAAGTACACATGCACATTCTCCCTGTGGCATTGCCTCCAACAGCTTTTTACAGCTCTGCTTTGACCGAGAACGCTTTCAAAACTCTGTAAGCTGAGAAAAACATACTAATCTAATGCCATCAAAACTATCATACTTATATTTTTCCTTGGAGTAAGAGAACTGGAAGGGTCTTCAGTGATAATTTACTTCATAGAAATATTGAGAAATAAATGTCAGGTGACGCCTCTAACAACCCCACAGTCACGGGGCACAAACATAGCAAACTCGGAACACTCTGGCTCCTTAGGGTGGCTCCAGGATTCTTTTGTGTGAATATGCCCATTGCTGTTTTAAGCACTATGGGGCTTTACTTAACTTATGTGTGTATTACAGACATGCACAGCCCTATCCAGATTTTAAAAAGTCTTCAGAAAGTAAAAGTAAAAAGCAATACAAACATTTGCAAAAATCTCTAAGAACTAGGTTTTATTGTGTATTTCTGGGAGCAAACAATATATTCGTATTCTACTTTAATACAGCTAATATTAACAAAGCTTCTGAAGGGAGATTCTGGATGAAAATAACTCAAAATACAATAAAGCTTTAGTCATTTAGGCCAATTTCAGAGAAGATCAGTCAAAATCAGCACAACTGATAGAGAACAGATCACCAGAATCAAGACTATGACAGTAATCATTCTCAGGGAACCACACTGAACAGCGATCCCTGTGTTTCTAAGCAAAGACTGCGCAAACTTAAAGAAATAAAGAAGTGGCCAGGTGCAGTGACTCAAGCCTGTAATCCCAGCACTTTGGGAGGCCGAGGCGGGTAGATCACCTGAGGTCAGGTTGGCCAACATGGTGAAACCCCGTCTCTACTAAAAACACAAAAATTAGCCATGTGTGGTGGCATGTACCTGTAATCACAGGTACTCAGAGGCTGAAGCAGAAGAATCGCTTGAAACCTGGAGGCGGAGGCTGCAGTGAGCCAAGATCGTGCCACTGCACTCCGGCCTGGGTGACAGGGCGAGACTCTGTCTCAAAAAAAAAAGCAGCAGCAATAAAGAAGGAATATCCATTTGCATTCAGATCATTCATGTGCTCAAATACTTAATACAGCTGTTTTCTAAATTAGTTTGCATGTGCCCGACATTTTATCAAGGCTACTAATTTTTCAACAAACCTTTTATCTTGAGCGATTATAGTACAAAGATAAACTTCAGCCTACTTCTGGGAACCCTGGAACCACTACCTTACATTAAGTTTTATTTCAAACTTCTATGAGGTGAACGGACTCAAAAATCACTTTTTATAGAAAGGAGACACAGATGTGCATTTTCATGGGTAGGTCCAATCCCCAAACACTTCAGCTTTTCCTAACATGTGCTCTTCAGAAGGAGGAGTTATTTTGTTACTATATGTCTTTTGTAGGTATTCACAATGAAATAGTAAACTCTAGCACTTTAAAAATAATCAATTCTGTAACTATAAAAATACATAAATATCAAAATAAATTATATTAAAATATCATTATTCCTTTCTGAAAACTGTTTATAAACAATTATGTCTTAAAGTAAAACACGCTTACATGGAGCTGGTTGATTTTAGGGGTGGGAGAAGTCTCATATACACACCGGCGCGCTCCTCTGTTCATCCAAACCCCACACGGTCACACCTGAGTCTGCCCTTGATTCCTAAAAATAATCTACTTAATTTCTTTCCTATGCAATTGTTCAAAGGTTTTCCATCGATTATAACAGTTGTTTTGTATAAAAGTCCCTAATTAGACCTGCTGTTGGGCCACAACTACTAGATGGCCAGGCAGGGGAGGAGCGGCAGGAAGCTATAAGTGAAATTAAATTCTGCAGGAAAAGAAATGGCGAGTTATCAAATTCATGGGCTGACTGACAAAACCAGAGGGGCATTCAATTTCAGGACTGAAAGAGCAAATTTGATCTTAATTACTAAGAAGCTCTTACAAGTTGTGAGGAAGTCACAGCTTAAGAAGGATCAGCCTCCTAACTTCTTGATAAATTAGTTTCTCAACACTAACCTTTTGGATGCCAAAGAAATATATCACATGCATGGCAGTCAGGAAAATGTCAGTGTTCAAGGGGGTAAAGTAAATGGCTAAGTAATCACAAAAGTGACATCTATGCATGCTTAACAATATGCTAAGTCTGAAAAATAAAGATGAAATTTAAATAGAGAATTTAAAGAAGCACTGCCCCACACTGGCAAAGGTGTTTAAGATGCTCTGCTGAACTCTTCCGCCTTAATTAATTCCAGGTTTTTCAGCATTTGCCTTCCCAGCATTACATCCTTTTTAGGGTATCCCTGTAGACGTAGGGACTGACTCGGGTGACAGCCACATCTCCATTTCTGCCCTACGCGCTCAGACTGAGGCCACCCCCCACTCCTGGGGACGTGGAGACCCTATGGTTCCCTCCCTGGTGCAGTGAGATGCAGCAGGCCAAGCAATCCTGGCTCCCTGGTCCATTGGGCGGGGTAGGAGGCCAAGCACAGAGGCACTCACCAAAACCCAGACTCCTTCACCAGCAGAAATCAGCAAGGCCGCAAGCGCTGGGCAGCTGGATACGTGTGGCAAGCATTACTAAAAATTCCCTTAAGTTTAACAACGGGAACAAGTGAATTCTCCAGCTCTCTAATTTGTAAACTATGTCATCAAAATTGGTTATGAAAACCCAAGGAAAGAGTGATATCCGAATCACCAAGAGTATTTTACCTCCATTTGATAAAATTGGTATTTTGATTAAATGTGCTTCACTGTAATGAATTCCACAAAGAAAAAGGAACGAAAAATGTCAAATGAATACTTCATCACGGGTTTAGCAACACCCATCCCCTCAAGAAAATAAAAATCATCCCAAGTTTTTTAATCTGGTAAATTAGATAAATCTGCTGCTTCCTGGTGTTTTAATTGTCATTCATCTGAAAAGATTCTTAGTATAATAACATTGCCTTCTTCCTGCCACTTAATGTTACTGACATCATATTATCTTTTGGATTTTTCAGGAGAAGGATGGAATAAAAAGCTTCTTTAGCAGAAGGAATTTTCATTTTCCACATTAATACTACATTATAATAAAATAGTTTTATGAAGTTTTGATCCCAAGGCTGGAAGAACAAAAACACCCTTTAAAAATACCTCTCTAGAGACACAGCCCAGGAAAAGCTCCATCTTCCTATTACAAGTACTGTGTGCTTCCCTCCTCCCCACAAGGCGTCAATCAGGACTAACGACTTCCGACTTATGCAATTAATAAAGCAGTATTGAGTTGTACGTTATTTGGTAAACTCAAATTTACACAATTCTCAATTCCCTGTCACAGTCCCTTGGGCTGCTATAATAAAGTCCCATAGACTGCGTGGCTGAGAAACAATGGACATTTATTTCTCACGGTTCTGGAGGCTGAAAGTCAGGACACCAGCATGGTTAGCTTCCGGCAAGGTCCTCTTTCAGGGCTGCAGACAGTCATCTTCTCCTCCTATCCTTGCACACGGAAAGAGAGTAATTGAGCTCTCTGGGGTCCTTTTTAGAAGGGCACTAATCCCATTCAGGAGAGCTCCACCCTCATGGCCTAATTACGTCTCCCAGACCCCACCTGCAAATATCAGCGTATTGGAATTAGGGTTTCAATATGTGAATTTATGGGGAGACACATTTAGTCCACTGCACTCCCTTTTGAAGAAATGTTCCAGTGAGCCATGCTGGTGAGCCACGCTGGTGAGCCATGCCGGCTTTCTGCATGATGCCAGGCACAGGCCACCCCTCCCCGAGCTCCTGATCTCTGAGGAGTTATTTTATGGGAGCCTCAGTCTGATCAACTGCAAAAAAAATGAGACGATGATTGGCATTTCAGTACAGCTGAATTCCTGTGCCCCACAGGAGACACACAGGGAGGTAGCAGGAAGAGCACTGACCTTGGAATTAGGAGATGTCACCCTGCATGTGTGACATTATAGAAGTTACTTAAAAAAAGGAGGAGGCTTAGATCCTGTGGGCACAGAACTCTGAGACACTACTGAGGTATTACAAGGGGTCCAAGCATATCCACGCTGGATAAATCCCACGTCCAGGACATACATAATTCCCCAAACATACATAAATGCTATCCAATTAATGAAGTTCAGATTAACATAAAATGTTAATGATACAAAGTAGTATTTGTCATTGTGGAGTTTCTTACTCAAAATATACTAAGAATTTAGCATTGTGCAGGGGTCCTGGAAGTTTTTTGGCATTTAAAAGAGGGTCCTGTACATTCAAAAGAGTTAAAAATCATTGTCTAGAACTCAAGACAATCTCTAAAGCTCCTTTACAGGCAGTAACACATCACCCATGAAGTTACCCTTCCTGCTACAGCAGCTCAGCCGCCATTAATGCAGATGAGGAAAGAACGGGGTGAGCTATCCAACTCAAGGCAGGATCCCCTTGCTTTTTAAACTAATTTTGAAAATCTTAAAAGCAAAAAAAAAAAGGGGGGGGTTTGCATTTGAGTCAGTTATCAGCAAACATTTCTGTGACATCCCAGGCAAACCAAACATTTACTTCTCTGTGGCCTGAAAATCCTTGAGATGACAACAAGTATACAGTTTATACACAGTCATCGTCATTTAGACTTAAAGCCCATCTTTACTGTATTATGGCGGTAGTAATACTAAATGCCTTTAAAAACCATTTAATACCTTCTACAACTTTTATGGTACATCAAATTACAAGCTTATTCTCGTGAAAGAAAATTGTCGACATTCTAACATAGCTACATATAAATGAATAATTGATAAGTAAGGGCAAAGAGCTTTGAAAACCTAGAGGTATCATATGGATAATAAAAATAATGCAGACAGACAACCAGTGCACAGAAGCTCAGCAGCTATTCAATAAAAAACAATCAGTGAAGTTGGACAAAAACCTATGTAGGTTTTTAAAAAAATTCCCTCTAGAAAGGGGCTCTGAAAGGCACTCTCCTCAATTTGGACAAAAGGCAGTGTCTCGTAACCAACAAAATCAGCTACACGGGAAGTCAGGAGTGCTGGGAAGTCTGGGGTGTGGGGCAGGTGCTGCAAATGGACTGCACAGCCCTTGGCTTCTAGGTCACAGCTTACAGATCTGCTGGGGGCTCTCGGTGACTGAAGAAGGCACATGTCCCACTGGGAGGCCCGCTCAGTGCCCACCCAGGACCCCTCTGCACTGTCCAACCACGGGTATCTTTTGCACCAGCTTGAGTATGATAGACTGCCATCCCCCCAGAATTCCTCCATATCCAAGTCCAGCACAAGGGCCAATATTTCACTGTCTAGACTCGGTGAAATATTGACTGTGGCCATCACACATTTCAATGCAGATCTTTAACATATCGACCCTCCACTTTCACCATTTTTATATGGGACATTGAACCACACTGTGAAAAATTATCTTTGCATGGACTTAAAAACAACTAATCACTTCCCTTCTTTCTTACCATCAAAAGCTTATAGAATCAAAATCAGGATGACAAAAAGTTTCTCTGAGTCAGTGCATTTTTCTAATTAGTCATCCACTACCACCAGCTCTGAAGCTGGGCTGAGAAGACAGTCTTACCCTCCCCCAACTCCGATCCTCTCTTTCCACTCCTACGAGGGAGGGGTGAGGTTAAATCAAGGATCTGACGATTCAGTCCCCTTCATCCCTAAACTACTTTTCCCACCCTGGAAACCCAGATTGCTTTGCAGTCCTCAATTCCTCCTCTCCCTCCAGGTACCTCTTTCCTTTTCCTTTCAAACATGGAGGAGTTGTCCCTAGGCAATTTAGAAAGAAATTTATGGGGCTTATTTAACATGATCGAGGTTCAGGAACATTAGCAAAAATTTATAAATTAGACTAAATGTAGACTTGGAATTCTTCATGAGAAAAACCCAGAGGAAAACCTACCAGGACAGTCGACAAAGAAAGGTCGTACATCACGCCTTGGCCTGAAGGCACAATCTTTCCCATTTGGATGGCCTTACTCTACTTTCACTTCCAACAGTGCCAGTCTGTTCATTTTCAGGCATAAAATACAGGACCTAACCCTACAAAAAATCAGCAACCTGCATACGCAGCATGATTTGCCTCTTTTCCAGCATTAGTTGCATATTCTCCAAGGAATACAAGGAAGAGTAAAGCTGTGGCTGGACCCTCCCAGGCAATCTCTGAAGGAGTTTTCCCTGGGGCTCAGACAGGCAACAAACTCTAAGAAGCACCCTTCACTAATTTCAAGGTGAAAATCCAGACACAGTCAAGCCAAAAAAGGTTTACAGTTCCACACTTCTAGCTTTTTCTTTTTCTTTTCCTTTTTTCTTTTCTTTTTTTTTTTTTTTTTGAGATAGAGTCTTGCTCTGTCGTCCAGGCTGGAGTGCAGTGGCGCAATCTTGGCTCACTACAACCTCCACCTCAGCCTCCCGAGTAGCTGGGATTACAGGCACCTGCTACCATGCCCAGCTAATTTTGTATTTTTAGTAGATGTAGCTATGTTAGAATGTCAACATTAGTAGAGATGGGGTTTCACCATGTTGGCCAGGCTGGTCTCGAACTCCTGACCTCAGGTGATCTGCCCGTCTCAACCTCCCAAAGTGCTGGGATTACAAGGTGAGCCATCGTGCCCAGCCTCACTTCTGGCTTTTGGTCTGATCACAGCCTACTGTGAAATTGCAGCATCTCCTTTGACTGGAGGAAGCAACCGGATCCTCCATCTCCTGATGTCTAGTTCACGGTTTGATTCCCGCTTCCCAGCAACCAGCTTGAGCCAGATGTTCTCATCAGGCACATGGGCTGAATGAAGCCTGCTTCTCATCAGACCAAAGCCCGAGCCAGCCCCCGGTTAGCCGACCCTGCTTCCGAGTAGTAAAAAAAGAACCTGCAGAGACACCATGCACATCCCTCAGCTATCTCTGCAAGGGGCTGTGACCGTCTGCAGAGAAGCCAACTATCAATGCTCTGGTGTTGTGCAAGCCAGCAGGCTGCCAGTGAAGCCTGCCAGGCTCAGCACAGGCAGCAGAGCCCCGGATCTCAGGGCCAGCCTGTGTGACCACTACCATGCTTCTCTCCGTGGCTCTCTTTGGGACTTAAGAGACAAGGCCAGGAAACTGGGGTAGTTCAGTAGGATATTTTTCTTTCCAGCTGTTGATGACGAAAGGGAGATGATGCCTTCTGACCAACTTTCTTAATGAGGCACTCGCCAGGCTATGTCATTAAGTGGAATGGGACAGAAAACATGCCCTACCGTATGGGTATTTGGTGTCCAGCTTCTTCTCTGCTGTCCTCCTCCAAGGCAATAGGTCATCACTGCACCCATTTGGCATCCCATTGTACCCGATCCCGACGATCTTGTTTTCTGAATTCACAATGCAGGCGCCGACCTAGAAGGAAACATGCCCAGAGGCTTGGTGCCTGCAACTGGCTGGTCTGCTGCTGGGGAAGCAGGGAATAAAACCAGAGGGACTGCAGAACTCAAAACAGATGCACAGCTGCTACAGGTGCTGAGAGCTGTCGATCTCCTTGCCTGTTTTTTTTTGTGGCAGCTCCCATAAGCCAAGGAAAGTGCACCCCGGGTCCCAGAAGGGGCACGAGGGGCAGTTAACAACGGCATGTGACAATTTTCTGTCTCACAGGAAGAAGTAAGCTTGTAGAAACGCAGCACAAAAGGCAGACCGACCCTGCACTTTCAAGTTGGCAGGTGTCCACTGAATCTCCCCTTTCTGCTCATGTGCAGGAATCTGTTTGCCTGGGAGTATCTAAGCATTCTCCTGGGAAATTCATTTACCTGGGAATTTGGATCTTTGCTTCTCTGTGCTGATAAGAAGGCCACAGCCATGAAATACTCAGGCCATTCCAAATAGTCATCCCGTTTCTTGCAGGAAACTTCACTCATGTTGGGTCTAGAAGAAAAGCGTGACAAAGCAGAAGTTGAGAGGAAGCATTTTAGTAAGTCTGTTTTCCAGTTCAACCCAACCACACTGAACCTTTAGATGTCTAAACATGGGCATCTTTAGCTACATTTATTGATCACAAATCACAACACATGGGCCCTAAACAGTCTCTGGTCTTAAGTAAAAACTTAAGAAATTTCCTATTTCAGAAGTTTGAATTTGGCACCTATAGCTTCACATTCCCAAATATTTTACCTATTTACTGCTGTCTCATAGGATTTTTTATGCCAGCCTACAAATTGTTCTGTCCTTTACCTGTCTCCCTTACAAAGTGGAGTCAGCACAGGAAGAGGGTGGAAATAAGAAATATTTATTGATCATCTATAGATTCCAGACGTTGTTAAAGTTTATATACAACATGTCACTCGAGCCTTACTCCTAGCTAAGGTAGACAGTGCCATCCCACCTTACAGAGACTCAGAGAACTTAAGTAACTTATCCTAAACCACACAGGATTATTATCCATGCCAGATGGATTCAAAGAAAACATCTGAAGCCTTCCCAACTCTGATATTCACCAGATAATTTTTCCCTTCCCTTTCCCTTCGTTACTCCAGATGGGACAGAAGTTATCAACTCTGAGTAATGAATTGCATGAGAAGAAACTATGAAAAATGTCAAGTGCTACTCCTAGAGCAAGGTTTTTGGAACTTAGTTTACCAGGGGCAAGCACAGGCTGTCTACAACAGGGAGAGCCCACGAAGGGGGTCCTAGAACTTCAGGGGAGTGGTCGCTTTCAAAAGGAATGAAACAAGGGCAAGGAAGGAAGACAACACAAAAAGAGGGTGGGCAACACACAGAAATCTTGAGAAAGGCAAGGAATGTGGTCTAAAGGAAGGCGAGGATTTCCCAAAATTTCTGCTTCAGGCTCCACACTTTATTTAGGTCCATGCTACAGTGCAGGGCGGCAGTGCCTAAGACCAGATGCAGTGGAGGGTCGGTGCTGGGAACCATGGTCACTCACTGATTACGCTGCCCCAAATCTGAGAAGCCTGGCAATCCTCCTAACAGGAAAAGACAGGTGCTGGATCAGCCTGGTTTCCCACCTGGCTTAAGGCTCAGCATCCATCATCGCTGTGGGGTGCTAGAGAAGTACCTACTGCATAGGAGGGAGGGGGAGACGGGTGCTGGATCAGCCTGGTTTCCCACCTGGCTTAAGGCTCAGCATCCATCATCGCTGTGGGGTGCTAGAGAAGTACCTACTACATAGGAGGGAGGGGGAGACGGG
>NW_012118487.1:4725081-4725450 GCF_000951035.1 Colobus angolensis palliatus | reverse complement strand
GAGCGCCTTCCCCTGGCATGGCTGAAAGCCCACTAGAGCCCTGTGAGGACTGAGGCCCAGCTGTAGAAACAGAGGGAACTGGAGATTGAGTACAACGATTCAGGAAGACACATCCGGTCACCGTCCCAGGCACACCCCACGCCGCTCGCAACCCCGTCAGCTCTGATCCAGGGCCTACACCCGGCATTCCCACCCCACACACGGGCGCAGGAAGGGATGCGACGTTCAGACGCCCAGCACCACCTCCCGGGGCACTCCGAGGGGGCCGGCCTCGCACCCGCCGAGAAATCGACCCTGGAGTGACCTCCAGGACCCCGAGCGCTCCCACCCCGCCCGCATTCTCCATTCTAAAGGCTGGGCCCGGCCGAG
>NW_012118487.1:4719505-4724662 GCF_000951035.1 Colobus angolensis palliatus | reverse complement strand
GGGGCTACTCGGTTTAGTGGTGGTGGTGAGGTTTTCCCCACCATCCGTGTTCCATCAACTCCTTAGAGTCACGACTATAGAGATTCTGTGTGATTAAAAGACGACCCCAAGAATCTAGTGCCGTGAAGCTGGTGGGAGGTGGGGAGACCTGGTTTGGGTCGCAGGAGTGAGCCCGCTGTTTCGCAGCGTCCCCGTGGGGACCCTTGGCCGGTGGCTGGGTCAGTTTCACACCGGATGGGGCAGGGAACTGGGTCCGGCGGGGGCGCTGTGCCTCGAGGCTCAGTGCCTGGAAGCTGGATTTGCATTTGGCCGCGCCTGACTGGCTTGCAGTTTCTGCTCAAACTGTGCGGAAGGGCCTGAGGTGTTTGCTAAAGCCTGCCGTCCCCTGCTCGAGCCGTATCACCGCACATGCACCCCAACTGCACGTTACCTCCTGGTAATGCTCGCCCGCTGATACTGTGCACATTTTGTTGCAGTTGTTTCAAAACAGAGCAAATCAGAAAAACAGCGCAATAGGAAAGACCGTCAGTGACATTTCTGGAGTCGTATGCTCCAAGCAACTAAATCTGATTTTCATGAAATTCGTTACCCTATGCAGACGTCTAGCCCCTTACAGTGATTCTAGCACAGAGAATGACAGAAGAACCCCTTTCTGTTTCACTCATACTTGAGGGTACTATCAGCACTCCATAAATAACAGCTACCGTAATAATCATCAGTTTTGAGCTGCACGTCCCGGATTTGAACTGCTGTTCCATACAAAAGCTTGTTAACTATATTAATTTAGCCTCACGGAGGAAGAATGATGAGAGTAAACAGTTGGTTCTGTCTAATTACTCACTACAGCAGACACATCATTCTTCATCTCATGGTCCAGCTTGTAGATTCAATAATTAAATTATGTACTGCTCTTGGTGGATGCCGGGAAAGCAAAAGGGAGAAATCCTTCATTGTTAACTATAGGTTTTTTTTTTTTGCCCTGATAAGACTCAGGCTTGAAAGAGCCACATGGATTAAGATGATGATTTTTAATGTCAAGTTGACTTTATGTGGCTGTCTTGTTGCTGCTAAAATGTGTCATATATCCTGAGCCCCTGGTTTCCCTCCCCCTCCCAAATCCACTGCTTGGTCTTTGGCACGCTCATCTGTAGTCTTTGGGTCTTCATAGATCCATTTCTCTTCTTACCAGCCTCCAACCCATACATCACCAATTGCTGCTGGTCCTTCACCCACAACATCATTAAGCTTTCTTCCTTCCTCTGCTCTGTAAAGACTGTCATACATAATTTACTTACTTCTCATCATTCTCCATTTTGGTCAACTCACACACTCCCCTCTGCCATAAATTCAAGCTCCTGCTTGCTGAAAACACATTACCCTGAATGTTCCTGCATTTCACTGAAAGTCCCTCGTCTTAAAGATGACATCATTCATAATACAGGAAACCCTCCTTGCTCAGAGTTTCACAACTTGAGGTTTCAAATATTCTGCACCAATAGTGAAGCCACGTGGCCAACAGGGGAAAAATATATTCCTCCGTGTATCTTTCTCATTAACACCTTGTAACTCCAAGTGTGACTGTAGGTGTTAAATCTCTCTTGCTGATATCTTGTATTTGGGTTTATAATTGAGGCTCTTTCTCCACCTACTACAGATACAGAGGTTAGGTATGTGTTCAGCCCTGTCTAGATTGGCCTTCCCTGAGGGCCTCACATAGGTTGAACACAACACATTCCTGAGGACTAGTATCTTGGCCCTTTTGTTTATGGGGTTTCGTGTTATCTATGTCTAGTCTAGAGCATAACCTGGAACATATGAATATTTCAGTGTGCCTTAGGTGGAGGATCCCGATTAAAAACAGAAGTCAAGGTAAGATTCTTCCAGGGCCAGAAGAGGAGCTGATGGCATTTGCAAATGTCTGCCCTACCAAGATACTACCTGCCCCTCCTTCCACCTCCTCTGCCTGCCAAGGTAAGGATGTGACTTGTAACTGGGGAAACAGAGGCAAGGAGTCAGGAAAGTGGCCAATCTGTCCATCAAGTTTGTCATGAGAAAAAGAGCACAGGCATTGGAGTCAGACCAGACTTTGAACCCTACTCCCAATTCTTAAAACCCGAGTAACCTTGAGAAGTTACTTCCATTCTTGGAGTCTCTGTAAAATCAACAATATTTATTTTTTATTAATTCCCTACTATGTGCTAAGTGCTGCAAATACCATGATGGATACTATAAGCCAGTTATTGCCCTCACATTCCCCTCTCCCCAAATAAATACAGAAAAAAACGAACCTCATTGCTGGCCCAGTGAACGTAGTAAATGTTGTTATAAACTGCCTATTGTTCTTAATTTGGTGATTGTCAGTCACAACCAAAAACTTCTTTTCGTAACTTAACAACTGCACTTAGAGGCAAAGTGCTACTTTGACTGGTTTTCAAAGAAATAATTGTTTATGTTTCCATGCTAAAGTGCAAACTAGAGAGAACTCTTTAAATCTTAAGTAAGGGATGACTGTAAGTCTGCTGAACCACAAAGAAGTCACAGTAAAAATTCTAGAAAAAAATAAATAGGTGGTCTTATCAATACAGTACATGTTGAGCATCCCTAACCTGAAAATTCAAAATCCAGAATGCTCTAAGATCTGAAACTTGTTGAGTGCTGACACTCCCACAAATGGGAAATTCACACCTGATCTCATGTGATAGATGCACAAAATTATTAAAAATATTCTGTCAAACTACTTCCGGGCTGTGCATATAAGGTGTATATTAGACATAAATGTATATTGTGTTTAGATTTGGGTCCCATCCCCAAGACATCTCATTATATGTATGCAGATATTCCCAAATCTGAAAAAATCCGAAACCTGAAACACTTCCGGTCCTAAGCATTTTAGAGAAGGGATATTCAACCTGTATATACATTTTCGTATGTATGTTAGAGCATGAGGTCAGTTGTTTGTGTTCCATGAAGGGCATACAAACTCTGTAAATTGACATGACAGAGCATTCCTATCAGAAAAAAATCAGGATCCCTAAATAGCATTGTTGTTATGAATTGAAGCCACCAATTACTTTGTCATTATACATCTTCAAAATTACAATGAAGGGCCGGGTTCATTGTAATGAACTCACTTCTGTAATCCCAGCAAAGTGGGAGGCCAAGATGGGAGGATCGTTTGAGCCCAGGAATTTGAGACCAGCCTGGGCTATGCAAGACCCAGTCTCTACAAAAAAAAAAAAAAAAAAAAAGTTTTAAATTAGCCAAGCATGGTGGTGCATGCCTGTCGTCCCAGCTGCTCAGGAGGCTGAGGAGGGAAGATTGCTCGAGCTGAAGGTTGAGGCTGTAGTGAACTATGACTGCACCACTGCACTCCAGCTTGAGTGACAGAGGGAGACCCCATCTCAAAAAAAAGAAAAAAATTTTTTTTTCAATGAAGGTCAATAAGGAAATGTTAACATGGCATATGCACAGAGCGGAATGTTTTGCTGTTTTGTATTAATAAATATTTGTTGGCTAAAATGAGTTAATAGAGAATCATTGTTCTATGCCAAATTGTTTGGAGCATCTAACTCATAGAAAGAAGTCTTTGTCTATGAACACTGGTTCTACTTCCCTATCCACCTCCTTTTTCTCTCTGCAATTCATAGACATGGAGAGACATTTGATAAGTGAGACATTGGGGCTGGTGGGTCGGGGAACCAAGAGTGAACAGTATCATTTTAAGGAGGCATGGATTTCAGTCCTAGGATTTGGGGCTTGGCCTGAAAATGACCATCTCTAGTGCAGTAGAGCTGAAGGTGGAGGAGAAGGCTGTCTCCTCTTTCCTGGCGTGATGCCTCTCCCCATGACTTCCTTTGCCTCTACAGAGCTGAACTTGTAGCCTCTTTCATACATAACTGGTTGAAGTGGATGGAAATTGCATGTCTTATTGCTACTTAAAAGAAAAAAAAAACATATAAAATGTAAATCTAAAAGAAATGGGCAATTTTCTCGTACCACTTTATATTTCTGTGTAAGTTACCAAGTGCCAATCATTCTTACTTTTTAAAATTCAAATTTGTCAAGCAGCATGTAAGCTTTCAATGTTGTACAAGAAAAGATAATGCTTCATGTGGAACAGTCACTTACGCTAGTTCTGTGAAAGTGCCTAACTGAAGAGAATGTATCAGATTGTTGGCTTTGTAGAAATGTTAATGATTTCATTAAATTACACCCTCTACTCTGGGGTCACCAAGGAACCTCCTAAAGGGTAATCAACAAGGTATTACGGTTCTGGATATAGAATTCTTTATTGACGTCAGCGTCACCACACATTTTGCAGTGTGTATTTTACTGGTATAGCAAGGTGAATGCTTAAGAACCATTGTAAATGAAAGCCCCTGTGAAACTGTAGTTGGGAGTTAATGGCCATCGTAAGCTGCCTGACGTGTTGTGCCTTCCCTCAGCTAACTGGAAAGCTCATTGGGTGTAAAGCTCTAAAAGGAGAAGGCGAGAATCAAATTAAGATTTTAATATTGTGGCACACGATGTATGTGTATATTGAGGAGAACCCCTGTGATCCTACCATGACAACAACAATCTGTTGTTAATGCCATGAGGGAAGAAGTCATCTTCTACAGTCAGGAGCCATCAAAATAAGGGAGGAAGCCTACCCTATGTGAATGACTGTTGACACTGTTCACAGGAAGCAATTCAAAGCTTTGATTCAGGAGCTGACGGAGAGTAACATGGCAGTACCAAGGCCAGAGTTCTCCAAAGGCCCCATTTCTGACAAACCTCTGTCTGCTGCAGTGTTTGATAGACAACTTGAAATGATACAAGGTAGGGAGCTCTCAGCCATGAAGCATTTTAAGATACTTTGATCCTAGTAATGCTATCTTCAAATTAGCCCTGGATTGAGTTAAATATCAGCCAAAGGGAGTGGAACGGCCCTCGTGAAATCATCCCTAAGAGAACGAGGGAGATTTAATAGTTTGGTGGTTACAGTAACCACTAACCTGCAAGAAAAATCGATATCTACACAGTGTTAGAATCACACCAAGGGCTCCTGGAGCCGAGCCATTTCAGTGAAGAATAAACCCAGATTCATTAGAGTAGAAAGTCAGAGGCCGGGCGCGGTGGCTCAAGCCTGTAATCCCAGCACTTTGGGAGGCCGAG
>NW_012118487.1:4715165-4719385 GCF_000951035.1 Colobus angolensis palliatus | reverse complement strand
AACCCGGGAGGCGGAGCTTGCAGTGAGCTGAGATCCGGCCACTGCACTCCAGCCCGGGCGACAGAGCAACACTCCGTCTCAAAAAAAAAAAAAAAGAAAGTCAGAATGTGGTAGGAGGTCAAACACAAATACACGCCGGCCTCTTTCGTCTGCAAACTCAAGAAGATGTTCTTCTTTCGGGATCCGAGCATTTTTTAAAAGCATGGAATTTACAGAGCTGGGAAGTGACCTTAGCAATCATTGAGTCCAGCCCCTTCTTTTTACAGATGAGGAAATAGTGGCCCAGAAAGATGACTTGCTCGCTCCCATTCACACAGCTGCTCAGGTGAGATTTCCTCATGCCACACTGCTCGTGTCCAGCTTTGCAGTCCATGAATCAAAACGCAACTGTTTATTGAGGCTCTCTGTGGAAGGCACTCTGCCAAGCCTTCGAGGGGCATAAAGAAAGCCGAGTCAGTCTTCGCCCTCTCTCTCTTTGCTGGAGAGAAGATAAAACTACATAATAGGTTACCCAACGTTCAGGGGTTAAGTGACAATGTAAGACAACAATAAAAGAGAGCTGTCCCAAAGCAGAATATGATTGTGTGTGTGTGTGTTCTACCTCAAAAAGCCCTTTCTTCCCACCTAGGAGGTAGGTTATAAAGGCAGGGGTATTCCTGTTCCCTTCATTATTACTTCCACTTAGCACAATATTCAGTTTATACCCTAGTTTCTGTTTTGGAAGGAGTGTGAGATATACATGCTGCAAGGAATGGGAGCCTGCACGTGGAGCGAAAGCTCAGGCGGAATTACTAGCATCGCAGCCTTGAGTATGAGAGGTTGCCCTAACCGTAGCCCTGCACTAGCTCCGGGAGAAGACTCCATCTGTATTGGTTTCCAGAACAAAGCCCAGACAAGGCAGAGTCAGTGCCATTTATTTGCATCCACTAGATATTAAATGTTCATATGTCCTTAACAAAATCATAGCCCCCAAGAACCATGGAATTTCAGTCAAAGAAACATGCATACATGCACACGTATATAATCTTTCTGCTTTGTACTATTCAACCTGTGTTGAAATTCCAGGGATAACATTGCCTTTCAGATAAAGTTTGACTATCTTATTACCCACATACAAAAAAGCATCACATGAAATAAAGAAACGGGAGCGTGTGGTACACCCTCCAGGACTGGAGAAGAAGGTGGCTTGGTCTGGGTTAGAGACTGATAGCTAAAAACTAAGTCTGGCTGCTGAAAACTAACCATATCTACTCAGTAATGAACATGCCCCCATGGAAACTCCTTATCTTGCTTTCCACTCCGTTAAGTTTTCATATTCATGGCTCCCTGTGAAACCTAGAGAAGTGTATTTCTTGAAAGTCTTGGTTAATAGCCTGTTCACTTCCTTGCTATTCTCATGGCAAAGTACAAACGACGTGTATCGGCAAAGGGTGACATAGCGAGTTTACATTGTAGAGTGTAATTTCTTTATGAAGCCATCCGTTTTGTTTGTAACAGTCTGACACTGTTCTAACCAGCTTCTGGGAGCCAGGCACCAGGACAGAGGAAAAGAACTTCATTTTACAAAAATGGTGGCAAATTCAATTAGAGATTTCAGTGGCACATTAAGCAGGTTATTATTAGACAGAACTGACATTTCACATGCAGACATATTCTTTACTTGAAAGTCAAGTGTCATTCAAAAGAGGGAGAAATTATTTTGGATTTTTTAAAACATCAAAGAAATCCCCTGAAAACCTATCCTTATAAATGCCTCCATCCGTCGAGGAGTCAGGACTAGAACTGATGCCTTTGATTTCTCCTTGATGCAAACAATGATATCAGAATGGAGTGGCTTTGGGGAGTGCTCATAAGCAGTGGTCAGGAAAGTGGATTCTCCTTCTAAAACCATAGCCAGACCCCAGAGCTGATGGGCCTCGCTGAAGGGTGGTGTGATTCGTTCACAGTGCACACTACAAAGAACTGCCCCCTTCCTCCATCCAAACAGAATCATCCTCCTGCCGTATATACAGATATTGCAGCAGTCACCGAGATGCTTGAAGAGTTTTTCGCTGTGTATGCCTTTGGAGGTACACATTTGGCTCGGCAGAAACTAAACATTTTTAAGAGCACAGTAAGAAATAGGCCAGAAAACATGAAAGCTTTATAGCTTTTTAGAAAACTTGATGGTCTTGCTGGTACAACTCCCTATGATATGGTTCAGTTGTAATAACAATGGAAAGTGTATCAGTGCGAACTGCTGATGAAACACCAGAAAATGTAGCCAAGGGTCTTTTAAACACATTTAAAAACTGTTCTTTTGAACTGTGCCTCTTAGCCTTGGAAAACCTCTTCAAGATTTTAAACAGGGACCTGGATGAACTGTAGAGTGAGAACCTGAAATTATCTTGTGCACTGGAATCAATATCAAGCAATATTTTCTCTTTGAGAGAAATTCAATCTGACAGAAGGGAGTAGGAGCAGTAAGGAAACTGGGACCCTGGCTGAAATGCTTGCCTGAGAAACACGCGGCAAAGCAGTACAAATTAGGTGATGTCACTAAAGGCAGAAAACCATAGTGACAGAATAAAATGTTATCTGAGCTTCAGAATACTTCATTATCACTACCACAGGTCACTAAGCTTCACAAAATGCATCCATCAGCCTTGATAGCCATTTGGAGGCCGCTGCTGGTAGCTAGATGGCGCAGCAGCAGAACACAGCCCCTCCACCTCAGGAGACCAGGGTGCAACAGAGGCCTGGGGGCACAGAACAAAGTTTGTTAGTCTCAAAGTGCTCTCTAGTGGCCATATGAACATAAAATTATCTGAAGCAGGGGAGTCACTTGGGGAGAGGATTTAGAATTAAAGGGCTGTTGCAGAGCCTGTAATCCCAGCTATTCCAGAGGCTGAAGTGGGAGGATTGCTTGAGCCCAGGAGTTCGAGACCTGCCTGGGCAACACAGTGAGGCTCTATCTCTAGAAAATTCAAAAACATTTTTTTTTTAAAGATTAATCTTGGAAAGCAAGGTAGAGTCACTTTTCACTGCAATCTACATCTCCTGGATCTAGGGGAACAGTTGATGAGCAACTTGCTTTTCCTAACTATTGTGCTGCTACCTGTAAAACACATATAAATTATTAAACTTAGCTGTGTGATTTCTAGACTGGATATTCGAGGTTTATCAAATTCATGGGGAAGCATTTAGGTTTAAATTCATCCTTGCAGATTTCTAGGAGGTTCATTCATGAGGGGTATTTCTGAGTAGATGGTGAGGTACGGTTATCCTGTCCATCTGTGTGGCATGCAGAAGCTCTGTGCTGTGGTCCAAAGCCATCTTGGCTGTAAATGTAACTGTTTAGGGAATGTGATAAGGACCAGATGCTAAGCTTGGTGGGAGGAAATCATTTCTCAAGGACCCACATATTCCAGGTACAGTCTCTTATTTTATCACTGGTGTTCATTCAATCTTCACAAAAACCTTCTGGTGTAGGAATCATTATCTCTTTTTTTTATTGTTTGGCCCCCAGATCAGGCAGGGGTTTACAAACTTTCCATGTGAAGGACCAGAGAGTAACGATTTTAGGCTTCGAGGATCACACGGTCTCTGCGTCTCTGCGGTGTCTGTGAGTCTACTCAATTCTGCTGTTGTAAAGAGCTGTCAAGGACATAAGCAAATGAGAGTGGCTATAGCCAATAAAACCTTATTTATGGACTCTGAAATGTGAATTTCACCTGATTTTCACATGCCTCAAAATATTGTTCCTTTTTTGGTTTCATTTCAACCATTTAACAATGTGAAAACCATCCTTTGCTCAAGGGCCATGCAAACACAGGCAGGGAGGCCGTGCAAACACAGTGACCTGTGCCAGCCAAGGCAACAGCTAGTTGCCGAGTTTGCTGAGTCCTGTGGTGAGGAACCAGAATCCCAGTTTGCAGGTCAGTACATTGTGGCCTCGGTAGTCCAAGCAGCTGACTGCGGCCCAGGTTGAACTGGGAACCATCGGTGGCGCCTCCGCTTCCAGTACATCGGACCTCCTCCTCTGTCCGCCGTATGGCAATGCCTTCTTAAATTGTGCTTAGAAAAAGAAAATTTAATGTGTACTTCTCTAGGAAGAACCAAGCAAAGACAAAGAAAGAAAACAGCACTGGGGGAAACCAATCTGGCACTAAGGAGTATGTACAGTTGTGCCAGGAAGACTACTATTTAGGACTTTATAAAGATTTCTTTTTTTTTCGAGA
>NW_012118487.1:4710362-4714490 GCF_000951035.1 Colobus angolensis palliatus | reverse complement strand
CCAAAGTGCTGGGACCACAGGCATGAGCCACCACACCCGCCTAACTTTGCTAGAATGTAGATCAACTTCTACAATGAGCTCTTAGGCTATTTAGCAAAAGAAACAGACTTGGTCAGGAGGATAGAGCCCTCACTAATGGGGTTCATTGCCCCTATAAAAGGGCTTGATGGAGGGAGCTTGTCCCTTGGCTTTCTCCCTGCTGTCCTGTGAGGACACAGCGTTCCTCACCTCTGAAATATGCAGCATCAAGTCATCATCTTGAAAGTGTAGAGCATCCCTCACAGACACCAAACCTATTTTTGGACTTCCCAGTCTCTAAAACTGTCAGAAAAGAAATTTCTGTTCTTTATAAGTTAAAAAAAAAAAAAAAGAAGGAGAAAATGTGGACACTTCAGGTGTGAGATCGGTGAATTCAGCATTTCTCTCCCTCCTCCTTCTACTAAGGAAGGAAATGCCCTTCTGACTTGTAGGTTTGAAGGTAACGTTGTAGCCTCGGAGGGAAGGAGTTTCATCCTGGGTTGGAATCTGCCCACAGATACAAGGCCCCTGCTTGTCTCCCGTTGTGGGCATCAATCCCCGCTGGCCTCCACTGACTTGGAAAGTCCCCTTGGCCTCCAGGGGCTCTGTCTTCCTCATTCCAACTAGAGGTCCCTTTGGGCCTGGCTGTCACTTCCACACCCCACAGGCCACTGTCTCCTCTGGCCTTCTCTGCCCGGCTGCAGCAGGCAGCCCTGTGTACCCCGCTGCTGCCCCGCCCCACCCCACCACACTGGCTATGTCCTGGGCAGTCTCCCTCATTTCTGCACCACACCAGGAAGAAAGCACAGATCTCTTCTATGCACAGAATGGTGGAAGGGGGGGAAACTTATTCACCATGCCCAGCTCACTCACTGACCCCCCAGCTCTCAACTCTGCCCTCAACATAAAGTTCCTGGTCCACCCCTCTACTTTTTTTTTTTTGGTAGAAGATAATGTCAGTTTACTCTTGAGAATTCTTCCATATCTGTCATTGAGGCCAGGATCTTGATTCTTAAAGCTTGAAAGCTACTTTTCTTTCTATCTGCATCCCCAGCAGCCTCTCCCTGATAGTCTGGATTGTTGAGAGCCAGGTTTCACTATGAAAGGGCAGTGTGAATTTTTTCAAAGGTGCATGTTTGTGTGGGGGTTAGGGGGGCACTACAGACTGCAGTAAAAATATAAAGATTAATATTCCACAATATAATTCCACTACACACTCTAAAAATACATGCTAAGCATTTAATATTCCCTGGTATACACTGATGAAGAAAGACAGACAGGGTCTCTGCCCTAAAGGAGATTAGTGCGGGTGGGAGTAGGGAGAGATATAGTTGACAAGAAAACAAATTCATGCATTTTTATGGCTTGTGAAAAGAGCTGTGAAATCAAATGAAGAGTTCCCATCTATCCAGGGAACACCTTGTAAAGACTCAAAGGGTGCAGAGAGTTTGATTGGTATTAGGAACAGAACAGAAGTACCCAGAATGGCAGAAACTGAGGATGAGAAGGGGAGAAACACTGTGGTGTGGAGTTGGAGGGGGTAGTGCTCAGACCATGGCAATGAGAGTGATCTATTCTGAATGTGGGACGGACCCGCCACAGGCATTTAAACACCAGAGTGGCATGATCTGATGCACATTTGTGAAAAGCAGCTTAGCTGCTGGAGGGAGCACAGAGTGGAAGGTACTGGCGAGGGGCTGTTGCAGAGTCCCATGAGCTAGGTGTGATGGTTTGGACTAAGTGGCAGTGGAGAGGGAGATCAATGGGCGCATTTTAATAGGTAAAATGAAAGAATCAGGTACAGAAATTGGAGGAGTGAGGAATTACGAGCGACTCTCAGAGTCCAGGCTTGAGCAGCTGGGTGGGGTGGAGATAGCATTTTCTGAGACAGGGAAAACTGGCTGGGCTATGAAGGTGATGGCCAACAGGAAATCCACAGTTCTGTTTGGGGAGGATGGTGTTTGAGGTGCTGCCAAGACCCCTGCCCTGTGCTTCCCACTGTCGCTACCTCATGCCTGTCGTAGCAGGAGTGACAGAAGGCTCTGGACACTGAACAAGAACAGACCATTTAGAACACACCAAAAGGTGATGAATGAATGGGTCCCCACAAAGGGAGGCTCATACTGAGTGGGAAAGGGATGGTTCCACCAAAGCCCTAAGCATAGTTACTGTTGCCTTGAGGACTGCATTACAGAGATATGCTAACAAGCATAGGAAGAGGCAGGTGCAGTGGCTTACGTTTGTAATCCCAGTTACTCGAGAGGCTGAGGCGGGAGGATTCCTTGAGGCCTGGAGTTCAAGACCAGCCTGGGCAACATAGTGTGATGCCATCTCAACAAAATAAAGTAAAGTAAGATAAAATAAAATAAAAACTTGCTGGGCATGATGGTACATGCCTGTAGTCCCAGTTACTCAAGAGGCTAATGCGGAGGATCACTTGAATCCAGGAGTTCAAGGCTGTAGATAGCTACAATAATATCACTGAATTCCAACCTGGGTGACAGAACAAGATCCTGCCCCAAAACACACACACACACACACACACACACACACACACACACACACACACCAAAAAACCACAGCACTTTGGGAGGCGGAGGCGGCCTGCTTGAGCTCAGGAGTTCAAGATCAGCCTGAACAACATGGCAAAACCCTGTCTCTACAAAAGACAGAAATATTAGCCGGGAGTTGTGGTGTGTGCTGTAATCCCAGCTGCCTGAGAGGCTGAGGTGGGAAGATCACCTGAGCCTGGAAGGTTGAGGCTGCAGTGAGCCGTGATCACACCACCGCACTCCAGCCTGGATGATGGAGTGAGACTCTGTCTCAAAAAAAAAGAAGAGTTTATAAATTACAGGACAAGAAGCTAGCATAGATAATGACTCAAAGATGAGAGTGAAACACGAGGGAAAGAAGAGCCGTAGGACAAACTAGGATGATCAAAAAGGAAGAAGAGGAAGAGGTCAAACTGAATTGCTGAGTGAATTGCTATACAAAGGAGTTCTCCTAAGTCTGTGTCCTGGGCCTTTAACTCATGCACACTATTATTTGGGGGCAATGGATTCTATCGTTTCCTCAAGAGCCTTGCTTTCCTCACCTTTCAAAAGAAGTAGCTGGCAGAGATTCTTAACCTAGGGGTCATGGGTCCCCCTAGCTGAGACCATGCCTTCTGGGAAGCTTCAGGAGCTCAAGACTCCCCTCCCCGCAAATCTGCAAAAAATGTTTCCTGTATTTGCACATATACATGAATTTTCTCCATGAATCAAGGTATTTTCGAAAGACCCTCCCTAATTCTGATATTCTTTAAGAGTATCATTCCATATTTGAATACTTAATTAAGAAATTCTAATGCTAAAACTTTTCAAAATGAAATTGCTAAAATTAACAATTTAATGATTATGTATGTAAAAATATCAACATAATCTATGGATAAATTATTAGCATTAATGAGTTTAGCAATGTTGCCGGCAATCCATAAAAATCATTTGAATTTTCTAGATGACTGTAATAAACAGCAAAAAAATACATTAAGATATTCTATAAAATAAACAAGAAATATATCAATTGCCTAGGAAAATAAATCTAAGACAAGATGTACAAGACCTCTATGCTGAAAACTGAAAAGCATTACTGAGAAAGTTAAAGACGGAAGTCTTAAATAAATGAGGGAATTTGTGGCACGTTTCTGGGCTGCGAGGAAGATTCAATGATGTAAACATGTCAGGTCTTCCCCAGTTGAATTTCAAAGTCGATGCAATGAAAATCTAAATCCCAATAGGGTTTTTATGGACTTGAACAGACTGATTCTGCTCTTCGTTTTCTCTCTCTTCCTTTTACGCTTCCCCTTTCCTTCCTTGGTTTCTGCATAATTTAGCCCAAAAGCAATGGAGGGTGGCATGAGCAGAGTTGCGTGGACAGGACTCTGGAGCTCCAGCAGGGTGAGACGGCATTCCCGCGGCGGGAGGCTCAGTGCAGGGGCAGGGGCCTACAGCAGCGGGTCAGCAGGAGTGAGGGGGAGCCACAGGGGAGGGTCAGAGCCCAGGCTGGGGCAGGAGGGCCTCTGCCTCTGTCGAGCTGGCGGTCCCAGCGCAGGTGCGGGGGCCTGAGCGGGCT
>NW_012118487.1:4707674-4709317 GCF_000951035.1 Colobus angolensis palliatus | reverse complement strand
GCCACCGTGCCTGGCTAATTTTGTATTTTTAGTAGAGATGGGGTTTCACCATGTTGGACACGCTGGTCTTGAACTCCCGATCTCAGGTGATGGACCTACCTTTGCCTCCCAAAGTGCTGGGATTACAGGCGTGAGCCACTGCGCCTGGCCAAAATATCACTCTTTATCCATTCTATAAATATGTGCATTAATTACGTGTCAACGAAATGTAAAAGGAGAAAAAGTGAACGCATTGAAAATGCATAGAGATAGAGGGTATTCTGGGAATCTCACTATACCATCTTCAAGAATACTTACTCCAAAGTGGGAATGTTCTCCACTGTATCTTTACCACGGGGAAGCTGGCAGACACCACCTTAATCAAGTGTCCAGAGTCAGTCTGACTGATCATAGCACAGATCAAAAGCCCGTGCCACTTGAGAAGGTGCATGAACACAGCATTGCCTCTGTGACATTTCTACCAAAGATGTATAACCTGAATCTAATAATGATCAAACACCAACAAACCCAGACTGAGGGACATTCTACAAAGTCCCTCAGTCTTTGTAATCTTCATGAAGCCCGTAATCTTCATGAAGTATTAAGGACATTATATTTAAGAAAAGTCTGAGGAACTGTTCTAGATTGACAGAGACTAAAGGGATAGCACTAAACACAGTGTGTGATCCTGGATTGAACCCTTGGGACCACTGAGAAGACTTGAATGAGATCCAAAGACTAGATGGTGGTCATGTATTCATGTTAATTTCCTGATTTTGATTGGCCACTAGTTATATAGGAGGATATCCTTGTTTGTAGAAATATACTGAAGTATTCAGTGGTGATGGGGCAACTTACTCTCAAATAGTTAAAAGAAGTTTTAAATACAATAAAAATATATGTAGAAGTGTAAAAGTCCACGAATAGCCAAGACATAGCTGAAGAAGAACAAGCTGGGGAAAGTTGTCTCCCCAGATAGTAAGATGCATCTTAAAGGTTGGTAACTAGGACCATCTGGTACTTCTTGGCACAAGGGTAGAGAAACGGACTAATGGGACAGAACAGAAAACCTCTAAACAGGCCCACTTACAAATGGAGACTTGATAAATTACCAAGTTAGCACTGCAGAGCAGAGGGAAAAGAATAAATAATGCTGGATTAATCAGAGATTCATATGGAAAAAATTAAAACTTGTCTACCACTAAACATGCACATGAAAATTAACTCAAGCTGGATTGCAGACCCAAATATGAAAAGTAAACAATAAATTTTCTAGATCGGTGCTGTCTCAGAACTTTCTGTGATGGTACAAGTGTTCTATAATTCTATACTGTCTAAGACATGAGCCACTAGTCAATATGGCTACAAAGCATTTGAAACGTGGTGAGTGTGACTGAAAAACTGCATTTTTAATTTATTTCAGTTTGCTTTACTTTAAATTTAAACAGCCACATATAATCAGTGGCTACTGCATTGGATGGTGCAGATCTAGAAGAAAATTTAAGGAAACACTTTTATGACCTTGTCTTTGGAAAAGACGCAGTCTTTATTTAAAAGACTCTTTGCGTTTTATTTAAAAGATGCAAAGAGTACTCATGTAAGTTAGTACTTAAGGAGAAAATGATACATTAGATTTTACTACAATTAAGAACTTTTGTGGCCAG
>NW_012118487.1:4704764-4705864 GCF_000951035.1 Colobus angolensis palliatus | reverse complement strand
TAAAAATACAAAAATTAGCCAGGCGTGGTGGTGGGCACCTGTAGTCCCAGCTACTCAGGAGGCTGAGGCATGAGAATCACTTGAACCCGTGAGGTAGAGGTTGCAGTGAACCGAGATCGCCCACTACACTTCAGCAAGGGCAACACAGCAAGACTCCATCTCAAAAAAAAGAAAAAAATTAAACTTCTTTTAAACTTCTTTATATATAGGAAGAGATGTTCCTGACATGAAAAAATAGTATCGTTTACAGCACTTGTTCTCCTAGTGTGGACAACTGGTGGGATTACCCAAGGTTGTCATTTAAAATACAGATGACAAGATTCCACCTTCAGAGGTTTCAAGTCAGTAGGTCTGGGATGGGGCCTGGGAATCTGAAGCTTTCTCAAGCTCTCCAGCAGCTTCTTACATAAGCCAAAGCTTGAGGCTCACTGAGAGTGACTGAACTGTGCTTCTCTCTTTCAGAGCTGATTCATCCATTATCCACAGTAACTCCTGTGTACCCTGATGACAGCAAGCACAGCCCCCACATTCCTGCAGGCTAGGAATTTCTCATCTGCTTATTCTAATAAAATTCCAGTGTAGAGAATCATCTCATGGAGTTGAAATACTGGAATTTCACTCATCATCTGCATCTCTTCCTGGAGCAAAGACTAGAAATCAAGAAGCCTCAAGGGTTTTAGGTATAAGATTGACCTAGATGATAGCTCTTCGCATGTGAGGGACCCTTTGAGAATCTGCTGGTAGCTCTGGAGTGTCCCTGGAACACGCACACACACAGTTGGCACATGATTTTGGAGCGTCACGTGTCACCCACCCATAAACAACATCCTAGGAATTTAGAAACTCACAATTGGGGACCTGTGCTGTGGGGACTCAAAGCCCACACTTGGTGTGACTGTTTTCGGCAGAAGCCAGTAAGACCTGGAGGTTTCTGGGAGAGCGTGGTGTGCTCCATCTACTGTACCTTCTGATCTGTGCTGGTTCCGTCAGAACGAGGAGAAGCTGCAAAGGGAAGTCACAAGGGTCACATTCTAGTTCTACTCCTAACAACGATGGGAACTTGTTTTTGCTTCTTCATATCTGTGCCATTTTCTCCTCTT
>NW_012118487.1:4700554-4703638 GCF_000951035.1 Colobus angolensis palliatus | reverse complement strand
ATTTTAATATAAAATTTTGTTTCAAAAAAGTTAGTGATTTTTCTTTTATGTGGGAAAGTATTATATTAAAATAACCAATATTCATTGTTTCATGCACAGAGTAGGAGACGAAGTGAACAGATAGATCTCACATGGCTTCAAAAAAATTTTTGTTTTTGTTTTTGTTTTGAGACGGAGTCTCGCTTTGCCCAAGCTGGAGTGCAATGGCGCGATCTCGGCTCACGGCAACCTCTGCCTCCCAGGTTCAAGCGATTCTCCTGCCTCAGCTTCCTGAGTAGCTGGGACTATAGGCGCCTGCCACCATGCCTGGCTAATTTTTGTATTTTAGTAGAGACGGGGTTTTGCCATGTTGACCAGGCTGATCTCGAACTACTGACCTCAGGTGATCCATCGGCCTCGGCCTCCCAAAGTGCCGCTTCAGAAGAATTTGGATTCCATTTTTGAATTCAGACCTGTATCATCTGCTGAGACAATAACTAAAAATGTACCAGGATTTTCTCTGACAATAACAGACATTGTATTGAATTCATTAGTACTTGAGTCACCAAATAGAAGGTTATATCTGGGGAAAATAATGAGTTTAGGGATCACAAGAAAACCAGTTGACATATACTCATCATATTACTAGTATGAAAGCTTGGAGCCAAAGAGAATATTCATAGATTTATGTGTACTTTTATTCATCATCAGCTGACATCAGTGACATAACCAGGCTCACCAAAGCCCCCTATTTCTAGCAGAGAGGAAACATTCCAGGTGTGACTCTAAAATTATAAAGCTGGTCGATGTAGAGTATGTCTCATTACTTTATAATCAAATTCCACGGCCTCCTGAAGTGGTTTGCCTTGTTCTTGATTCAACAGTTTTACTAAAAACAAAACAAAAACAAAACAACAACAACAAAAAAACCCGAAATATTAGTTGTTATTACACAAGTTTTATTTTACTTGCATCTTTTAGAATCTTGAAGTAGATTTTGTCTATTGGCCAGCCAGAGCCCCTCTTTTTCTGGTAAACTTAACACTTTTAGTTACCCACACCTTCTGGAAATTATAAAAACCAGTGATGCAAACTGGCATATGTCAGAAACACTGTAAATATTCACAAATGACCTCATCATAATCATCACCACTAAGATTTACTGAGCACTTCACATGTGTTATATCAGGTAATTATCACAAAAACTCAGTAGGGATATAATTATCCCCATTTCACAGATCAGAAAATTGAAATTGTAGAAGTTAAGTAATTCAGCAAGGTCACAGGGAAAAGTGGCGAAGCCAGGAGTCAAACCCAGGCATTTTGACTCTGGAGGCTGCCTCGACTTCTGTATTATGCTGTCATCAAAAAGAGATGGACACAGTGTATGTCAATACAATGGATACTTAGTAACAAGGAAGAATCCTGGACTTTAAGAATTATTAATAATATGGGAAATGTTCATTTGAAAAAGTTAAAGAGAAAAATGTGTTGGGAACATACTGTGTACCAGATGTTGTGGTAAGTTGTTATATATACATTGTCTCCTTTCATCCTCATATTAACTGATGACACATAATAAATCACGGAACCAGGATTTGAACTTATGTCAGTTTGACTCCAGAGCCTATGTACTCAATCTCTAACCTATACTGCATCTTAGCTTACCTAATTACACACATAGTTAATTTGGGTAACGTGTGCAGATATGTAGGGGCAAGACTGGAAGGAAAAACACAAAACATTTAAAAGTGGTCGTCACCAAGAGTCAGATTATGGATGATTTTTATTGTCTTCTCCATACTTACCTGTAGTTCCCGATTTTTCTTTAATGGGCACTTATTTCTTTTTCGGTCAATGAAAACATTATTAATAATATAAAACAAACGTATCACCTGTGTGTCATGCACTATGCCCCCCGGGATTCCTGCTCCAGAAGTGACAGCAAGCCATGCCCTCTAGCTTCAGCCTCTTCCCGCAGGCTGGGTCCATTTCCTAACCTTCACTGAAACCAGGCTGTCCCAAAGCTTATTTGTGGAGGTGACTATTGCCACTCCAGACCGTCACCTCCCACCTCTCTCCCTTGAGACTCACAGCATCTGTCAGTACCAACATATCCCCAACCAGACCCGACCTCTGTCCCTCAGGTGTCCTTCATCACCTTTTTTGACATCTTCAGTATCTACTCTACTTGGATGACCCACCCAACACCCTGCCAATCAGTTCCTGGGCTTCACACGGCCAATGAATACCTTTTCCTCCGCTCCATGACTGCCACAGGCTGCATGATTCCCACGCCTTGCCCAAACTTGCATCACCTCCAGAATACTACGCACACCAGCCATGACCTCTTATCTTCTATGTCGTCTGATCAAGTACTTCTACCATATTTCACCTTTAATTGTGACATAAAATTCTTGATCTCCATCAGCCCTTTCCTTCCTTCACCTTTTTTCTCCAGATTAGATCCCATGGCCCGTCATTATAACCACCTTGCCCCCTCTCCCTGCATCCTTCTTGCCTAAAGAGAACGAGGTGCTCACTCCTCCTCAGCTGTACCCAGCAGGTGAACCTTGGCCAGATTCATACAACTAAGCAAATTGGCTTCACTTTAAAATTCATCCTCCTGCACCCTGCACGGGCTTTCATTGTAACCCAGCTACCCAGTGCATTTTTGCTAGTAAGATTACTGTCCCTGTCTCCAAGAAGACCATTTCTTCTCTCTTCTCAAACTCTCTACCCTTCCTAGTGGCCTCCTCACATCCTCCATCCACTTTATCTTATACTTGACTGAGAAAATAGGGGCCATCAGATCCGCCCTCACCTTCCCACCGTCAGCTTCACAAACTCACCCGCACTTGACATTGTTGATTTTTTTCTTTCCTTTAGCAACTGAGAAAACAACTTCCTTTTCTATCAAAGGCCAATCTCTCCATGTGTTCTCTGCATCCCATCCCTTCTGAAGTTATTTGCTCCTAAGTTATCCCTTTCTAAAAATCAGTAATGTCAATTTTCCCTCAGTTCATTTCCCATGGCTTCATAACACAGAAGCTCCCGTCTTTCAACGTTTCAGCATATTCTAGGTGAGGCTGAGTTAGGATAAAT
>NW_012118487.1:4693365-4699464 GCF_000951035.1 Colobus angolensis palliatus | reverse complement strand
AAAAAAAAAAGTCACATATGGCAGAGGCTGTCATAGAGCAAGACAGCATTCCATCTTCTAGCTGCTCTACTCAGAGGAACCGAGAAACTTGAGCTTGCTCTTCTAGAGCACTGCAGGAATAACCAAGACCCCTCAGGAATAACCATCTTCTCCCCGACCTTGACCATGAAGGAAAGTTCCGTGGGATGAACCCCAATGGGAAAGCAGAGGGGCAGAAAAAAGAGAGAGAAAGTCTGGGAGAAGTTCTTCCAGACACACAGCTCAGCTGACTCTGAGTGAGGTTATAAAAACCAATGAGAAAGAACAGAAATCACCGGCACCATCCTTTGGGCCAGTTGTCTTGAAAACGTGCTCCATAGACCACTGTCTGTCTTTGAACTGCATGCTGAGTGTGTGTGAAAAGTACAGAAATTGAAAGTAACCGTTTAGAAGCGATTAAAGCAATGGGACAGAGTAATTCTCTGTCGAATCTAATAAAAAAAACCTGGGACCTGTATTTTGTACGTCTTCATTTTTTTTCTCTAGAAATCCACTTGATCTTATTTGAGCAAAAATATAGATTTGGTACATATGGTGGGGAAATCCCAGGTCCTTCCTCCCGGACTATTTGAGAAGCACTGTTTAAGACTAACGTTTGCAGTGAAGTCACAGTGACAGCATGTTCTTTCCGCTACAAACACACCCACCTCCTGCCCTCCTGTTCTACAGGCTGACCTGAGAGCCGGCTGCATAGCTCAAGCCAGAAAGGAACCTAGTCTTTGGAGAGGGTGAGTATGAAAATAATACAAGGTAAAGAAAAGAATGTTACGTAAGATCTACTAATTATCTAAATCCTGCCCCCTTTTCTTAAAGACTGGAAAGACAAAGAAAAATCGGATACGTCTAGAAGTAAACTACCTCCCAGGCAGCAAGAGAGATTTCGAGGCAGGAGGTAAAGTATCTCTCTCTTAAAGTTCAAAGAGTGTGACAAAAAGGTAGATATAGAGACAGATGAGAAAAAGAGAACAGAGAATGAAAGAGCTCAAAGCAGCCCTGTGTTAGTTTTCTGGGGTTACCATTACAAAATACTACAGACTGCTGGCTTCGACAACAGACGTATTTTCTCACAGTTCTGGAGGCTGGAAGTCCAAGATCAAGGTGTCAGCATGGCTGGTTTCTCCTGGGGTCTCTCTGGTTGCCTTGCAGACAGATGGCTGCCTTCCCTTCCTGTCCTGACCAGGTCTCTGTTGTTTGTCTTAATTTCTTCTTTTAAGGAAACCAGTCATATCAGATTAAGGCCTAACCATAAGACCTTCTTCTACCTTAATTATCTCTTTAGAAGCCTATCCCCAAATACAGTTCCATTAGAGATTAGGGCTTCAACATGTGAATTTTGGCGGGAGGGGACACAACTCGGTCCATGACAGGACTCAGACTTCAAGGACACTCAGAGTTGTGCTCCGCGTGGACTCCAGGGGGCAGCAGAGATTTGCAGCCGGCCTAGGCAGAGGGCAAGGGCACATCCAGGCCCGCCGTCAGCACCGTGCCCTCGCCCTCAACGTTCCTTCTCGGATTTTCAGGAATTTCATTTCACGTCCTTGTTCCTTCCTGTGCAGTTGACAACGCAGAATCCGTAGGATGTGAGGAGTGGACCCCTTATTAACTCCAGTTCCCCAAATCACAAAAATATGGAACCAAAATGAGCTGCAATTGACAAAGCAGGGTATTATACAGAGAAAACTCCTGAAAGCATGGCTAGAGATAAAGTAGCTGAGGTCTATAACTTGTTCGTAAATTAAGGTGTTTTTAACATTTTAAAATTTATTTATTTATTTATTATTTTTGTCTTGCTCTGTTGCCCAGGCTGGAGTGCAGTGGCACCATCTCAGCTCGCTGCTACCTCTGCCTCCTGGATTCAAGAGATTCTCCCACTTCAGTCTCTAGAGTATTTGGGATTACAGGCACCAGCTACTAGGCCCAGCTAATTTTTTGTATTTTTAGTAGAGACAGGGTTTCATGGTGTGTGTGTGTGTGTATTTTCCTTTCTTTTCTTTTCTTTTTTTTAGGAGTCTTGCTCTGTCTCCCAGGCTGGAGTGGAGTGGCACAATCTCAGCTCACTGCAAGCTCCGACTCCCAGGTTCAAGCAATTCTTTGGCCTCAGCCTACCGAGTAGCCGGAATTACAGGCGTGCCACCATGCCGAGCTAATTTTTGTATTTTTAGTAGAGATGGGTTTTCACCATGTTGGCCAGGCTGGTCTTGAACTCCCGACCTCGTGATCCTCCCGCCTCAGCCTCCCAAAGTGCTGGGATTACAGGAATGAGCCACTGTGCCTGGCCCAGTGTTTCGTTTTTAATTGACGGATAATATGTACATTTATGGAGTACACTGTGATGTTTTGATACATGTATACAATGTGAAATGATTAAACCAAGCTAATTAACATATCCGTCACCTGACTTTCTATTATTTTATTTTTTTTTTGGTGGTGAGACACTAGAAATTTACTCTCTTAGCAATTTGGTTTCTCAAAAACAAACAAAAAAAATAGAACGACCACATGACCCAGCAATTTCATATATGGGTACATATCCATAGAAATTGAAATCGATATGCCCAGAGATTGCACTCCCGTGTTTACTGCCACACTGTCCACAATAGCCAGGATTTGGAAGCCACCTAAGTGTCTGTCAACAGGTGAATGCATAGGAAAATGTACATGAGTGCATATACACAATGGAGGACTATTCAGCCACAAATGAAGCTTACGAGGTCACCATAGCAGATGCTGCCAACAGCCTGGCCATGCCTCTCAGCCCTGACGTTGTGAAGCACACAAGCCCAAAGCTCCGAGGGCTTCCCCTGGTCAAGAGCCAGCTCTGTCTGCTGTCAGGGGAGGGTAGAAGTTCCACTCCAGTGGCCCACAGCCAGAGCCAGGGGGTCCTCGTTCCAGTCTACACAGACCCAGTGGTCCCAGCACGACTGAGCTGCCGCACCCTGTGACGGTCAGCTCGACGCCCCAGCCCACACTGGCCGTGCTGCTTCCCTATGTCCCTTTCCCACCTCCTACCAGTGTGTCTAGGTCAGCTTCTACATAGTGACTTGCGGCTGAATCTTCTTCAGCTCAGTCATGTTCCCACCCTCACAGATTACTTATTAATAACTGGTGGAATCTGGCAGACACCATCTTAACTATGTGAACAAATTTAGCATCACCCATAATGGGACAAATTGAGGTGATGGGACGTACACAGCACCACCTACAAAGTATTCTTTGTGAAAATCCTCAAGTTCAATCAACCATGAGGGACCAGGCACGGTGGCTCACACCTGTACTCCCAGCACTTTGGGAGGCCGAGGCGGGTGGATTACCTGAGGTCAGGAGTTCAAGACCAGCCTGGCCAGCATAGTGAACCCCATCTCTTCTAAAAATACAAAAATTAGCCAGGCGTGGTGGCGGGTGCCTGTAATCCCAGCTACTTGGGAGGCAGAGAATCACTTGAACCTGGGAGGCAGAGGTTGCAGTGAGCCGAGATCGCACCACTGCACTCCAGCCTGAGTGACAGGGCAAGATGCCGTCTTAAAAAAAAAAAAAAAAAAAAGTAAGGAAACACACTGTTCTTCAGTAAATTGTGTCTGGTGTCTGCCCAAAATCTCTCCATGTTGAAGTTCTAACCTGCAGCATCTCAGAACGTAACCCTATACAGAAATAGGGTCTTTGCAGACGTAGTTGAGATCAGGTCACACTAGTGTAGAGTGGGCCCTAAATCCAGTGAATGGTGTTCTTGTAAGAAAGTGGTGTGAAGACCGAGACAGGGAAGAGTTATGCTGCCCATAGTCAAGGAGTGCCAGGAGCCAGTGGGGGCTGGAGGAAGCATGGAAATGATTATCTGTTGCAGCATTTGGAGGGCGAGTGGCCCTGCCAACTCCTTGATTTTGGACTTAGAGCCGCCAGAGCAGTGAGACCTTACCAATACCTTACTGTTGTTTTAAACCAGGTAGTCTGTGCTATGTTGTTACAGCAGCCTAGGGAATTAATAACACACAAATTCAGATTGTGGGATGTTCTGCAAGACAACCGGTCTGATTCTTTAAAATGTCAGTGTCATAAACAGCAAACACATACACAAAAATGGGTAGGAGACTGTTCTAGATGCAAAAAGACTAAAAAGATATGATAACTAAATGCGCATTGTGGCCCTTGGTTAGATCCTGGATATTAAGGGAACAATTGGGAAAACTGAATATGAGTAGACCAGTTTGAAATTTATTAGGTTTGCTAATGGTGCTGTGGTTATGGAGATGTTCTTGTTCTCAGGATTACAGAGTACTTAGGAGAGACGTATCCTGATAGCTACAATTTATTTTCAAATGGTCCAAAGAAAACAGTACACACACACATGTAACCACATATACACTGAAAAAGCAAATATGGCCAAATATTACTAATTAGTGAATCGAGATGAAAGGTATATGCATTACTCTTTCAACTTTTCTGTACTTTTGGAATTTTTCAAAATAAGTTTTGAGAATATTACATTTCTTGTGAGTGTTGGTTTATGACAAGCAATACGTTTTCACACATATGAAGCCTACATGTATTTTCTAACAGAAAACAAATTGGTTGATTTTTTGTTCCATTCACATCTTGTTTGAGTGTGTAGATATGAGACACAAGACTGTCTCCCCTTTAGAAACCAGAAGGAAACTGAATAGACCATCCTCCTAAAATTTAAATCTGTTTGGGTAGGATATTTAAATCTCTTTGGGCACTCTAGACTCCAGATATGGCATCGGGCAGACGTCCCCTAAAACCAACAGGCGCACATACACACACACACAAACGACCAGGCACACACATGCATGCACACCACACCAAACAAGTACATTTCTGAGTTTCAACTAACTTGTCTTTTAGTCCTAAAAGACCTGTACCCCACAGTGAGATTCAGCGTTCTTTTTGAGAGTATTATAAAATGCTGTGTGATGGTTAATATTAGATGTCAACTTGACTGGATTAAGGGATGTCCAGAGAGCCAGTAAAGCATGATTTCTGGGTGTGTCTGTGACAGTGTTTCTGGGGGAGACTAGCATGTGAGTCTGAGTGGACCAGGTGGGGAAGACCCACCCTCAGTGTGAGCAGGCACCATCCAACCCGTAGGGGGTCCATAGAGAATAACAACAGAGAAAAGACACATATGTTGATCCATCTGCTGGAGCTGGGATACTCTTCCCCTATCTTTGGACAACAACTCCAGGTTCTCCAGCCTTTGGACTCCAGGACTTATACCAGCAACCTCCCCTACCAACTCCCTGTTCTCAGGCCTTCAACCTCAGACTGAGAGTTACACCATCAGCTGCCTGGTTCAGAGCCAGGCTACTGACTCCCCAGGGCCTCCAGCTTGTAGACAGCCTGTCATGGGACTTCTCAGCCTCCATAATCACATAAGCCAATTCCTCTAATAAATGCCCTCTTGTCTGTCTATCTGTCTGTATATCCTATTGGTTCTGTCTCTCTGGAGAACACTGAGTACATGCTGTGACCTTCTTTCATGGAATAAACCTTTTAAAATGTATTTTTCTCATTCAATTATTTAGGTTCAATGTTTATGAGGCAGTGCCGAGAACTCTGAATATGTTTCCATCATATTCAAAGTATTGCTACTCTCTAGACACCTCAGTGTAATTTCTGACATTATGACAAATATAAAAACCTGAACAGCTGAACTTATGAGTACAAAGTGGTTTTATTATGGCATTATAAAGTATCTCTCAAAAGGACCCACTCAGTCATATATTAGAATTCATTTCTATAGAATAAAATTTCATTTTTATATTGGGGAATTGCAGAAATAGTTTCTTATGTGGTTCCAGGCTTTGCTTCAAGCACAACTGGAAAGAATGCCTCTGGCATTACTGTAAGAGTACAAGAGGAGAGAGGTGCCTTGATGAGGCCATAATTGTTAGCTGTAATATCTATACAATATGGCTATGTTTTATGTAATGTATTAAACACATATTTTTGAATTTAATAGGTAACATAAATAGAATATAAATAAATTTTAAATTGGTCAAAAAATAACAACAGGAGTGACTAAGGTACAAACTTCCTCAGCCTTCT
>NW_012118487.1:4683922-4685425 GCF_000951035.1 Colobus angolensis palliatus | reverse complement strand
TCATTAATATCAAAGTTTAGCATTGGTGGTGAGACCCATAATCAAACCTTCATTTTTCTCAGCGCCAATTTTAACAAAGATAAATTGCCATAGAAGAAAAAGAAGAAGTTTTAAAGTGGTCTGCAGAGATGGCTTCCAGCTTGTAGGTAGATAAGAGACAAATGGTTGATTCTTTTGAGTCTTTGATTACCCTTTTACTGTATGTACAATTTACACGTGAGACAGGAGTAGAGGAATAGTGAGTCTGGCACGGTGAATCTGCATTTTTATGTAAACAATAAGGAAGAGGAAGCAATCAGCTATGCATTTGTCTCAGGTGAGCAGAGGGACTTTGAGTTCTGTCCTTTGTCCCACATCTGTGAAAACAAGTCATCAATTTACATTGCCAGGGTGAAATTAAACAGAATTGTTTTAGGGTAAAGATCTTGAGGCCGACAAGAAATTTCCTTGTGGCCAGATTGTGAGGGGGGTATGCGGCTTTTTCATCTTTGCAGCTATCTTATTTAGAAATGAAATGGGAGGCAGGTTTGCCTGACACAGTTCCCAGCTTGACTTTTCCCTTTGGCTTAATGATTGGGGGGTCCCAAGGTTTAGTTTCCTTTCACAATATGTAAAACAGCTTGATTTAGCCATTACACAATGTATACGTAATCAAAACATCCCATTGTACACTATAAATACGTACAACTTTTTCTGGCCAATTAAAAAATTAAAACGTGAGAGGTTAAAAAGCAAAAAAAATTTTTTTAAATTGTCTACACAAAATTGCTATACTAGTTGTAAATTCTCTCATGGCATTATGTTAGAACCACCAATGACAGACATTATTCTATTTTTCTTTTTTTTTATTCTGTTTTTCTAAGTTCTCAATGTATTTTTATTTAGATGAGAAACCTATTTTTCAACTCTGCAGGTATCACTTAGGCTTTCTAATTTGCATTCAGTTGAAATGTAGCTAGCTGGAGACTTAAAAAGGAAATACTCTTTTATCATTTATGTAACAAGTGCTGCAGGTTCTATAATCTTTATGAGATTCATATGAACCACTGATTTGTGACAACATCAGTTGACATTTCATAGACCATCAGAATCATCCTCAAGGCAGAAATTTACAGTCTTGTGTCTAATAGTGAACAGTCACAGAAGTATTCATGTACCTGCTAACATTTATAGTCCTGAACATCACTGTACAATTTCATTGTACTGCACAATCTTTGACAGCAATTCCTTCTTCTGTTTTCAATCATTCTTGGTTATGAAGCTATAAAGTTAGGAAAATATGAGGATTAGAGTCTTCTTTTAACATTTTTTGGTCTGTGTTTTTTCAACAGCAAAATTGGATTATTCAGCTCATATGAAGACTTATTTAAACCCTTCATTTCTTTTCATTATCAGTCTGCTTCTCTCCATGGGAAAGACACTTTATTCCTTCAGCATGCAGCATAGAGAATCTTGACTCCTTTGGTATTCCATCCTGGAAAATAGAATCCTATAGAGATTACC
>NW_012118487.1:4678470-4683492 GCF_000951035.1 Colobus angolensis palliatus | reverse complement strand
GTCTCTACTAAAAATACAAAAATTAGCTGGGTGTGGTGGTGTGCGCCTGTAGTTCCAGCTACTTGGGAGGCTGAGGCAGGAGAATTGCTTGAACCTCGGTAGCAGAGGTTGCAGTGAGCTGAGATCATGCCACTGCACTCCAGCCTAGCAACAGAGAGAGACTCCGTCAAAAAAAAAAAAAAAGTATTCTGCAGTCATAAAAACAATGAGTTCATGTCCTTTACAGGGACATGGATGAAGCTGGAAGCCATCGTTCTCAGAAAACTAACACAGGAACAGAAAACCAAACACCACTTGTTCTCACTTATAAGTGGGAGCTGAACAATGAGAAGACATGGACACAGGGAGGGGAACGTCACACATCAGGGCCTTTGCGGGGTGGGCAGCATGGGGAGGGAGAGCACTGAGACAAATGCCTAATGCACGCGGGGCTTAGCACCTAAATGGCGGACTGATGGTGCAGCAAACCACCATGGCACATGTATACCTATGTAACAAACCTGCACGTTCTGCACATGTATCCCAGAACTTAAAGTAAACTTTAATAAATAAATAAACTTAAAAAAATTCTGCCTATACACCATGACCCAAAAATTGCACTAAGTGATGTTTTGGGATGAAGAAAAAAAATTATAACTCTCACTTATAATTAGCTTTATTTTTAAAGTTAAGCTTAACTAATATGAAATATATGGATAGACAGGGGTATATTATATATGTGTATATATATAATTTATTTAAAAACATATAGATTAGGGCACATGCTCAAAATATTTTTATTGACATATACACAATCAAGTACGTTTTGAGATTGCTACTAGAGATGATTGCACATCACTGAAAATTTTGGCCGGGGCAAGGACATTGTGAAAGGGGAATTTTAGAAAAAACAGTCTAAGAGCAATATAGAGGTTAACTTGGAAAGAGTAGATAGTCAAGTTAGACATGCCAGGTAGGAGGCTTTTGCAAGAATCTAAATATCAACCAGGGTGATGACAGTGGGAAATAGAAAGCCATAGTTATGAGAGATGATGTAAAAGAAGAACCTAAAATATTAAAAGAGGGAAGAAAAGAATGTGTGGAAACTGAGCTAAGTTGGTTGGGGCAAAAAACAGGAATATCCATTAAGGGACTCAAGCTGCACTATGATTGCCACTGACATACACGCCCACATATAGAATGTAGAAGCTACAGGGTTATCTGTTTGAACATGAGGCTTGAGATCCTGAAAATTCCCATAGTAGGAGACACACAGTTGAATTACTTAAAATTTTACAGGAAAAAATGGAATTGTGAAGCAAGGATTGCATCCAAACTTGTCAAAGTCCTTAGAAATCTTACGTTTCTTATATATAAACTACATGTATTGTATGTTAAAACAACAAATAGGAAAATCTTTCTAGTTTTGTAACCGCTAAATAAGTAATGGGCAGAGCATGGTGGCTCACACCTGTATTCCCAGCACTTTGGGAGGCCGAGGTGGGCGGATCATCTGAGGTCAGGTGTTCGAGAACAGCCTGGCCAACATGGTGAAACCCCGTCTCTACTAAAAAATACAAAAAGTTAGCTGGGCGTGGTGGGGGAGGCCTGTAATCCCAGCTACTCGGGAGGTGGAGGCAGAAAGAATTGCTTAAACCCAGGAGGTGGAGGTTGCAGTGAGCCAAGATCACACCACTGCACTACAGGCTGGGTGACAGAGCAAGACTCCGTCTCAAAAAATATACATAAAATAAAAATAAAATAAGTAAAGAATATTAGATAAGAAATAGCAGTCAGACTTCCACCTTCCATTCTGGCATGTAAAAAGCTTGGAAGTGCCATTTCATCCTAACAAGTAAAAAACTGAACAAAATGAAAAATCAGCAACTCTTCTTAGATCTGTAAGAAAAGTGAGGTCACAAGGCAAACTACTGCCTCCAAAATTGAAGAGGCAAACAAGCAGGTACAGAGTCGTAACTCACCCGAGCAGAAACCTCCACAAGAATCAGCACTGGGGTAGGAAAACCTGAGCTACAATTGATAAATCGTTGGAGACTCAGAGCTGTCCAGTAAATGATGGGACTGCAAGGAGAAACAGATAAATCCACTATTATGGTGGGCGACTTCAACACTCCTCTATTAGAAATGAACAGATACAATAGGCAGAAATCAGTAAAGACATAGTTGAACTCAACATCAACTTGATATAACTGATGTCTATAGACTACTTCATTCAACAACAGCAGAATATACAGTCTTCTGAAGTTCATATAGATAATTCAACAAGATACACTACATTCTGGGCCATTAAACACACCTTAACACATTTAAAAGAATAGAAATCATATGTCTGCTCTCAGATCACAATGGAATTAAATTAGAAACCAATAGGTGCTGGGTGCAGTAGCTCATGCCTGTAAACCCAGCACTTTGGGAGGCTGAGGTGAGCAGATCACTTGAGGTCAGGAGTTCAAGACCAGGCTGGCCAACATGGCAAAACCCTGTCTCTACTAAAAATACAAAAATTAGCCGGGTAGGATGGCATACAACTGTAGTCTCAGCTACTCAGGAAGCTGAGGCAGGAGAATCACTTGAACCCTAGAGGCAGAGGTTGCAGTGAGCTGAGATCATGCCACTGCACTCCAACCTGGTGACAGAGCGAGACTCCATCTCAAAAAAATGAGAAATAAATCAATAGCAGAAACATAGCTGGGGGCCAGATGTCGTGGCTCATGCGTGTAATCCCAGCACTTTGGGAGAGTGAGGTGGGAGGATCACTTGAGACTAGGAATTTAGAGACCAACTTGGGCAACACGGTGAGACCCCCATCTCTACAAAAAAAAAAAAAAAAAAAAATTAGTTGGGTGTGGTGGCAGTCTCCTATAGTCCCAGCTGCTATGCAGGAGCCTGGGGTGGGAGGATCACTTAAGCCTGGGAGGTTGAGGCTGCAATGAGCTGTGACTGTGTCACTGTACTTCAGCATGGGCGACAGAGTGAGACCCTGTCTCAAAAAGAAAAAAAGATAAAAGAAACATAGCTGGAAAAATTTCAATACTCAAAGAATTAGCAACACACTTTTAAATAACACATGGATCAAAAAAGAAATCTCAAGAGAAATTTTAAAATATTTTGAACTAAATGAAAATGAAAAACAACTTACCAAAATTTGTGGAATACAGCCAAAGTAGGACCTAGAGGAAAATGTATAGTATTGAATGCATACAATATAAAAAGAAACATCTAAAACCAGATCTAAACTTTGACCTTAGAAAACAAGAAAGAGAAGAGCAAATTTAATCAACAGTAAGCATAATAAAGTGATAACAATTAGAGCAGAAATCAATGAAACTGGAAATACAAAATCAATATAGAAAATCAAACTCAAACTTGTTCTTTGAAAAGATTAATAAAATTGATAAGCTTCTAAACAGGCTAAGCAAAAATGAGAGAGGCCACAAATTACTAATATTGAAAATAAAAGAGTCCCGGGACATCACTAGAGATCCATGGACACTCAAAGGGTAATAAAGAAATAGTATGAACAACTCTATGCTCACAAAGTTGATAACTTAGATTAAATGGACCATTTCCTTGAAAGATGCTGAAATGGGAGAGTTCCCTGACCTCCCTCACAGGACATGTGGCAGGGTTGTGGCTTGTTTTTTCGGCCACATGTACACTCAAACCCCTTATGGGAGGGGGAGGACACAGACGGACAGGTGCAGGAACTGGGGCAAAGGCTTTTGGGCTCTGGCCCCACAGTGGCATCCAGGGGTGAGTGTCTTCAATTCTCATGCCCAGTGAGCACAATACAGTGCTCTTTTGGCTCTACCATTCGCAGACAGCTTAAGTCTGAACCAGCTCAGTGCCCTCTTGGTACCTGTGTTCTTGTCCAGCGTCCAGGAATAATCAGGTCACACATGGACTTGAAGGATGGTGAATGGGGGCATTTTATTGGGTGATGGAGGCGGCTCTCAGCAGGGTGGATGGGGAGCTGGAAAAAGGATGGAGCGGGAAGACGATTTTCCCCTGGAGTTTGGCTGTCCCACGGTCGATCTCTCTGACCATCCCCAGCTAACTTCCTCTCAACGTTCAGACGCTCCTTCCCTCCGCTGCTGTGCCACTCTTCTGCTCTTCCGCTCTTCTGTTTGTCTGCTCATCTGCTCATGTGCTAGCGGAACCTGAGTTTGGGGTTTATGTGGGTACAGGATAGGGGGCATGGTGGGCCAAAAGGCAAATTTTGGGTACAACAAAAGGGATGCCTGTTCCCATTTAGGGCCATAGGTTTCCAGGCTTGGGGGTGGGGCCTTTGCTGGGGAACTGCCCTCTTCTACCCAGTAATTATTTCCCTGTCTCCTCTCCATATCAACACAATATGCCAAAATTCGCAAAAGAATACACATATGATATGAATAAGCCCATGGTATAGTTTGGATATTTCTCCCCACCCCAATCGCAAGTTGGATTGTAATCCCGAATGCTGGAGGTGAGGCCTGGTGGGAGGTGTCTGGATCATGGGGGGCAGAGCCTTCATGGTGCTGTCTTCATGGTAGTGAGCTTAGATCATTTAAAAGTGTGTGGCACCTCCCCTGCCACTCTCTCCCTCTAGTGCTCCTGCTTTCACCATGTGATGTGCCTACTCCTTCTTTACCCTCTGTCATGACTGTAAGCTCCTTGAGGCTTCCCTAGAGGCCAAGCAGATGCCAGCACCATGCTTCCTAGAAAGCCTGCAGAGCTGCAAGCCAATTAAACCTCTTTTCTGTATAAATTACCCAGTCTCAGGTAGTTCTTTATAGCAGTGTGAGAATACACTAATACCACTAGGCAGAGCACAGAGGATTTTGAGGGCAGTATATGATACTACTGCCCTTACCCTCAGGGGCCTAAGTATAGGGCTAACACACAATGGCGTTCCTAGGAACCAGGTGCGTGTGCAACCAATAGGTTTTTGCTTGATATGTGCAATCAAAGGCATCAATAATGGATGATGGAGGACAGGCACAGAGGCTCACACCTGTAATCCCAGCATTTTGGAAGGCCAAG
>NW_012118487.1:4665852-4678075 GCF_000951035.1 Colobus angolensis palliatus | reverse complement strand
CAAAAAAAAAAAAAAAAAGGCTGGAGAACTAGGAAAGCTGATGGGTATAACTCCCAGTTTGAGGCCAAAAGCCTCAGTGGGATGAGCTGAGGCAGGAGAATGGCGTAAACCCGGGAGGCGGAGCTTGCAGTGAACTGAGATCGAGCCACTGCACTCTAGCCTGGGCGACAGACCGAGACTCCGTCTCAAAAAAAAAAAAAGAAAAAAAAGAATGGCTGATGAAAAAGTAAAGGTCAGCTGAGCGAACAATGCCAATGTCATCGTGCCCTCTCTTAGTAGGATCATATGTAGACGAGTTGAAAAAATGGGGTTCTAGCCTAGGCCCATCTTACAGTAGGGCTCCCCCACACTCATTTGGTAGTCATCATCCTGGTTCCAGAACCCATGACCTGGGTGGGCACACTGAGCCACTGGCAATATCCCCACTCGACTCTGTGACTTGTGAAGTAAGAGGAGTGGTATATACCACTTATAGCAGGCAGTGGCCAATCAGAAACAAGAGCACCAAATATCAGGTGAAATGGCAGAGATTAAGACAATCTTCAGAGACTTTAAAGGATACAAGGGTGGTGGTCTTCATTATATACCCATTTTTTTTTTGAGAGAGGGTCTAGCTCTGTTGCCCAGGCTGGAGTGCAGTGGCACAATCTTGGCTCACTGCAGCTTTGACCACCCAGGCTCAAGTGATCCTCCCACCTCTGCCTCCTGAGTAGCTGGGACCACAGGTGAGCACCTGCATGCCCAGCTAATGTTTGTATTGTTTTCTTGGTAGAGACAGGGTTTTGCCATGGTGCCCAGGCTGGTCTTGAACTCCTGGGCTCAAGTGACCTGCCCACCTCGGCCTCCCAAAGTGTTGGGATTACAGGCATGAGCCACCACGCCCAACCTACATCCCCATTTTATTATCAGTCTAGCCCCTGTAAAAACCAGATGACTCACGACAGATGACGGTAGACTTCTACAGACGTAATTAGGTGATAGCCCCAAAGGAAGTTGTTGATTCAGAAGTGTCTTCTCTAGAACAGACCATCACAGTCTTTGCAAATGTGTTCTTTTCTCACACCCATCAGGAAGTAGGATCAGAAGCCGACTACAATCACTTGAGATGGATAACAGTGCACGTTTATGACCTTGTCTCAGGGCTATGTTAGTTCTGAAAATACAGTGAGAAGAGTTCTGCTGTTACATAGAACAGCCCACTCGTCTACTTTATTGATGTCATTGTGTTCCTCAGACCTGATAAGCTGGAAGTGATAAATATCCTAGATGCCCTGGTAGGACATACGTGCTCCAGGGGACGAGAGAGAGACTAGAAAGCTTCAGGTGCCTCACACAATGCTGCAATTATTAGGAGTCCAGTCATCTGGGGCATGTTGGAATATCCTCTCCAAGGTAAAAAACAAGTTCTCTCGCCTTATATCTCGGCCCATGCAGAAAGAAGTGCAACACTTAGTAATCCTCTTTGGTTTGGGAAGCAGCATACTCCGTGCTTGGGATCATCTCTATGACCAACTTCTTGGCTGGCTGAGTGCTGCTGGTTTTGACTGGGGGCCAGAACAAGAGAGGGCTCTGAAGCAGATTCCGTCTGGGGGGCAAACAGGCCTGCTGCTTGGGCCTCATGTCCTGGAAGATCCCTTGGTTCTGGAAGTATCCACAGCAGATAAAGATGTCACATGAAGTCTCTGGAAATTCCCTGCAGAAGCGATGTAGCACAGATTCCTAGAATCCTGGAGCAAGGCCGTGTCATCTGCCAGATGAAAGTACATACCGTTTGAAAAGCACAGCTTTCATGCTAGGGGACCCCGAACCTGGTGAAAACTCAGTGTCTCACGTGGGACATCAAGTGATGCTGACACCAGAACTGCCTCCTAGGAGCCGGCAAACCACCAGACACATGGTTGGTGATTCCAGCAGGATTCCATTGTATGATGGGAGCCGTGTGTTTGAGTTCAGGCTTGAGCCAGTACAGAGGCCACAAGTGAGCTGTCAAACGCAGCCACCCAGGCCCAATGCTACCTAACCCTCCTCCGCTACACTGAAGAGCAGCCCCCCAAATTCATGTCTACATCAACCTCCGACTGTGACTTTACTTGGAAATAGGGTCTTTGCAGATATAATTAGTTAAGAGTGGGTCATACTAGATTAGGGTGGCCCTAAATCCAATGAATGGTGTTCTTATAAGAAGGCCATGTGGGGACTGGGCACAGTGGCTCACACCTGTAATCCCAGCTCTTTGGGAGCCAAGGTAGGCGGATCACTTGAGGCCAGGAATTCGAGACCAGCCTGGCCAACATAGCAAAACCCCATCTCTACTAAAAGCACAAACATTAGCCAGGCATAGTGGCATGCGCCCGTAATCCCAGCTACTCGGGAAGCTGCTGGAATCCGGAAGGCAGAGGTTGCAGTGGGCTGAGATTGTGCCACTGCACTCCAGTATGGGTGACAGAGCAAGACCCTGTCTCAAAAAAAGAAAGAAAAGAAAAAAAAAAAAGGAGAAGAGGAAGGCCATGTAGAGAAGAAGGCAGAAATGGGAGTTACGCTGCCACAAGATACAGGAAGTCACCAGAAACCACAGGAAGCACAGCATTCTCTTCTAGAGCCTTTGGGGGGACTTTGGCCCTGTTGACACCTTAATTTCAGACTTTCAGCCTCTAGACCTGTGAGATAATAAATTTCTATTGTTTTAAGCCACCCAGTTTGTGGCACTTTTTTATGAGAACCTAAGAAAAGAATATGTGCACCATCCTCATCTCACACTGATGGCCAGAGGACAGAGAGAAAAAATGGCCTGGCTCAAAGATGAGTCAGTGGAGTATGTTGATCTCAGCTAAAAATAGGCTACTGCTGCTTGACAGATCTACCCGAAGGTGGCCCTGAAAGATGGTGATGAGGAAAAAGTCCTCCCACTGGGCCAAGCACTGGACACGGCACCTAGTGATACTTTTGTATCGAGAGGAACACGGTTCAAGGTAAGCGTACGCATGGACTCAGGCATAAGCTTTTGGGTCGTGGACTCTCAGAATGGTTTTTGCTGGTTTGTTAAGGACATGGAAGGAATAAGTTTGAAAAGTGAGAACCAGGAAGTCTAGGAAAGAGACGTACATATGAATAGACCTGGGGAAGAGAACACAAAACGTGAAGATCTTTGCATTGCATGGCAGAACAGGCATTCAGCAAGGAGGCAGAGAGTATGGCACAGCCAACTGATGCTAGCCAGCCTCTCCCCTTGCCACCCCAACACTTGCTGAAGTGCCCATGAATGGAGCAGCCCCTGTGGCACAGATGGAGGCTACGGACGGAATGTGTTTCCTCGGTCTGCGACACTTTTCTTCCTGGTATCTGTATGTTTGGCTAACTCTCTCTCTCCTGCGCAAATACCCCTTCTCAGTGAGACACGGCTGCAAAGGTACATTGATCTGGGAAGCTAGTGAAGCTTCAGTTTGGAGGTACATCACTCCCACAGGCCCTGTGTGTGCTAGAAGTTGCGGGTAGTTGTACAACGTGGAGAGGTGAGGCCAGTTTATGATTAGAAAGCCTTTCTATGTCAGCATTCCTGGGAAATCGCCTAATCAGAACATAGGGACCTGTAACGCCATTGTTACAGTAATTACTCGCAATCTTTTCTTATTCTAAATAAATATTCAAAATTCTGATTTCCTTTCAACTGGTATAAATCTTTCACCTATTGTCAAATATTAACTTTAGGGACTAATTTTGTATCCCAATTTTGTGTTTTTTAAGGAGGAGGGCCCTTCAAATTGTATAAGCTTTGGGTCCCACAAAACCTGGCTGCTCTTGCCTGTCCCAATTACTTCATGGAACACTATTCCTGCCCCGTCCCCGCATCTTGGTACCCCTGATATCACTTACTCTGCTTTAATTTTTTTTTTTCATAGCACTCATTGCTTTCTAAAATACTATCTGCTTATTTCTGCTTATTGCTCATTATCTGATTCCCATCATTAAAATGTAAGTTCCAAGGAGCAGGCATCTTAGTGTTGCCTGATGGAAAAACCAAATTTTATCAAAATATTTTCAGAGGTTTATTCTGAGCCATTAGGAGTGATCATGGCACGGGGCTACACAATCCCAAGAGTTCCTGAGAAAGTGTGCCCGAGATGGTCACATTACAGTTTGCTTTTATACATTTCTGGGAGACAGGAATTGCAGACAAAAATCATAAATCAATACACAGAAGGTATACATTGGTTCAGTCCAAAAAGGGGAGACATCTCGAAGTGGGGGCTTACAAGCTATAGGTTGGTTTTAGGAATTCTTTTGTTGACAACTGATTGAGAGATTTAAGCTTTGACTTGAAGTCAGTAGAAAGGACTGCCTGAGTTAAGATAAGGAGGTCTGCTCCTGTCATGTGATGCTATACCAGAATTAAGGTTGGAAAGTAAGCCACATTACACCAGGTTAACTTTTTAAAATCCATTTAGCTGGGACTACAGGCATGCGCCCCCACACCTGGCTGTTTTTTGTATTTTTAGTAGAGATGGAGTTTGGCCATGTTGGCCAGGTTGGTCTCAGATTCCTGGCCTCAAGTGATCCACTTACCTTGGCCTCCAAAAATGCTGAGATTACAGTTGTAAGCCACCACACCTGTACAAGCCTGGAGTTTTCAATACAACAGTTGGGTGCTGGGTTTTAGGATAATTTGGAACCTAACCAACCTCATTCAGAAAGATAGATTTCTGTATTTAATAGTAAACATGAATTTGAAATACAGATTTTTCCATAGGAAAAAAGTTCTTTTTAAGAAAAAAAAATCTGTTTAATGAGATATTATGGTTTATAGGGCTTAACTTCCCAGGCCTCTTAGATAGGAATTTGGACAGGAGAAAAAAGGTCAGAGTTCAGTCCTCAAGGTTATTTACGGATTCCCCGTGTCTAGTAGAGTGTGTGCTTATACTGCATATCCAATAAGTATGAGCAGATGAGGAAAAAGAAGGGAAGGAGTGGGTGATGGGAGAAGGAAGAGAGAAAGAAAAGGAAGAAAGCAAGAGCAGATGGAATGATGATGCTCAGGACCCACTACCCCAAAATATGACTAGAGGAGACCAGAATATGCCACCCCGAAGTACACCTCTTTGGCACATTGATTATTTTGAGCTGGTTATTTTGAGAAACTGCAGACATAAATTCAGCTCCAAAAAGTTGTCCTTCTGTAAAAGTAATTTACATCTATAAAGGACCTCTCTCCATTTGGTGGAATGCTCTCTCTCTGCACCAGGAAGGAAAGAATGGTTAAATCTCCAGAGACTCTTGAGCAGTGGTGAAGGCATCACCTGAAATCTGCATAACAAGCCTTGCCTTTGTTTAAGGAGCTTTTCTTGGCCATCTCTTTGTTTCAGACAAGGGACAGCATCTAAGTCTGAAGTTTAGACTCCTTGGAGAGCTGGTCTAGAGATTCACTTATTTCTCTTTTTATCCCCCTGTATACATGAGGTACACATGTTAATAAACCTGTGTTCATTTTTATCTTGTTAATCTGTCTTTTGTTACAGGAACTATGAACGGAGGACTATAGTTCAGAACTATAAAGGGTAGAGAGAAAATTATTTTCCTCCCTTCTGGAGGACACAGTTAAGAGCCATAGCAGCCAGTAATGCCAGCCAGAGCTGATAGGACTGAAAGGGAGGGGTGTCTATTGGCCCTTGTCAGCCAAAATAATAGACCACAAATTCACGAGCCACAAGTGTCACCAGTGAATGCCATCTGTGCACAGGGAGCAGGTAACTAGAGACATCAACAATGAGGCCAGCAGTCATCCAGAAGGCAGTACAAGGAGCTGGGCTTGGGAACCTGAGGCCCCATCTCCTCACCACCCTAAGACAGCCCTCACTAAGCATCTATATCCAAACACTATCTTAGGGAGGAGAAGGGAAAGGGGAAAACCTTGGAACACCTGAACATTTACCTGGACTAGAGTATTCAAACCAGAAGAGATAGCTTTACTTGGCAAGCCATTTCTCCTCCTCCCACAAGCATCTTACACACACAGACTGGAAGTTTGAGAACAAGATTATATCAATAATAGAAAAGAAACCGTGTATTCTTTGGGTATCTGAGTAGTAGTATACTGCCTTTTAAGGACTAAGTAAAACTAGTGACAGCGTTAAAGAAAAATTATCCAAGGATGCCTCTTAAAGTGCCATAAGGCAGGCTTTATTCAGGACCATTGTGATCGCCTTGGCACCTCTGCAATGGAGTCTTGCTACGGTGGGGAGAAATTGGCCTCAACTCTGAACACAGCCATGGGCAAGTGAACTTACAGCCAAGGAATGGTGGGGGGTGGTCAGTGGATAGAAAATTACTAAGAGGAAATGTCAGGGTAAGGGGGATTCCGGCTAACCCAACTAACAGGATTCTTGCAGAAGGCAGACCAGGACAATCAGACATCATCTGGGGGCTCATGGAGGATGCGGAACCCGATCCGATATCAAGGATGATCAGATACGGAGGGTGGGAGGTTCTGGCTAACTTTGCTTGGAAAGGTTCTTTTTCTAAAACTGGATTTTACAAGGAAGTGCACAGATGGGCCTAGGAAAAGGCTCTTGAGCAAAGCTTGGCCAAGCCCAGAATCTTTGTGAACAGAGGAACACAGAATAACTGGTGGTATTTCAGTATGTTTTATTCTAAAAGGTCTGAGAGCATCCACCAAAAGGAGTTGCGCCATCAATATTTTGGACTATTTTATAACATGTCTTTTTTTGTATTTTTACTTGCATGTTGCTTACTTTTGACTAATGACAGCATCTACAAAATAAGAGACACCTGGCGATTTTTATTGTACATGTGTTTACAAAATCTTGCTTCAAATGAGTTATATCATTTATAGCACTTTGTCATGCAATGTTATGGCATGCAGCTTCTGCTATATTAAAAATTAGATTAAATTAATTGGACTTTTAAAACATTTTGTTAAACAAAGTAATGAAGTAAATAAGAATCCCTAGTAAATATCTAATTTATACTCACATTTATACTCCAGGCCCAGGTTCAGGAATACATATTGTGTAGACACAGACACACACATACACACACACTTTCTCTCTCTCTCTGTCTCTCACACTCACATACACACACACACATACACACACACACATACACACAGCCTTAGCCTTAGATGTGAAAAAGTGTCTTGTCTGGAAAAGGAACACACCTATCTGAAACTTAAAGAGGCTGGAAATGTGAAATTTTTTTTCTGGAATAAATAAAATCCCACTTTGCCTTGCTCCCTTCAGAACGTGGTGGAAAGCCTTTCCACTTAGGCAAGGGCTAATTGTTCAACAGAAAATGCCAATGAAGCTCACTGTAACGGGATTCTATCCATCTGTAATTTCCATTCCCAGAACCAAATACTTTCATCTGTTGCCATGTCTTCCAAAACGTTAGTACCCTTGGTGGTAAAGGGAAACATCTACAGATTGTCATTTCAGTTTTGAGAGCCATTCAGAAAGAAAGAGGCGTACTACAAGCTTGGGACCAAGAACAGATTGAATTCATTACAGAGACACAAGCCAAACTGTTCATCTCTGGTACATGAAAAATTATCACTGTTGTTGTTAAAACCATATGTTCTAGGTAAGAGGACAGGTTTTGTATTCGCTCTAACATTTGTTCTGAGGAATGTTGATGTACTTAATGCTAGTATGTGCTTAGCAGTAATTTGCAAATATGAAAAGTAACCGAGAGTTCAAGAAATGAGTAAGAAGGGTCAGAAACCTCATCTGAGGTATTTCCCCTGTTATCATTGATAATATCATTGAAATATCATCATATATCATGTCCGAATGTTAGAGCATAGACCAAGATCTACTTCACCATCTGTCATCATTTCATAGCTTTCGGCATGCGGGGTCAGACTTTGAAAGACTTTGCTTCCTCCTTAAAAAAAAAATGTCTTAAAAGAGTTTTTAAGTTTCCATGCAGTGAAATTGGTAGAGGCTTTGATCACTTGACCTGAAATGACACTGATTTGTGTCTTCCAGCCGAAACTCTGCTCAGTTCCCCAGACCCAGGTTTAAAAAAACACAACACCCCACTTAATTGATGTATAGCATATGAAGTATACATGAAGTATAGCAATGTGCACTATATAGAAAATCATAAAGTGTTCAGCTTGATGAATTATAACCAGGTGAACACACTCACAATTTGTGTATCCATTCTATATTAGTTTTGGCTGACTAATGTTATAAGAACTTTATTGTTGATGTCTTTTGATACATGTGGATATGCATTGCTGTGGATTCCATAGCTAGGATGAAACTGTTTGGTTACAGAGTACATACATATATTCAATTTTAATAGATAATGCCAGTCTTACAAAGAAGTTGCACCAATGTACATTACCACCAGGCATTTTTGGGACTTATACTTGCTCATATCTCTTCCTATTCCTTGGTAGCATCAGCCTTTTTAAATTTGGCCATTTCAGTAGGTTGAATCCCATTGTGGTTTTAATTTACATTTCCCTGAAAACTAATAAGGTTGAACATCTTTTCCTACATTTTTGGCCCCTTAAAGATCTTCTTTTGTGAATAGTCCAATAGAAAATTGTGCCCACTTTTCTAGTGTGTTGTTTATGTTTTTCTTTTTGATTTGTAGGAATTCTATGTAAATTCTGGAAACAATTTCTCGGTTAGTAATATGCATTCCACATATTTTCCCTTTCTGTAGCTTTAAAAACTCCCTCAATGAGATATTTTGATGAACAGAAATTCTTATTATTAGGTTGTCCAATTTGTCAATCTTTTGACTTAATGTTATTGCCTTTTCTGTCCAAAAAAATTTGCTTACCCACAGGTCATGAAGAAATGCTCTTATGTTATTTTCTAAAAGCTTTATCATTTTACCCTTCACATTGCACAGTCCACCTAGAATTGATTTCTGTGTATGGTGTAAAGTAAGAATGAAGTTTTATTTTATTCTTAAAGTAGATAACCAATAAATTTAGCACCCATTATTGAAATAACTGTTTTTCCACCAGGTCTGTGCATTTATAAAATTCAAATGTCCATACATGTGTTGCTCTGTTTCCAGACTCTCTGTTATGTTCCACTGGTCTATTTATCCCTTTGTACCAATCCCACACTTAGTGCAATTACTGTAATTTTAAAAATTACTGTATCATTATAGATCTTTCTACAAGGTAAAATAATTTCCTCTCATTCTTGGGTTTGGCTATTTTTGGTCTTTTGCATGTCCACATACATTTTAGAGTCAGCTTGTAAATTGCAATGAAAATTGTTGGGCTTTTAATTCAAATTGCTTAGATTCTGTAGGTTAGATGGGGGAGAATTAATGTTTTACAATATTGAGTCTTACAATCTATAAACAAAGTACGTCAATAAACAGTAAATCTGTAGGTCTAGTATTTCCTTCAATTTAGTTTATTTATTTGTGTTTAATTATTAATAATTTAATTTAGTGACTATTTTCAATAGATTTTTACATATGTCTTGAACATTTTAGATGTATTTCCAAATATTTCCTTTTTGATGATATTATAAATTATAACTTGTAAATTAGTTTTACTGGTTTGGGGTATATAAAATACAATTTATTTTTTAATTCACCTTGGATCCAATATTAATAAATGTACTTATTAATTCTAACAGTATATCTGTACATTCTTATAGACATTCTACATATAAAAATCATATTGTCTGCAAATAATGACAGTTTTATATTTTCCTTTCCAAATTGTGTACTTCTATTTTTTTCATCTTCCCCTGTTGCACTGGCTAAGACCTACAGTACACTGTTGAATAGAAAAGGTGATAATAGGCATTTTTGTCTGTTTTCCAATCTCACAGGGAAAGCGCTTAATGTTGCACCATTAAACCTGGTGTTTGTTTCAATTTTTAAAATACCCTTTCTTGAATTAAGGAGATTTATTTCAATTCCTAATTTGCTAAAATTTTTAAAAATCTAATACTGGATCTTGACCAAATGCTTTTCTGCACCCACCTCAGCCTCCCAAAGTGCTGGGATTACAGGTGTGAACCACCATGCCTGGCCACAGTATTTCAGCTTTATGATGTCACCTATGTAACCATTCTGTTTTTCACTTTCAGCATAGTATTTAACAAGTCACATAAGTTATCCAACAGTTTATTATAATATAGGCTTTGTGTTGGATGATTTTGCCCAACTATAGACTAATGTAGGTGTTCTGAACATGTTTCAGGCAGGCTAGACTAAGCTATGATGTCTGGTAGGTTAAGTGTATAAAATTCATTTTCAACTTACAATGGGTTTATTGGGACACAACTCCATTTCCATTCAAGGAGTCTCTGTATTTGCCAACAGCAGCACTAAAGATGTGAGTGGGAATACTGGAGTCAAGAATTGGCACCGGACGGGTAATTCAAATCCACAAGAACAAATGAAGAGAACTAGAAATGGTAAATTGGTAGATTAATATAACAGATGCTATGTACATATACTTGCTTTCTTCTCTCAGCTTCTTTAAAATACATAAAATTTAAAATAAAAACAGAAAAAATTAAATACATAAAATTAAGTGTTATAATTACATAATTAGAACAATATATTCTTGGGTTTGTAACATTTATAGATGCAAGATATATAACGATAATAGCACAGAAGGGTGGGAAAGAGAATGGAGCTATACAGAAGTGGCATTTATATAGCTAATCAAAATTAAGTTAGTGTAAGTCTCGTGTACAATCTAAAGTAACTCTGACTAGTTAACCAATATATCAGAAGGCCTAGACCAATCACTAAGAAAATAACTTTAAAAACATAGTGAAAAAAGTCATTAAAGGAATTAAATCGTAACACAAGCAAACGTTCGCTTACTGTAAAATAAAGCATGAGCTGAGATCCGGCCACTGCACTCCAGCCCGGGTGACAGAGCAAGACTCCATCTCAAAAAAAAAAAAAAAAAAAAAGCAGTAAAGGAGGGATAAAGAAAATAAAGAACAAAAAAGACATGAGACACAGAAAACAAAAAGTAAAATGGCAGACATAAATCCAACGATATCAATAATATTACATATAAATGAATTAAACAACCTAAGCAAAAATCAGAAATTGTTGGACTAAACTGTTTTTAAAACATCCAAATATATGTTGTCTATAAGAAATACACTTCAGACTCAGAGATACAAATACACTGAAACTAAAAGAGATGGGAAAAATATGCAAATAGATAGAAAAATATGTAAAAGACAGAAAACCATTTAAAGAGCAACCATAAAAAAGCTGAAGTGGCTGAACTAACATCAGACAAAATAGACTTTAAAACAGAAAATGCTAATAGAGATAAAGAGGAACATTTCATAACAATAAAAATGTCAATCCATCAGGAAGATATAATAATTATAAACATATACACCTAAGAAGAGAGCCCCAAAATACATAAATCAAAAACGGACAGAAATGAAGGCTGTTATGGACTGAATGCTTGTGTTCCCCACCATTCATACGCTGAAACTCCAAACCCCAATGTGTTGGTATTAGGAATTGGGGCCTTTGGGCCCTAATTTAGGTAACGAGGGTAGAACCCTCATGAAGGGGATTAGAGCCCTAGTAAAAGACAATTCAGAGAGCTAGTTTGCTCTTTTCCTACCACTGAGGAAAACAACAAGAAATCAGCTGTCTGCAGTCTGGAAAGGCCCCTATCCAGAGCTTGACCTGCTGGCCCCTGATCTGTTTCCAACCTCCATAACTATAAGAAATAAATGTCTGTTGTTTATAAGTCATTCAGTCTATAATACCTGTTATAGCAGCTTGAACTAAGACAGGAAGAAATTGACAATTGAATAATACTATTTGGAGTCTTCAATGCCCACTTTCAATAATGGACAGAACTAGGCAGAAGGTAGCCTGGGCGTGGTGGCTCACACCTGTAACCCTAGCACTTTGGGAGGCCAAGGCGGGTGAATCACCTGAGGCCAGGAGTTCAAGACCAGCCTGGCCAACATGGTGAAATCACATCTCTACAGCTAACAATACAAAAATTAGCTGGGTGTGGTGGTGCACACCTGTAATCCCAGCTACTCAGGAAGCTGAGACAAGAGAATCGCTTGAACTCAGGAGGCGCTGCCATTGCACTCCACCCTGGACAACAAGAGTGAAATTCCATCTCAAAAAAAAAAAAGGCTGGGTGCAGTGGCTCACGCCTGTAATTCCAGCACTTTGGGAGGCCGAGGCAGGCAGATCACAAGGTCAGGAGATCGAGACA
>NW_012118487.1:4640115-4659842 GCF_000951035.1 Colobus angolensis palliatus | reverse complement strand
AAAAAAAAAAAAAGAAAAATCAGAGAATGTATTAGTTCGTTAGAGCTGTCATAACAAAGTGCTATAAACTGAGTAGTTAAAAAACCTTATTATCTCACAGTTCTGGAGTCTGGAAGTTCAAGATCAAGGCGTTAGCCAGGTCATTCTCCCTCTAAAGGTGCTAGGGAAGGACCTATTCCAGTTTAAATGGGTGAATTGCATCTTATAAAGCTATTACAAAAAAATGTACTGCAGACATCATGATATTTTTAACCTAAATACTTCAGAATGTACCTTCTAAGAACCGCCACTAAAAAGTTCTGTAAGTAAATAAATGGGCATTTCCTCTGATCCAGAGGTCTAGCGTGTGTGCGTGTGTGTGTGTGTGTGTGTCTGTGTTTTTGTGACTGTGCAAGCAGGGTAACATCTCACACCCTTCACTGTTTCAGAGCCAATAGTACATGAAACCCTTCTGTGCACTGAATCAAGATATCGTGCAGACTTTCTCAAAAGACTGTCCAAAACTGTCTCTTGCCCAGCTTCTGGTAGTTTCCTGACTTACGGCTAAATAACTCCAATCACCGTTTTCCCTGTATGCATGTCTGTCCAAAACTCTCCATTTTATAAGCACACTAGTCATATTGGAGGCCTGGCCTGCCCTACTCCATTGTGACCTTATTTTAACTAATTACATCTGCAATGACCCTATTTCCAACTAAAGTCACGCCTTAGATACAGGGCTTAAGACTTCAACATAGGCATGTGGGGTAGGAGGTACACAGTTTAACCCATAACACAAGAGGAATTATGAAACACTTTGGGATGAATGGAAATGAAGACACAGCATATCAAAATTTATGAGATACAGTTAAAACTGTACTTAGAAGGAACTTTACAGTTGTAAATGCCTATGTGAAAAGTAGAAAGATCTCAAGTCAATAATTTAACCTTCCACCTTAAGACATTGGGAAAAGAAGAGCAATCTAAACATAAACCAAACAGAAAGAAGGGAATCATGAAGATTCAAGTGGAAATTAGTGAAATGAGGAATAGAAAAATAGTGAAAATCAATAAAATCAAATGCTGGTTCTTTGAAAAGACAAAAAAAAATTGACAAACTCTTAGCTAGATTAATCAAGAAACAGAGAGAAGACTCAAATTACTAAAATCAGAAATGAAAGAGGGGACATTACTACCTACCTTAAAGAAATAAAAATAATTATAAGGGAATACTATGAACAACTGTATCTCAATAAGTTAGATAACTTAGATAAAATAGATAAATTTCCAGTAAAATTGACTCAAGAAGAATTCGAATGGCATGTATTATAAGTAAAAAGATTGAATTAGTAATAAAATTTTTTTAAAACTTCCCACAAAGAAAAGCTCAGGCCCAAGTGCTTCACTGGTGAATTCTACCAAACATTTCAGGAATAATTAACAGCGATTCTTCCCAAACTCTTCCAAAAGAACCAAAAAGTGGGGAAAACTTCCTAAATCATTCTATGAGGTCATAAATACTCTGATACCAAAACCAGACAAAATTTCACATGAAAATAAAACTATAGACCAACATCTCTTATGAATAAATGTAAAAATCCTCAACAAAATATTAGCAAACTGAATTCAGCAACATAGAAAAGGATTATACACCATGACTAAATGAATTTTGTCCTAGGAATGCAAGGTTAGTTTAATATTCAAAAATCAATTGATGTAATACACTTAATCAATAGAATGAAGGGCAAAGACCACACAATTATCTCAATAGATGCAGAAAGAGCATTTGACAAAATCCAATAACCTTTCATGATAGAAACACTCAACAGCAATTCTACCCCTAGGAAAATTAAAACAGATGACCATTCATAAACCAGAATGTTAATAGCAGCATTATTCATCACAGTCAAAAAGTGAAAATAATCCAAATGTCCATCCATCGATGAATGGAGAAACAAAATGTAGTATATCTATATAGTGGAATATGACTTATTGATGAGAAGGAATGGCATACTGATACATGCTATGACATAGATGACTTCGAAAACATTATGCTAAATAAAAGAAGCCAGTCATAAAAGACCACATATTGTATGATTCCATTCATATAAAATGTCTAGCATATGAATGTCTCTAGAGACTCAAAGTAATTCGTGGCTACCTAGGGTTAGAGAGGGCTGTAAGGATTGAGAGGTGATACTTAAAGGGTATAAAGTTTATTTTGGAGGTGATGAAAATGTTCTAAAATTCATTGTCTTGATGATTGCATGATTTTGTAAACACGCAAAAAAGTAAACAATTTAAATGAATGAAAATGTATAATTTAAAATGTATAATTTAAATGAATATGAAAAGTAGAATTTAAATAGGTGAATTGTATCTTATAAAGCTGTTACCAAAAAATTTATTGCAGACATCATGACATGTTTACTCTAAAAATACTTTAGAATGTATCGCCTAAGAACTGGCACTAAGAAGTTCTCTAAATAAATCAGTGTTTATTTTCTCTTATCCAGAGGTCTAGTGTGTCTGTTCGTGTGGGTGTCTTGTTTATGTGTACGTCTATGTGACTGTACAAGGAGGGTAACATCTCAGGCCCTTCACTATTTCAGAGCCAGCAGTACATGAAACCCTTCTAAACACTTACCCAAGATGTAGTCCAGACTTTCTCAAAGGACTGGCCAAGTGAGGATGGCATTTTTCAGCCCTCCTCAGTGAATGACTCCATTTATTTGGGTGTGCCCAAATGACACCGCTCTTGCAAAAGAAACGAGATAAAAAATAATGAGTAGGCCAGGCATGGTGGTTCATGCTTGTGATCCCAGCTCCTTGGGAGGCTGACGTGGGAGAATCACTTGAGCCCAGGACTTCGAAACCAGCCTGGCCAACATGGCAAAATCCTGTCTCTACAAAAAAATAAAAATTAGCCGGGCATGGTGGCACGTGCCTATGGTCCAGCTATTCAGGAGGCTGAGGTGAGAGGATCACTTGAGTCTGGGAGGTCAAGGCTGCTGAGCTGAGATCATACCATTGCACTCCAGCCTGGGCAACAGAGCAAGACTCTCTCTCAAAATAATAATAATAATAATAATATAATAACGTGTAAAATTTTCTCCTCATTTGCTGTTATTAGTCCATTTTCACACTGCTGATAAAGACATACCCAAGACTGGGAAGAAAAAGTGGTTTAATTGGACTCACAGCTCCACGTGGCTGGGGAGGCCTCAGAATCATGGCTGAAGGTGAAAGGCATGTCTCACATGGCAGCAGACAAGAGAAGAGAGCTTGTGCAAGGAGACTCCTGTTTTTAAAACCATCAGATCTCGTGAGACTTATTCACTATCATGAGAACAGCAAGGGGAAGACCTGCCTCCATGATTTAATTACCTCCCTCCGAGTCCCTCCCATGACACATGGGAATTCAGGACGAGATTTGGATGGAGACACAGCCAAACCATATTACTTGCTTAAGAGAAAATCTTTAACTGTGGACTTGTCATTCCATCATTCCTGTCAGCCTGAGTTGCTGAATGATGTGTGGAGGAGAGTCACCTGTCAACCCAGAAAACATGCTCTGAACTCAGACTCGAATGCAAATTAGACTGCTCCCTTGTTGGCCTCACCACATTTTTGTGTCCTGCACTACAGCAGGTAGTGCTATCCTAACAGAGTCGTCTTCAGACTCACAAAGGAAGAAAGCTGCTCTTCTGTGTTCTCCCCGCATTCCCTCCTCCAGTGTGTCTTCAGAAAGATAAATGCCTCCTCTGAAGCTATGGCTCCTGATAGTCATCAATTTGCAGAATATTTACCTCAGAAGCCAGGAGGATTTTCAGCAGCTACCTGACAAGGAAAAGGACCTCTTGGTTAGCACCCAACCACGGTCCTACACCTTAATCTTCGACTCTCCTGCCACACACGCCTTCCAGGGGATGGCTCCTTGCTCGTCTTGGCAAGCCTATGTCTGGTCTCCCATAGAAGCAAGTGCTAGGCACTGCCACTCCTACTGTGACAACAGGCTAAAGTCAATTTTCCAAGCAAATATACCATGAGTAAATATTGATTCTAGACCTCAGTATTTCTTCTTTCACTGTTATATTTATTTAATCCTGCATGTCCGCAAGCAGATTCAGTCCATGTGTACAGGGTAACTGCACTAATTCCTGTGGTATCAGGAGGGCTTCTTGGCAAGTCTCCATTGACAAGAAGACCTCATGCTCCTTCTTCTATCACAAAAAAGTGGAAGTGGTTCAATGTGGTGGCTCAGATATGCAATTCCAGCACTTTGGGAGGCTGACGCAGGAGAATTGCTTGAGCCCAAGGGTTGGAGACTAGTCTGGGTAACATAACCAGATCCTATCTCTATAAAAAATAAATTTTTTAAAAATTAGCCAGGCGTGGTGGCACGCACCTATAGTCCCAGCTGCTCTGGAGGCTGCGGTGGGAGGATCGCTTGAGCCCAGGAGTTTGAGACTGCAGTGAACCATGGCTATGCACTGCACTCTAGCCTGGGGAAAGAGTGAGACTTTGTCTCCCCTGGAAGGAAGGAAGGACGGAAGGAAGGAGGGAAGGAGTGGGGAGGTAGGGAGGGAGGAAGGGAAGGGAGAGAAGGAAGGAAGGAAGGAAGGAAAAAGGGAAGTAAAAAAGGAAGGCAGGGTGGGAGGGAAAAAAGGAAGGAAGAAAGGAAGGAAGGAAAAAAGAAGGAAAGAAGGAAAAAGGGAAGGAAAAGAAGGGAGGGAGGGAAAAAAGGAAGGGAAGGAGGGAGGGAAAAAAGGAAGGAAAGAGAGACAGAAAGAAAGAGAGAAGAAAGAAAAGAAAGAAAGAGAAAGGAAGGAAGGAAGGAAAAGAAAGAAAGAGAGAGAAAAAGAAAGAAAGAAGTGGAAGTACCTTTGCTTTTCCCACTAGCATCTGGCATATGCTTGAGGCATTTCGAAGCACTCTAGGATTCTCATGGAAGACTATTTTTAAACCATCTGAGCGATGGCAAGAAGGGTGGATGCTTTTGAATATGTATTCTTATTGCTAGAAAGTTTCCAGGGTTGCTGAAATTACATTACAGTCTTAAAATCCTTTTTATTTGTTTATGGACAAAAATGGCTTAGGTAGTCAGAATCCAATATAAAGCCACATGCAACTATATTTCCTAATATTAATATTCTGTGGAATAAGGTGACATTAGAAAGAGATTAGTTCCTGCTAGACACACGTTTTTACATAAACGAATGTCTGATCCTATGGTTTCATGGCAGACCTTTATGGCTGCAAATCAAAAAAGCACAGCGTAGACTCATCTTGCCTCTTCCTGTGTGCGCTAAACAAACTGTAACCTTGAATCATGATTTCATTATCACAGACAGTAGAATTCCATCAAACATCTGTAGCACCAACTATGTCAAAGTTATGAAGGTAAAACCGAATTCTCAGTTTACATGTTTCACGCAATAATCTGCAAATATATTTCTTCAATCTCCAAAAACTTATAAATATTTAATGCCACAGAGGCTTTTCTAATGCTCAGATGAGAATAAGTCACCTTTGCTTTTTAGACTAAATTTTAGACTGAAACTCATAAATCACAAGGCCACATAGTCATCTTTCCTTTAGTCTAAACAAAAATCCCTGGGAATGGGTCTCAGAAGAAAAATCTTTGAAGACGTGTGGAGAAGCCCCAAAATATATTTCTGTGCATCTCTATAATTAGTGTTATATCTACCTACTGCTATTGCATAAGTTGTATATTATATCACACTAGAGGCTTTTTAAGAGGTGATATTTCACCTGCATATAAGTTTAAAACAACACATTTTCTGTAGTCAATAAGTTATTAGCCTCTGAGACCCATAAGAGAAATTCTGAATTGACAATTTTCCTCTAGAAAAGGTAGGAAAGAAGAACCCTGGCAAGTAATAATTTAATAATTGTTCTTCTGTGTAACACTCAATACCATCCATTTTTTTCCTCTAACCAAGATCTATAAATACAATAAAAGTAAATGATATTTCATCACAGAACATATTTTACATATATTCTGGCTAAAGACCAAATATAATCTAATTTTCACAATAAGTGGAGAATAATTGGCAAAGTCATGTGTCTTAACATTTTATTGGGTTTTATTTTAAAGACTGAAAAAAATTGTGAAGGAAACAATTTTTATGAAGTCTATCAACACTAAAAAATGTGCTTGTAAAAGCTGGATCTGGTCTGAAATAGAATATATGAAAGGCAAGTTCATGAAAATGCATGAACTATAAAAATGTTTTTCATTACTGGTAGGTAGTCCCGCCAGAAACCCACTGTTAAATTAATAATTAACCCTGAAAAGAGAAAACTAAAAGCAAATAAAGTAAATATGAGGCACTTACCGACCAACACCAGACAAGCTGAGTCTGAACCATTTTCTAGCTTATTCTGCTCCCAGCTTTTCCACTCAGAACATCACAATCTTAAGCGGGATGCTCAGGCAGGAGCTTCTCAGGCAAGCAGCCTTTATCCTACAGGAGCTCTGTACCATGGCACCTAATGAGGTTTATGAAAAGAATTGATAAGATAACCTACCCTCACTTTGTAGTGAGAACTTGGAGGCTGAGCTTGGTGTCTGACGCCTGTAATCTCAGCACTTTGGGAGGCTGAGGCAGGAGGATTGCCTGAGCCCAGGAGTTCAAGGCTGCAGAGAAGCATGATCGTGCCACTGCACTCCAGCCTGAGCAACAGAGCAAGGCACTGTCTTAAAAGAGAAGATTGTGGCTGGGCACAGTGGCTCATGCCTGTAATCTCAGCACTTTGGGACGCCAAGGTGGGTGGATCAAGAGGTCAGGAGATCGAGACCATCCTGGATAACACAGTGAAACCCCATCTCTACTAAAAATACAAAAAATTAGCCAGCCGTGGTGGCACGTGCCTGCTTAGGAGGTTGAGGTAGTAGAATCTCTTGAATCTGGGAGGCGGAGGTTGCAGTGAGCCAAGATCTCGCCGCTGCACTCTGGCCTGGGTGACAGAGCAAGACTTTGTCCTAAAAAAAAAATTGTACATTTATTACTAACTTAAGCATCAATATGTACAACTTTGAAGAAGGCTCTGTCAAGTCCTATCATCAACTTCCAGTTCCTCTACACTGAAAATTCTGGAATGATTTTCAGTGTTTTCTGTTTATTTGGCTTGGCAACTCAGTCTCTCTGTCTCTGTCTGTCTCTCTTTCTCTCTCCCTCTCTCTTTCCTTGCCTAACTTCCTCCTTCCCTGCCAAATCTTTCATTCTGTCAATGATCACTTTGAAATAATCAGCTTTACTCTGCAAGCTACAGTGATAGGAAGGCAGTTGAAATCCCGTTGTGGGAGTTTAGTCGCCTTAGATTCAGGATCTGAGTTGAAAATCGAATTTCTGCTATTGCTCCCGACTCACTTAAGCACTACTCAGAAAATATTTGCTGAGCTAGGCACTCTGTTCTAGTTACTCAAGATACAGCAGTGAACAAAAAAGTCTTTGCTCACACAGAGCTTATATTCTAGCTGGGGGAAATCAAGAGAGTAAACAAATATGTAATACCCTGGATGGTTGGAAATGCTGTGAAGAAAAATAAAGCAGGGGAGGGAACAGAACATGAAGTGCAGGGGCTGAGGTGGTTTACAATGGACCGATCAGAGAAGGCTCTGCGATGCGCTGACGTCTGAGAAGAAAGCTGGAGAAGAGCAGGTGAGTCCGGCAGATTCAGGCAGAGAGAACCAAGCACTGGGGAGAGCAAGCGCAAAGGCTCGAAGGCAGGTGTGTGCCGGGGTGTTCAAGGAACAAGAAGGAAATCAAAATGGCTGACGCAGCGTGACTTGAGGAAGGAAGGGGCAATGAAGATGGCAATGAATGAAGAAGGGAACCTGGAGCCAGGTAATGGCGGGACTTAGACAATGGTAGGGATTTAGGGCTTTACTCTGAGAGAGGTGGGAAACCCGCTGAGAATCTTCAACAAAGGAGCGGCACAATCTGACTTCTGTTTTCAAAAGATTACCCTGGAAGGTATGTGAAAAAATAGATTGGAGAGTTACAAGGATAGACTCAGAGATATGAGTTAAAAGGCTATTGCAACGCTGCCATTTTTAACTGTATTGGAGTAATTAGTGCTGGCCTTGCCCTCCTACTGTCAACAATTGGAAAACTGAACAAAGGTCTAACACGCTTCATAACACATTCAAATTTTCTATCAGACTTAGACACTGGACAAGAGATTGTTCACAGGACTTTGATATGTGATAAAAAGGGGAAAAAACAGGGTAAGTCCTACCTCAGCTGTCTGCTTGGAGGTATTTTTTGGACTGTGCTGCAGGGAGAGAGAATCCAAGCAATATATGGGGATTTCATTAAGTGAGATAAGGGGACCTCAAGTAGCAGGAATTTGCCAGGCAGAATACTGAGGGGTAGGATCTGTACAGATAAAGAGATATAGAAATCAACAGAGGGATTCCCTTGATTCTATTGCTGAATATTCATATGTCCATGGATGGGCCCGGCAAGGGTCTCCTGAGAAGCGGTAAGCCAAACAATTCTCAGAGCTCACACTGGGCTGGGAGAGCATGAAAACATGCCAGCCAGGCACAGTGGCTCATACGTATAATCCCAGCACTTTTGGAGGCCAAGGTTTGTGGATCACTTGAACCCAAGAGTTCAAGACCAGTCTGGACAACATGGTGAAACCCCATCTCTACTAAAAATATAAAACTTAGCCAGGTGTGGTGGCATGCACGCGTAGTCCCAGCTACTTGGGAAGCAAAGCAGAGAGGATTGCTTGAGCCCCGAGGCAAAGGTTGCAGTGAGCCAAGATTGCATTGCACCACTGCACCCCAGCCTGGACGACAGAGCAAAAACCCCTTGCCAACCAGTGCGGAAAAACCTCACTAACATCTAGGGCATTAGTAAGACGATGCTTTAGATCCGGAGCTAAACTAGGCCTAGAGCCAGGACTATTGTTGATCTACCCCAGCAAAAGCCTGAGACAAGCCCCAAAAGGTTCTTCACCAAAAGGTGAAGCTGAACTGCAAGTTTCTCAACTACCTGCCAAAATAAATGTCAACACATCTTAAAGAAATTTAGCAAAACCAAGACATGAACAATGTACTATTTAAAATTTTCAGCATCCAAGAAAAAATAACCAGACATGCAAGGGAGAAAAGCCAGTCAATAAGAAGCTAGAAATATAGTGGCCCCCTCTTCTCCACAAAGGATACATTTTATGACCAACCCCCACCCTGCCACTTCCGCGGTGGATGCCTGAAACCACAGATAATACCAAACCCTATGCATACTATGTTTTCACCTATACATATAAACCTATGAGAAAGTTTAATTTATCAATTAGGCACAGTCAGAGATTAACAGCAATAACTAATAATAAAATAGAACAATTATAGGAATGTACTGTCATACAAGTTATGTGAATGTGGTCTCTCTCTTTCTCAAAACATGTCATTGTACTGCACTCAGCCATCTTCTTATGATTTGCCAATCTGATCACTGAGACAGCTACCAAGTGACTCATAGGCAGGCAGCATATAAAGCTGAGATACACTGAATAGAGGGATGATTCATATCCTGGGCAGGACAGAGCAGGACAGTGGGAGGTTCCACCATGCCACTCAGAATGGCACACAATGTAAAACACGTGAATTGTTTATTTCTGGAATTTTTCCTTTAATATTTTAGACCACAGTTGACCATGGATAACTGAAACTGTGGAAAATAAACTGTGGATAAGTGGGGGGAATCACTGTAAAAGGCAAATTAAATGAAAGTAACTAGAGGAAAGGGAATAATAAAGATAAGAGTATAAATCGATGAAATAGAAATTGGCATCCAATAGAGAAAGTTAATAAATCCCAAAGCTGGTTCTTTGAAAATATCAGCAAAGTTGATAAACATATCGTTAAATTGCCAAAAGTAAAAATGAAAAAGGACAGAAAACTGGGCCAAACTGTGTCCTCCCAAAATCCAGATGTTAAAGCCCTCATCCCCAGTGCTACTGTATTTGGAGATACAGCCATTGAGGAAATAATTAAATTAGGTCATAAGATTGAAGGCTGATACAAAAATTAACCAGGCATGGTGATGCATGCCTGTAATCTCAGCTACTTGGGAGGCTGAGGCAGGAGAATCGCTTGAACCTGGGAGGCGGAGGTTGCAGTGAGCCGAGATCACACCATTGCACTCCAGCCTGGGTGACAGAGCCAGACTCTGCCTCGGAAAAAAAAACAAAAAAAAAAAACAAAAACGATTGAGGCCCTAAATCAATAGCACTAGTGATCTTACAAGAAGAGGAAGAGACGCCAGAGCTCTCTCTCTTTCTCCACACATGCATAGAAGAAAGGCCCTAGAAGGACACAGTGAGACGGCAGCACTCTGCAAGCCAAGAGAGCCCTCCCCAGAAACCAAATTTTCTGGCACCTTGATCTTGAACTTCTAGTCTCCAGAACTGTGAGAAAATAAATTTCTGTTATTTAAACCATCCAGTCTGTGGTGTTTTGTTATGGCAGCCCAAGCTGATAATAATAATGATGATAATACATATTTCAGTACCAAGAGATGGAGTGCTACTGTAACAAACACCTAAAAATGTGGAAGAGACTTTGGAAATGGATAATGGGTAGAGGCTGAACGAGCTTTGAGGTGCATGCTAGAAAAAGCCTAAATTGCCATGAAAAGACTTTAGTAGAAATATGGACGTTACAGTGATTCTGGTGAGAGCTCAAGAAGAGGAGAGGATAGCTGTAGAGAAAGTGAAAGCTTTTATCATCTTAGAGAATATATATCATCATGAATAGAATGTTAATAGAAATAGGACATTAAATATGCCTCTGGCCAGAAAGAGATCATCATGGCGGATGGCAGGCAGGACTAGATTGTAGCTCCAACTCGGACAGACAGCAGCCTACGGAGACTCACATCATCAATTTTAGCTCCAGAACAACTGCAAGAACAAACCAGCAATCCCCAGAGGACCCACAGACCCTCTGAAGGAAGCAGGCTGCTCCTGCAGGACTGGAAGACACCCCAAATACTGTGAATGCCCAAACTGTGAAAGTGATAAAGGGAGACCCTCCACCCCAAACACACACCCCCGCTGAGGTAACAGAAGGTCTAGATTGCAGGAGAAGTTTCTGACCTTACCTGGAGGCTGAGTCAATTTAGAGCTGAGCAAAATACAGGGGTAGAGGAAGCAGCGGGAAAGGCCCTGGGAGTTCGCTGGGTCCCCAAGCAGGCCATTCCTTCCTGGTACCACAGGGATCTTTCGGGAGGGCGGCCAGAGGCACAGGGGAAAATGCCACAGGAAGAAGGAAGTCTCCAGCTGAACTGAACAATTTGAACTGGGTGAGAAGCCCCCTGACCAGAATTTGGGGGAGGGTGCAAATCCGGTGTGCAGACTCCACAGGCGGGGGAAGAACCAAAGCTCTTTTCTTTCGCAGCTGGGAGGCACGTAGCCTGGGGCAAGTTCTCAACCCCTGCTCACCCACTGCCTGGAAACAGACTCAGGGCTCTTAGCGGGGCATAGTGGAAGTGAGACCAGTCCTTTGGATTGCGTGGGAGCTGGGTGAGGCCTGTGACTGCCAGCTTTCCCCCCACTTCCCTGACAACCTGCATGACTCATAGAGGCAGCCATAATCCTCCTTAGGTACGCAATTCCACTGACCTGGGAACACCTGGGAACCTCACCCCCAACCCCCACAGCAGCTGCAGCAAGACCCACCCAGTGAGAGTCTGAGCTCAGACCCACCTATCCCTGGCCGCACCTGATGGGCCTTCCCTACCCACCCTGGTAGCTGAAGACAAAGAGCATACACTCTTGGGAGTTCTATGGCCCTGCCCACCATCAGCTTCTCACCATACTACCACAGCTAATGTTCTCTGGAAAGCACCACCTCCCCACAGGAGGCCAATCAGCACAAAAATAGAACATTAAACCACCAAAACTAAGAACCTCACAGAGTCCATTTCACCCTCCTGCCACCTCCACCAGAACAGCTGCTGGTATTCACAGCTGAGAGACTCACTGATGATTCACATCACAGGACTCTCTTGCTGGGTGGCTAGACCCAGAAGAGAGATAACAATCACTATAGCTTGGCTCACAGGAAGCCACATCCATAGGAAAAGTGGGGAAGTACTATCAGGGAAAACCCTGTGGGACAAAAGAATCTAAACAACAGCCTTCAGCCCTAGACCTTCCCTCTGACAGAGCCTACCCAAATAAGAAGGAACCAGAAAACCAACTCTGGTAATATGACAAAACAAGGCTCGTTAATACCCCCCCACCCCAAAATCACCCTAGCTCACCAGCAATGGATCCAAACCAAGAAGAAATCCCTGATTTACCTGAAAAAGAATTCAGGAGGTTAGTTATTCAGGTAATCAGGGAGGCACCAGAAAAACACAAAGCAAGGAAATCCAAAAAATTATACAATAAATGAAGGGAGAAATATTTGAGGAAATAGATAACATAAAGAAAAAACAAAACTTTGGGAAACATTGGACACACTTATAGAAATGCAAAATGCTCTGGAAAGTCTCAGGAATAGATTTGAATAACAAGAAGAAAGAAATTCAGAGCTGGAAGACAAGGTCTTTGAATTAAACCAATCCAACAAAGACAAAGAAAAAAGAATAGGAAAATATGAACAAAGCCTCCAAGAAGTCTGGGATTATATTAAACAACCAAACCCAAGAATAATTGGTGTTCCTGAGGAAGAAGAGAAATCTAAAAGTTTGGAAAACATATTTGGGGGAATAATTGAGGGAAACTTCCCTGGTCTTACTAGAGACCTAGACATCCAAAGACAAGAAGCACAAAGAACACCTGGGAAATTCATTGCAAAAAAGTTCATCACCTAGGCACAGTGTCATCAGGATATCTAAAGTTAAGACAAAGGAAAGAATCTTTAGAGCTGTGAGACAAAAGCACCAGGTAACTCATAACGGAAAACCTATCAGATTAATAGCAGACTTCTCAGCAGAAACCCTACAAGCTAGAAGTCATTGGGGCCCTCTCTTCAGCCTCCTCAAACAAAACAATTATCACTCAAGAATTTTGGGTCCAGTGAAATTAAGCATCATATCTGAACAAAAGATACTGTCTTTTTCAGACAAACAAATGCTGAGAGAATTCACCACTATCAAGCCACCACTATAAGAATTGCTAAAAGGAGCTCTAAATCTTGAAACAAATCCTGGAAACACATCAAAACAGAACCTCTTTAAAGCATAAACCACACAGAACCTATGAAACAAAAACACAATTTAAAAAGCAAAAATGAAAAGGAAAAAACAAAGGTACACAGGCAATAAAAAGCACAATGAATGCAATGGTACCTTACATCTCAATACTAACATTGAATATAAATGGCCTAAATGCTCCACTTAAAAGATACAGAACCCGCTGGGCACAGTGGCTCGTGCTTTTAGTCCTAGCACTTTGGGAGGACAAGGCAGGCGGATCACCTGAAGTCAGGAGTTTGAGATCAGCCAGGCCAACATGGCAAAATTCTGTTTCTACTAAAAATACAAAAATTAGCCAGGCGTGGTGGCACATGCCTGTAATTCCAGCTACTCAGGAGGCTGAGGCAGGAGAATCGCTTGAACCCAGGAGGTAAAAGTTACAGTGAGCTGATATCATGCCACTGCATTCCATCCTGGGTGACAGAACAAGACTCCATCAAAAAAAAAAAAAAAAAAAAAAAGATATAGAACTGTAGAATGGATAAGAACTCACCAACCAACTATCTGCTGCCTTCAGGAGACTTACCTAACACATAAGGACTCACATTAACTTAAAGGGGTGGAAAAAGGCATTCCATGCAAATGGACGCCAAAAGTGAGCAAGTGTAGCTATGCTTACATCAGACAAAACAAACTTTAAAGCAACAGCAGTTAAAAGAGACAAAGAGGGACATTACATAATGGTAAAAGGCCTTGTCCAACAGGAAAATATCACAACCCTAAACATATATGCACCTAACACTGGCATTCCCAAATTTATAAAACAATTGCTAATAGACCTAAGAAATGAGATAGACAGCAACACAATAATAGTGGGGACTTTAATACTCCACTGACAGCACTAGACAGGTCATCAAGACAGAAAGTCAACAAAGAGACAATGGATTTAAACTATACCTTGGAACAAATGGACTTAACAGATATATACAGAATGTTTCATCCAACAACCTCAGAATACGCATTCTATTCAACAGCACATGGAACTTTCTCCAAGATAGACCATACAATAGGCCACAAAAACGAGCCTCAATAAATTTAAGAAAATTGAAATTATATCACTCTCTCAGACCACAGTGGAATAAAACTGGAAATCAACTCCAAAAGGAACCTTCAAAAGCATGCAAATACATGGAAATTTAAAAACCCACTCCTGAATGAGCATTGAGTCAAAAACAAAATCAATATGGAAAATTTAAAAATTTTCAAACTGAACAACAATAATGATACAAGCTATTAAAATCTCTGGGATACAGCAAAGGCAGTGCTAAGAGGAAAGTTCATAGTCCTAAACACCTACATCAAAAAGACTGAAAGAGCACAAACTGATACTCTAAGGTCACACCTCAAGGAACTAGAGAAACAAGAAAAAAACAAACCCAAAACTAGCAGAAGAAAGAAAATAACCAAGATCAGAGCAGAACTGAATGAAATTGAAACAACAACAAATACAAAAGATAAATGAAACAAGAAGTTGGTTCTTTGAAAAGATAAATAAAAGTGATAGACCATTAGCAAGATTAACCAAGAAAAGAAGGGAGAAAATCCAAATAACCTCATTGAGAAACGAAACAGGAGATGTTACAACTGCTACCACTGAAATACAAAAGGTCATTCAAGGCTACTGTGAACACCTTTATGCACATAAACTAGAAAACCTAGAAGAGATGGATGAATTCCTGGAAAAATACAACCCTCCTAGCTTAAATCATGTAGAATTAGATACCCCAAAAAACCAATAACAAGCAGTGAGATTGAAATGGTAATAAAAAAATTACCAACAAGAAAAAGTCCAGGACCAGATGGATTCACAGCAGAATTCTACTGGACATTCAAAGAAGAATTGGTACCAATCCTTTTGACATTATTCCGCAAGGTAGAGAAACCCTCCCTAATTCATTCTATGAAACAAGCATCACCCTAATACCAAAACTAGGAAAGGACATAATCAAAAAAGAAAACTACAAACCAATATCCCTGATGAACATAGATGTTAAAATCCTTAACAAAATACTAGCTAAGCAAATCCAACAACAGATCAAAAAGATAATCCACTATGATCAAGTGAGTTTCCTACCAGGGATGCAAGAACGGTTTAACATACACAAGTCAATAAATTTTTGATACCACATAAATGGAATTAAAAACAAAAATCACATGATCATCTCCATAGATGCAGAAAAAGCATTCAACAAAATCCAGCATCCCTTTATGATTAAAACTCTTAACAAAATTGGCATACAAGGGACATACATCAATGTAATAAAAGCCACCTATGACAAACCCAGAGCCAACATAATACTGAATGAGGAGAAATTGAAAGCATTCCCTCTGAGAACTGGAACAAGACAAGGATGCTCACTCTCACCACTCCTCTTCAATCTAGTACTGAAAGTCCTAACCAGAGCAATCAGACAAGAGAAAGAATTAAACGGCATCCAAATCTGTTAACAGGAAGTCAAACTGTCACTGTTAGCTGATGATATGATCATTTACCTTGAAAACTCTAAAGACTTCTCCAGAAAGCTCCCAGAACTGATTAAAGAATTCAGCAAAGTTTCCAGATAAAGATTAATGTACACAAATCAGTAGCTCTTCTATATACCACCAGCGACCAAGTGGAGAATCAAATCACAAACTCAACCTCTTTTACAATAGCTGCAAAAAAAATAAAATACTTAGGAATATACCTAACCAAGGAGTCAAAACACCTCTACAAAGAAAACTACAAAACACTGCTGAAAGAAATCATAGATGACACAAGCAAATGGAAACACATCCCATGCTCATGGATGGGTAAGAATCAATATTGTGAAAATAACCATACTGCCATAAGCAATCTACAAATTGAATGCAATCCCCATCAAAATACCACCATCATTCTTCACAGAATTATAAAGAACAATTCTAAAATTCACATGGAACCAAAAAAGACCTCGCATAGCCAAAGCAAGAATAAGCAAAAAGAACAAATCTGGAAGCATCACACTACCTGATTTCAAACTATACTATAAGGCCATAGTCACCAAAACAGCATGGTACTGGTATAAAAATAGGCACACAGACCAATGGAACAGAATAGAACCCAGAAATAAACCCAAATACTTACAGCCAACTGATATTCAACAAAGCAAACAAAAATATAAAGTGGAGAAAGGACATCCTTTTCAACAAATGATGCTGGGATAATTGGCTAGCCACCTATAGGAGAATGAAACTGGATCCTCATCTCTCACCTTATACAAAAATCAACTCAAGATAAAGGACTTAAACCTAAGACCTGGAACAATAAAAACTCTAGAAGATAACATTGGAAAAACCCTTCTAGACATTGACTTAGGCAAGGATTTCATGACCAAAAACCCAAAAGCAAATGCAATAAAAACAAAGATAAATTGCTGGGACCTAATTAAACCAAAAAGCTTTTGCACAGCAAAAGAAACAGTCAGCAGACAAAACAGACAACCCACTGAGTGGGATAAAATCTTCACAATCCATACATCTGACAAAAAACTAATATCTAGAGTCTACAACGAACTCAAACAAATCAGTAAGAAAAAAACAATCCCATCAAAAAGTGGGTTATGGACACGAATAGACAATTCTCAAAAGAAGATGCACAAATGGCCTACAAACATGAAAAAATGCTCAACATCACTAATGATCAGGGAAATGCAAATCAAAACCACATGCGATACCACCTTACTCCTGCAAGAATGGTCATAATCAAAAAATTTTTAAAAAGTAGATGTTGTCGTGGATGGCATGGATGTGGTGATCAGAGAACACTTCTACACTGCTGGTGGGAATGTAAACTTGTACAGCCACTGTGGAAAACTTTGAGGAGATACCTTAAAGAACTAAAAGTAGAACTACCATTTGTTCCAGCAATCTCACTACTGGATATCTAACCAGAGGAAAAGAAGTCATTATACGAAAAAGATACTTACGCACGCATGTTTATAGCAGCACAATTTGCAATTGCAAAATCATGAAACCAACCCAAGTGCCCATCAATCAACGAGTGGATAAAGAAACTGGTGGCCAGATGAAGTGGCTCATGCCTGTAATTCCAGCACTTTGGGAGGCTGAGGTGGGTGGATCATGAGGTCAGTTCGAGACCAGCCTGGCCACATGGTGAAACCCCATCTCTACTAAAGATTAAAAAACAAAAAAATTAGCTGGGCGTGTGCCTGTAATCCCAGCTAGTCAGGAGGCTGAGGCAGGAGAAATACTTGAACCCAGGAGACAGAGGTTGCAGTGAGCCAAGATCATGCCATTGCACTCCAACCTGGGCAACAGGGCAAGACTGTGTCTCAAACAAACAAACAAACAAACAAACAAACACAAAACAAAACAAAAAAAACTGTGGTATATATATATGATGGAATACTACTCAGCCATAAAACAAAATGAATTAAAGGCATTTGCAATGACCTGGATGATATTTGAGACTATTATTCAAAGTGAAGTAACTCAGGAATGGAAAACCAAACACTCTATGTTCTTACTGATATGTGGGAGCTAAGCTATGAGGATGTAAAGGCATAAGAATGATACGGTGGACTTTGGAGACTTGGGGGAAGGGTGTGAGGGGAGGGAGGGATAAAAGACTATAAATAGGGTGCAATGTATACTGCTCAGGTGATGAGTGCACCAAAATTTCAACATCACCACTAAAGAACTTACTCATGTAACAAAATACCACCTGTACCCCAATAACCTATGGAAAACAAATTTAATGCTTCTGGTGAGGTCTCAAACACCAGTGAGGAACATGCTATTGGAAACTGAAGGAAAGAAAATCCAAGTGGCAGAGAATTTGGCTCAATGATGTTCTAGTGTTTTGTGGAAGGTAGAACTTGTGAGCGGTAACCTTGGATATCTAGCTTAGGAAATTACTAAGCAACATGTGGAAGGTTCAGCCTGGGTTCTCCTTACTGCTTGTAGTAAAATGTGAGAGCAGGGAGATGAATTGAAGAACAAATTATTAGGCAAAAAGGAAACAGTACTTGAAGTTTTGGGAAATTCTCAACCTATCCATATTTCAAAAAATAAGAAAGTGTGTTTTGGAAAGAATGCCAAAAGTGTGACTATGCAATCACTCCATAAAGAGATTATCCGTGAAGTTAATCAACCATTTCATCAAAAGCCAGGAATAGAGATAGGATTATACCAGAATAAACAATGTCAGTTTGGACCAAAGACAACAGAGATGGGATGAAATTAAAACCAGGCTTTTGGACTCTTGGGATTCTATGTGATGAGACAGTAGAGCTATTTGGCTGATAACTTGCTTTCTCCTTCAAGAAAAGGGAAGAATGATCCCAAAGATGACTTAGAGATTATTAAGGTTTCCACTCCCATTACAGGATCAGAGTGCAAGACTGTTACCTCCTCAGTTTCAGAGGTAGGGCTGCCTTTCATGTTTCAGTAGGCCAGCCTGTCCCCACCCAGTACCTCAAGGGCAGGGCCTCCATTCATAACCAAGGTGGCAGAACCACAATCTGGTCATTTGGAGTGATACTGATGTCCCACTGGGTCCAGATAGCAGAGCATCCAAGCAAAGAGGATTATCCTTGAGCCCTAAGATCTCATAAATTTGCCTTGCTAGGTTTTGTACTTGCTTGGGGCCCATAACCCCTTTCTTCCTTCCAGTTTCTCCCTTTTGGAATGGAAATGTCTATCTTATACCTGTCCCACCGTTGTATTTTGGAAGCACGTAACTTGTCTGTGTCACAGAGTCACAGGTAAAAAGGAATTTTGCCTCAGGACAAATCACACCTGGAGTCTCACTCATGCCTGATTTAGATGATATTTAGATGAAACTTTGGACTTGGAATTGATACTGAAATCGGTTAAGACTTTTGAGGCTCTTGGTAGAGGATAAATGTATTTTGCATGCAAAAAAAAAAAAAAAAAAGCTTAAGTTTTGGGAGGCCAGAGGGCAGAATGTTACAAACTGAATTATGTTCCCCCCAAATTAATATGTTGAAGCCCTAGCCCCCTATGTGATGTTGTTTGGAGACAGGGCCTTTAAGGAGGTAACTTAGGTTAAATGAGGTCGTAAGGGTGGGGTTCTACTCCAAGAAGAGGAAGAGACACCAGAGATCTCTTTTTGTGTGCATACACAGAGGAAAGACCATGTGAGGACACAGTGAGAATGTGGCTGGGTGCAAGCCAGGGAAACAAGAGGCTACCAGAAACCAACCCTGATGGCACCTTAATCTTTGACTTCTAGCCTCCAAAAATGTGAGAAAGTAAATTTCTGTTGTTTAGGCCACGCAGCCTATGGTATTTTGTCATGGCAGCCCTATCAGTCTAACACAAAAATCAAGATCATAAATATCAGGAATGAAAGAGGGGACATCACTACAGTCCCTATAGAAACCAAAGAATAATACAAATATATTATAAACTTATAATAACAACTTAGTCACTCGCCATCAGAGAAATGCAAATCAAAACCACAATGAGATACCATCTCACACCAGTTAGAATGGC
>NW_012118487.1:4596844-4638465 GCF_000951035.1 Colobus angolensis palliatus | reverse complement strand
CATTCTCCCGCCTCAGCCTCCTGAGTAGCTGGGACTACAGGTGCCCACCACCACGCCTGGCTAAGTTTTTGTATTATTTTTAGTAGAGATGGGGTTTCACCATGTTAGCCAGGATGGTCTCAATCTCCTAACCTCATGATCCACCCTCCTCGGCCTCCCAAAGTGCTGGGATTACAGGCGTGAGCCACTGCGCCTGGCCAACTCTTTTTCTGGTATAAAGTGCCAAGCTGGTTCTAAAATATATAGAGAAATGAAAATACCTAGAAGAGTTAAAACTATTTTGAAAAAATTGAACAAATTTGGAGGACTTACTCTATGTGCTCTCAAGGTTTACTCTAAAGCTACAGTGATTAAGACAGTGTAGTTTTCATATAAGGATAGACATGTATCAATATATAGACATAGAGTCCAAAAATAAGCCCACATGTAGAAAAGATCTGCTAATCTTTGACAAAAGTGCCAAGGTAATCAAATAGGAGAAAAGATAATCTTTTAACAAATGATATTGGAACAACTAGTTATCTATATGGGAAACAAAATAAACTTTAAACATTACTTCACACAATACAGAAAAACTAGCTTTAAATAAATCATATATCTAATTGTAAAAGCTAAAATTATAAATTTTCCAGGAGAAAGCCTTCATAATCTTGGGAAAGGCAAAGCTTTTATAGACAGGACATGGAATGCACTTAACACAAAAGAAAAGTTGGTAAGTTGGACATTATGAACAAACATTTCCATACTTCAAAAGACACAATTAATCAAATATAAGCCCTGGTAAAAATAAAAAATACAGAAAAAAGAAAAGAAAATTAAAAAAACACAGTTAAGAAAATGAAAAGAACTACAGACTGGGAGAAATATTCACAATACATATATCTGACCAAGAGTTGTATACAAAATATATAAAGACATCAACAATTCAATAATAAGGTTAAATAATTTTTAAAAGTAGACAAAAATGTTACACACTCACAAGATAAGATATAGGAATAGCCATAAAGTGTATAAAGAGATACTCAATATCATTAGTGTAGACTAAAGCCTCAGTGAAGCACTGTTATATATCCACTAAAATCGCTAAAATTAAAAATATGATCACACCAAGTGTCGGTGAGAATGCAGAATGCTGAACATTGCTGGTAGAAATGTTAGATCATATAATCGATTATTTTGGAAAAGAACTCTGCAGAACTTTTAGAGATAAAATATAATCACTGAAACTAGAAACTCAGTGGAAAGTTAAACAAAAGATGATACATGTCTGAAAAGAAAATTCGTTATCTAGAAGATAGATTTAAAGAAATAACCAGAATATAGCACAAAGAGATCCATAGCTAAAAAATATGACAGAAGTTAGTGTGAGAAAGTACAACTCAACTGCCTAGACCTTCAGAAGGAGAAGATAGAGAGGGGAGAAGGCGAGAGACAGTATCAAATAGCTGAATTTCCCAGAAATTGGTCAATATAGACATCAATCTCATATACAACCAACCCAACTGATAACAAGGAGGATAAATTAAAACAATGCACACCTAGGAACATCCAAACTGCAGAACACGAAAGAAAAAGAGAAGACTATATAATAAAAGCAATCAGAGAGAAAAGATGAATCACTTAGTTAGGAATGGCAATTATACTGGCAACTTCTCAGCATCAACAATGTAACTCAAAAGACAGTGGAACCATGTTTTTGACATGCTGAGGTAAAATATCTGTCAACCTACAATTATGTTCTTGGTAAAACAATCTTTCAAGAGAAGGGGTAAAATAAAGACCTTTTCAGGCAAACAAAAGCTGAACTTGACTTTAGGAGAATCACATGAAAGAAAATTGCAAGGACAAGAATAAGTTAAATTATTACAAAAGGAAGGTCTGAGATTCAAGGAATGGTGAGTGAAGATACTGGCAAATATCAGGTAAATATAAACAAATACTGAGAATAAAACAGTAAGAATGTTTATAGGGTAAAAGAAAAGTAAAAATACTGGACAGAAATAGTGTAGAAATTGGAAGGGGTGATCGGGATTATAGCATTATAAGAACTTGTATTTTTTTATCAGAAGGTAAAGTTAGTAATTAAGTTTAGACTGTTAACCATGCATTTTAAGTAACTAAAGTTACTGCTAAAATAATAGACATCACAATATAACTCCTAAACTAATAGAGAAGGAAAAATAAATAATTCATAACAAAGAAAAGAGGCTAGGTGCAGTGGCTCACGCCTGTAATCCCAGTACTTTGGGAGGCTGAGGCAGGCAGATCACCTGAGGTCAGGAGTTCGAGACCAGCCTGGCCAACAGGGTAAAATCCCATCTCTACTAAAAATACAAAAATTAGCTGGGCTTGGTGGTGGGCACCTGTAATCCCAGCTACTTGAGAGGCTGAGGCAGGAGAATCACTTGAACTCAGGAGGCAGAGGCTGCAGTGAGCCAAAATCGTGCCATGGTACAGCTGGGTGACAGAACAAGACTCCATCTTAAAAAAAAAAAAAGAAGAGCCAGGCACGGTGGCTCACGCCTGTAATCCCAGCACTTTGGGAGGCTGAGGAGGGCAGATCACAAGGTCAGGAGATCGAGACCATCCTGGCTAACACAGTGAAACCACGTCTCTACTAAAAATAGAAAAAATTGAGCCAGGAGAATGGCATGAACCCCGGAGGCGGAGTTTGCAGTGAGCTGACATCGTGCCACTGCACTCCAGCCTGGGTGATAGAGCGAGACTCCATTTCAACAAAAAAAAAAAAAAAAAAAAAAAAAAAAAAGAAGAAGAAAAAGGAAAGGCAGAACAAATAGAAAATATACAACAAGATATAATAAGTGAATCCAAATACAAATAGATAAAAAAATAGTTAAGTGAAACCTCCCAATTAATATTGTTAAACCAGAAAAAATATATGAAATCAAGATATTTATAAAAGACTTATCTAAAACATAAGGATACAGTAACTTAAAAAAAAATGGGCTAAGCATAGTGGCTCATGTCGGTAGTCCCAGTGCTTTTGGAGGCTAAGGTGGAAGGATGATTTGAGACCAGGAGTTTGAGAACGGCCTGGGCAACATAGTGAGATCCTATCTCTGTCAAAAAATCAAAAATAAAAATATTAGCAAGGCATGATGGTACATACCTGTAGTCCCAGCTGCTCAGGAGGCTAAGGCGAGAAGGTTGCTTGAGCCCAGGAGTTTGAGATTATAGAGAGCTACTGCAATCCAGTCTGGGCAACAAAGCAAGACTCTGTCTATAAAAAAAAATGTATTTTAATCAAAAAAGTGAATAAAGATATACCAGGTAAATGTTAACCAAAACAATTCTGGGTAATGTTAGACATATGTTATACCTAATGATTAAGATTCTACTCATTAGGAAGATACAACATTTCTCCACATATATATACAACTAATAATATAGTTTCAAATAACATGAAGTAAAAAATTGACAGCTACAAGATATTCTAACAAATCCATGATCATAGTTGAAGTTTTTCTAACATTTGTTTCAGTAATTGGTAGAGACAGATTTTTTTTAAGTCAGTAATAATGTGAAAAATTAGAATAGCACAATAGACAATTAGGATCTATGATTCACTCTCTCTCAGAATATATATTCTTTTCAAGTATACATTTACCCATTTAGAGAAGTGACCACATGCTAGGCTTTAAGAAAACTTCAATAAATTCCAGCAGGTTGGTATTGTTCAGAACGTATTATTTGACCACTAGACAATTACACTGGAAATCAATAGCAAAAAAGGTAGAAAATCCTCATACCTTTAGAGATACAAAACATACTTCTAAAGAATTTCACAGAAGCGAGAGACTGATGGAAATTATAAAATATTTAAAATAGAATAATAAACTAGTACATATTAAAAATATATGAGATATAGTGGTATTGAGAGTGAGTTTGATAGCCTCAAATGCTTATACTGGAAAAGAAGTCTCAAATGTATGACCTAAGGATCTAATTTATTGAGTTAGAAAAAAATAGCTGACTAATTCCCCAAAAGTAGAAGAAACAACATAATAAATATAAAAGCATAAATGCATAAAATAAAAAACATAGTTCCAAGATAGAGAATTAACAAAGCTAAAAATTTGGTCTTTGACAAGACTAATAAAATAGACAACAGCAAGATTAATGAAACATAAAGAGAGAGACATATAAACTAAGAATTAATATGCACATATCTCTAGAGGCTGGAGAGAAAACATTATAAGATACGAACAAATTTGGGACAATCAGTTTAAAAACTTAGAGGAAATGAATATATCCTATTATGAGCTGAACTATGTTCCCTCCAAATTCACATGTTAAGGTCCTAACCCCCTCAGAATATGCCTGTATTTGGCAATAGGGTCTTTAAAGAGGCCATTAAGTATAAATGAGATCATCAGAGTGGCCCATAATCCAATAGGATTGGTGTCATAAGAGGGGATAAGGACACAGATACACACAGAGGAAACACCAAGTGAAGACATGGGGAGAAGGTGGCCAACTGCAAGCCAAAGAGAGAGGCCTCAGGAGAAACCAACCCTGCCAACACCTTGATCTCGGACTTCCAGCCTCCGGAACTGTGAGGAAACACATTTCTGTTGTTTCAGTCATGCTGCCTGTGGCAGTCCTAGCAAACTAATACACAAACTTAGAAAAAGTCTCAACCATTAGCAAAAGTAAATTTGTAATTTACAAGTCTTGTATTGCCCGGAGAGGTGGCTCATGCCTATAATCCCAGCACTTTGGGAGGCCGAGGCAGGTGGATCACGAGGTCCGGAGTTCAAGACTAGCCTGGCCAACAGGGTGAAACTCCATCTCTATTAAAAACACAAAAGTTGGCCAGTCATGGTGGCAGGCACCTGTAATCCCAGCTACTTAGGAGGCTGAGGCAGGAGAATCGCTGGAACCTGGGAGGCAAAGTTTACAGTGACCCAAGACCATGCCACTGCACTCCAGCCTGGGCTACAGAGCAACACTCTGTCTCAAATAAATAAATAAATAAATACATGTCTTGTGACACACACACAAAACCAATTCAAATTACCAGTTCTAGCTTGACCAAATATCCAAGAAACAGACAATTTCAGTTTCTTCCAGGGAATGAAAAAAGAGATTGTGAGGCTAGCCTGACATAGATACAAAAATCTTGAACAAAATATAAGCTAACCAAATGTAGCAATGTCTAAAGATAACACTCTGTTGATTAACATATTGGGTTGATCCTGAGAATTCAAGGTCAATTAATATAATGCACCGCTATTATAGATCTTTAAAGGAGAAAATTAAATAATGCAGAAAAATTATTCAATAACATTCAATGTCCATTCATGATAAAAATTCAGCAAGCTGAGAATAGAAAACAACTTTCTTAATAATTAAGACATCTTGCTGTTGTCTACTTTATTAGTCTTGTGAAAGGCCCAACCTTTGGCTGGGTTGATTCTCTTTATTGAAACTGTGTTTTTCATTCTCTGTATTTCTGCTTTTATAACTTTCTCTGTAAAAGACATCCTCAAAAAAAAAAACCTCTGAGAAAGCATCATAATTATGAAATGTTGAAAACATTCTCTTTAAGAGCAGAAATGCAACATGAATATCCACTATCACCCTTTCTCTTTAAGATTGTTTGGAGGCCGGACACAGTGGCTCACACCTGCAATCTCATCACTTTGGGAGGCCAAGGTTGGCGGATCATGAGATCAGGAGTTCGAGACCAGCCTGGCCAACATAGTGAAATCCCAGCTCTACCAAAAATACAAAAAAAATTAACTGGGCGTGGTGGCAGGTGCCTGTAATCCCAGCTACTTGGTAGGCTGAGGCAGGAGAATCGCTTGAACCTGGGAGGTGGAGGTTGCAGTGAGCTGAGATTGCGCCATTGCACTCCAGCCCAGGCAACAGTGTGAGACTTGGTCTCAAAAAAAAAAAATTGTTTGGAAAGCCTAGCTATCAAGTGAGAAAAGCCAAAAAAAGAGAGAGAAGAGAGAAACATAGACAAATCAGATGGAAAAAGAACAAAATTGTCATTATCTGCAAAGTGATTCAACAGTCTACATAGAAAATTAATCTGTAGAAAAACTATCATTATCTGCAAAGTGATTCAACACTCTACATAGAAAATTAATCTGTAGAAAAACTATCATAATTAGTAAACTTGTATAGCATGTTTGCTAAATAATACCAATTCACAAAAACCAACATTGTAATGCACTTGTAATGTAATGTAAAGATACCATTTACAATAATAATAAAAATGTAATTACTCAGGATGAAACCTAACAAAGGATGTGCAAATCCTTCATGGGCTGCATTTTATTTTGTCTTTTAAAAATTGCTTATATTAAAGGTGCACAACATGACATTTTAATATAAATATACACAGTGAAATGATTACCACATTCAAGCAAATTAATATACCTATCATCTCATATAGGTTCCTTTTTTGTGGTAAAAGCACCTAAAAATCTATACAAATAATGAAAGGAGATCCTGACATTTGAGATAACATAGATGAACCTGGAAGATATTATGCTCATTGAAATAATTCAGGTCCAGAAAGACAAATACTGCATAATCTCATGTACAGGTGGAATCTTTTTTAAAATGTTGAAAACATAGAAACAGAGTAGAAAGGTGGTTACTGGGAGTGGAAGGAGGGCAAGAAAATGAGAGAGGTAGACCAAAGGGTTCAAAGTTACATAGGACGAACAAGTACATAGATGTAACATACACCACGAGAACTATAGTTAATAACATAGTCTTGAATACTGGAAATTTGCTAAGAGGGTATATTTTATGGGCTGCCTTTTAACAGGATTTTTAGGTGATTTGTATGCACATTATAGTTTGAGAAGAACTCTTTTAGTGCAATGGTTTTATCCTTAGCTGCATATTATAATAAAAACTTTATACACCCACACACCTATACCCATACAAACACATATTCCTGGACTCGCCTTATTCTAATGTGTAATCGGATTGGCACCAGTGTATCAGTACAGTTCAAAAGGCTCCCCAGGTGATTCTCATCTAAACCATTACTCAACAGGATGATGGCAGAATGTGCTTGGAGAAAGGCATATGGAGGCTTCCAAGATACTAGTGATATTCTATTTTTTCATTTGGGTGATGGATATATTGGTACATTAGTCTTTAAATCATACACATACATTTTATACATTTTGTAGTATTTTACATTTCAGTGTAACACAATTAAATACCTCCTTAATATCAGTGGTGTAATTTTTATTATTTAGTCATCTCATTACTTCCCTAATGCTGGGGACAGATTCCTACGTTGTCTTTCTTAATCACCACAGAAATTTGGGATGGCTTCAGGTCACACTACCTGATATGGTTGGACTGTGTCCCACCCAAATCTCATCTTGAATTGCAGTTGTCATAATGCCCACGTGTCGTGGGAGGAACCCAATAGGAGGTAATTTAATCACAGGTGAGGTTACCCTCATGCTGTTCTCATGACACTGAGTGGGTTCTCACAAGCTCTGACGGTTTTATGAGGAGCTTTTCCTCCTTTTGCTCGGCACTTCTCCTTGCTGCTGCCATTTGAAGACGGGCATGTTTGCTTCCCCTTCCGCCAGGATTGTAAGTTTCCTGAGGCCTCCCCAGCCATGCTGCACCGTGAGTCAATTAAACCTCTTTCCTTCACCCAGTCTTGGGTATATCTTTATTAGCAGTGTGAGAACGGACTAATATACTACTCATCGTATAAATTTAAGCAGCAACAGAAACAAAACTTGAATATGAGTCTGCCATTTTGAATAAATAAACCCATCATGGAACTGAAGGACCTGAATGTCACATTCAAGATTTCACTGGATCAGTTTTGCCAGTACACGCCTGGCCAAGACTTTGGCTAATTAGAAAGTGCACCTTAACACTAGTGGGTTTTTTTCCTTTCTTGCAAATAAAAAACTCTCATCAGCAGGTTTTCCCAACAGCCTCTAGAAATTTGGCCAATCTTCACATACTCCACTAATAGGAACAACCATAAACAACAATTTGAACTTGGAACCTAAGGCTCAACATTCAAATTATTTTATCATAACAATGGAAGAAATCATATTTATGTCACAAAAGCTTTTGAATGAAAAGTAGCCTGTGACTCTGTGCAGATGAAATGTAAATGCAGAGAAATTGTATTTTCTGCACTTTATTTTGATTGTAGGGAAATGGGTATCCTCATAGAGTCTATTACAGACACACACTGGACCTGCCCCACCTTTGAGAGGTCTCCAGTGTCATCTTCTTTTCAAGGTTGCTTTTCAGACCTCATAATGTTGAGAGAGGTGTCACAAGGAGAATTCACAATCCCTGAGCAAATGGGCAAAGTTGCAAGTACCCAAGCAGAGCTGCTGAAATGTTGCTACAACCAGGAACCCTCCACAATTGAGTGAGAAGCTTCTAGTAACCAGGAACAAAAAGCTGAGGAGTTATTACAGGTTTCTTGAAAATTGTTGGATTTTTTTTTCTCTTTTTTTTAGAGATGGGGGTCTCAGTCACCCATGCTGGAGTGCAGTGGCACAGTCACAGCTCACTGCAGCCTCAAACTCCTAAGCTGAAGTGATCCTCCTGCCTCAGCCTCCTGAGTAGCTGAGGCTACAGGAGCTACATGTCTGGCTAACTTAAAAAACTTTTTTTTTTTTTTGTAGAGACGAGGCCTTGCTTTGCTGCCCAGGCTAGTCTTGTACTCCTGGCTTCAAGTGATCCTCCCATTTCAGCATCCCAAAGTGCTGGGATTACAGGTATGAGCCACCATGCTCAGCCTAATTATTGGATTTTTTTTTTTCTTTTTTTGGGACGGAGTTTCGCTCTTGTTGCCCAGGCTGGAGTGCAGTGGCACGGTCTCGACTCACTGCAACCTCCGCCTTCCAGTTTCAAGTGATTCTCCTGTCTCAGCCTCCTGAGTAGCTGGGATTACAGGTACCCGCCACCACACCTGGCTAATTTTTTTATTTTTAGTAGAGATAATGTTTCACCATGTTGACCATGCTGGTCTCGAACTCCTGACCTCGTGATCCATGTACCTCAGCCACCCAAAATGCTGGGATTACAGGCGTGAGCCACTGCACCTGGCCTGGATTCCTTAAAGAAGCCAGAATTAGAAGGAGTCATCAATATTTGACAACAGCATTGTATTAAAGTAATAAATCACAGAATTATAAAGCCCTAAGTTAACTTAGAGAAAAAACTCAGATGTCCTTAGGGAAGCTGTATCTCTGAGAGGCTAAAAGACTCTCTTAAAGTCAGACAGGAAGTTTGTGACAAGATCAGGGTGAGAATCCAGGTCTCCCATCTCCTTGAACTACTACTATTACAAAGACTCAAGAAATCGAGTATTGATTAACTGAATTAGGAATTCATAGGGTTTCTTGTTTGGTTGCAAATTTCATTTTTTACTTGGAGAGTGGCCACTCTAGGTTAATGATATCTACTCTTTTACTGTATATGGTTTAACATTGAAGACTACTCACATTATTTCACTGAAATAGGTTGCCTCACAGGAAACAGTGCTCACTGCATTTCTCTCACCTGCTAACTGGCTATACAAATAGTTATTGTTTAGAGACTAGATTTGGCAGTCAATGCCATTGGAAAATGTATAATCTATTTTAAATATTCAATCTACAGAATCATTTTACTCTCAAAAAATATTTTAATGTAATGCTCACTTAAAAAGCAACGTAGGTTTAAGGTACAAAAATGGGGGTGGGAGAATATGGCAGTTCCTTAAAAAATTAAACATAGAATTACAATATGAAACAACTATTACACTTCTGAGTATATACCCAAAATAACTGAAAGCAGGGACTCAAATAGATACTTATACACCATTGGTGCATAGCAGCATTATTTACAACAACTGAAAGACGGAAACAACACAAATGTCTATCCACAGATGAATGGATAGACAAAATGTGCTATATATAATACATACAGTGGAATATTATTCACCTTTAAAAAGTAATGAAAGGGAAGATGGCAAAGTAAGAAGCACTAGGAATCTGGCTCCCCATCTAGACAACAATTGCCCTGACAGAATCTGTCTGATATAACCCTTTTGGAACTCTAGAGTCTACTGAAGGCTTGCAACTTCCAGGGGAGGCCTTGGATGGTAAATTGATGTTAATTTTGGCCAATTTCAGCTCTTAGCACCATCGTAGCTACTCATCCTGCATCTCCAGAGCTAAGACAGGCAACTGTCCATGTGTTCCTAGCGTAATTTGCACACAGCTTATAGAAGCCAGGGTAGGCAAAAAGGATCCTGTCTTCCAAATATCAGAGATCTGTGCTCTAATCACTGATTGCTCTAATCTCTGATTGCTATTTCTGATCACAGAGCTGCAAACAAAGAGGTGACAGCCATTGTTTCTGCACTGCCCTCCATTGCTGTAAACCCCTCCTCCTCTGGCTGAAGTGACTTCCAGTGGATTTAAGGAGCTAACGGTCTCCCCGACCCCTTCATTTTGCTTTTTATTTTTCTCTTTTGGGAGCCAGACATTCAAGACCAGGACATTCAAATGCAACTGCTTATATGGAAAACAGTAGAAAATGGCTATGCATGCCCAGGGAAAGGCACAGGCTCAGGCGAGACCTGAGAATCTCTTAAGTTTTACCTCAGGCTTATCTTTGGCATGGAGATAGCTTAAAACACTTTAAAAAACAAAAACAGTAACAAAAACCCAGCAAACATGTGCAAGGGGAAAACCTGATTTCCAGAATTACATTATTATATTCAAATATGCAGTTTTTAATAAAAAATAACAAGGCAAATAAAGAAATGGGAAAAGTATGACACACACAGAGGAAAGTGATATATCAGGAGAAACTGTCCTTTTAAAAGACATGATAACAGATACACTATATGAAGACTTTAAAACAACCATCTCAAAGATGTTCAAAGAACTAAAGGAAGATGTAAATAAAGTCAAGAAAAAGATATATGAACAAACTTAAAATATTAATAAAGAGATAGAAAACCTCCAAAAGAAACCAAAAAATCTGGAGTTGAAAAGTACAATAACTGACCTGCAAAACTCACTAGAACAAACTTGTCCAACCCACAGCCTGCAGCCCAGGATGGTTTGAATGTGGCCTAACACAAATTTGTAAACTTTCTTAAAACATTATGAGATTTTTAAAACTTCTTTTTTAAGCTCATCAGCTATCACTAGTATTAGTGTCTTTTATGTGTGGCCCAAGACAATTCTTCTTCCAATGTGACCCAGGGAAGCCAAAAGATTGGTCATCCCTGCACTAAAGGAATTCAGAGGCACATTTAATTAGGCAGGGGAAAAAAAATCAGTGAATTTGAAAATAGAACAGTGGAAAATACTGAGTTTGAGAAGCAGAAGGAAAAAACTGGAGAAAAGTAAACACAACTGAAGTGACCTGGGGAACACCATCGAGTGAACCAATGCTGAGACCAGCTCGGTCGTGGGGACCCTAACCCAGCAGCACTAGAGGAATTAAAGACACACACACAGAAGTATAGAGGTGTGAAGTGGGAAATCAGGGGTCTCACAGCCTTCAGAGCTGAAAGCCTTGAACAGAGATCTACCCATGTATTTATTAACAGCAAGCCAGTCATTAGCATTGTTTCTATAGATATTAGATTAACTAAAAGTATCCCTCAATGGGAAACAAAGAGATAGGCCAAATTAAAGGGATGGATCTGGCTAGTTGTCTGCAGCAGGAGCATGTCCTTAAGGCACAGATTGCTTATGCTATTGTTTGTGATTTAATAACGCCTTTAAGCGGTTTTCCACCCCAGGTGGGCCAGGTGTTCCTTGTCCTCATTCCGGTACACCCACAACCTTCAGCGTGAGTGTTATGGCCAACATGAACATGTCATAGTGCTGCAGAGATTTTGTTTATGGCCAGTTTTGGGGCCAGTTTATGGCCAGATTTTGGGGGGCCTGTTCCCAATAAACCAATACTCTTCCTTTTGGAAGAAGTAAAATTATCTTTGCAGATGATATGATTTTATATGTAGAAAACCCTAAAGATTCCACATACAAAAAGTTGAATTAATCCATTAATTCAACAAAGTAGCAAGACATCTTTGTGTCTTTTGCATGTTGACTTTTCAACATGCAAAAATCAGTTGCATTTTTATACACTGACAATAAACAATCTGAAAAGGAAATTATGAAAATAATTATATTTACAATAGTATCAAAAAGAATGAAATACTTGAGAATCAACTTAACCAGCATGGTAAAAGATGTGTACAATGAAAACTACAAAATATTGATGAAAGAAATTTTAAAAGGCATAAGTAAATGGAAACATATCCTTTGTTCATAAATTGAAAGATTTAATATTGTTAAGACAGCAACACTATCCAAAGCAATCTATAGACTCAATGCAATCTCTATCAAAATCCCACTTTTTTGTAGAAATAGAAAAACCCATCCTAAAATTCATACGAAATTTCAAGGGATCCCAAACTGACCAAACAATCTTGAAAAAGAAGAACAAAGCTAGACGACTCACATTTCCTGATTTGAAAACTTAATACAAAGCTACAATAATCAAAGCAATGTAGTATTGGTATAAAGACAGAACTATGGACCAGTGGAATTGAATAGAAAGCCCAGAAATAAACCTGCACATTTATGTTCAAATAATTTTTTTACAAAGGTGCCAAGACCCCTCAATGGGGAAAAGATAGTCTTTTCAACAAATGGTGCTGGGAAAACTGGACCCAAAATGGATAAAAACCTAAATGTAAGCCCTAAAACTATTAAAATCTTAGAAGAAAATGTAGAACAAAAGCTTCACGACATTAAGTTGGGCAAAGATATCTTGGATATGACATTAAAGACATGTGCAACCGAAGAAAAAAAAGGAAAAATTGAACTTCATAATAACTTTAAAGTTTTGTGCATAAAAAGCTATACAACATAGTAAAAAAGGGAACCCACAGGATGGGAGGAAATGTTTGCAAATCATATATCTGATAAAGGACTAATATCCAGGATATAAAAGAATTCTTGAAACTCAATGACAATTTAAAAAACACAAACAATCCACCTCAAAAGCAGGCAAAAAAAGGCCAGGCGCAGTGGCTCATGCCTGTAATCCCAGCACTTTGGGAGGCTGAGGTTGGTGGATAACTTGAGGCCAGGAGTTCAAGACCAGCCTGGCCAGCATGGTGAAACCCATCTCTACTAAAAATATAAAAATTAGTCAGGTGTGGTGGCACATGCCTGTAATCCCAGCTACTCGGGAGGTTGAGGTGGGAGAATCACTGGAACCTGGGATGGGGAGGTTGCAGTGAGCTGAGATTGCACCAGGGTACTCCAGCCTGGACAACAGAGCAAGACCCTGTCTCAAAAAAAAAAAAAAAAAGGCAAAAACTTAAATAGACATTTCATCAAAGAAGATGTACAAATAGCCAACAAGTACATAAAAAAAAAGCTTAGCATCTTTAATCCTTAGAAAATACAAATCAAAACAGCTACAAGATACCACCTCACACCTATTAGGAGGGCTACTATCAAACAAACAGAAAATAACAAGTGTTGATAAAGATGTGGAGAAATTGAAACCACATGCATTGTTGGTGGGAATATAAAATGGTGCAGTCCTTGTAGGAAACAGTAGATTCCTTGTAGGAAGTCCTTGTAGGAAGAATAGATTACCATATGATCCAACAATTTCACTTCTGAGTGCTGAAAGAATTGAAAGCAGAGTCTCAAAGAGATATCTGCACATCCACGTTCATAACAGCATTGTTCACAATAGACTAAATTGGAAGCAACCCAAGTGTTCACTGATGGATGGATGAATTAATAACTGAAATGTAGTATGTACATACAATGGAATATTACACAGACTTACAAAGGAAGGAAATTCTAACATATGCTACAATACAATGAATCTTGAAGACATTATGCTAACCAAATTAAGCCAATCATAAAAAGAAAAATACTGTGTGATTCCACTAATATGATGTATTAATACTCAGTGTCATAGACACAAAAAGAGAATGGAGGTTGTCAGGAGCTGGGGGTAGGGGAAGGTTTGGGAATTTAATGGGTACAGAGTTTCTGTTTTACAAGGCCAAAAAGTTATGGAGATGAATGGTGGTAATGGTTGCATACCATTATGAATATATTTAATGCCACTGACCTATACACTTAAAAATGGTAAGATGATAAATTTTATGCATGTGTATTTTAGCACAATTTTTAAATGAGGGGAAAATGAAATTCTGATACATGTTACAACATGGATGAACCTTGAAGACGTTATGCTAGATGAAATAAGCCAGACACAAAAGACAAACGTTGTATAATTCCTCTTTTACACAGTTCTTGGAAATAGTCAAATTCATACAAACAGAAAATAGAACAGTGGTCACGCAGGGTTGAGAGGAGCGAGGAATAGGGAGTTAGCGTTCAGTGTCAACGGAGTTCAACTGGGGCTAATGAAAAAGTTCCGGAGGTGGATGGTAAGGATAGTCTCACAACAATGCAAATGTACTTAATGCCACTGAATGGTGCAAGGAAGCATCAGTAAAACGGTACATTTTATGTTATATATATTTTACCACAATAAAAAGGAAAGATTTCCAGTTCAGATTTGGAGTTGCTGCAGAGGAAGACATTTTAGTGAAACAATACATTCTTAGGAAGAGCTCAATTCCAAAGAAACAGGCTGTTTCACTAAACCCTTAATTGTGTGACTCCTTCTCAAAAGCTCAGAAGGAGCTGATGTCACCATGATTAAATGAAAGCACCCCTTCCACCAAAGTGCTGCAGCATCGCAAGGAAAGCACTGTCATCTTGATCTCTGTGCCTGAACACATCTTCTCATGTTTGTTGTCACACTTTGATGAATGCCCCCAGCCAGCCGGCTACCCTACGTGGCTGTGTAAACTCGTCTTGCCCTCTACCCCAGGGGTGACCTGGCACGTTAGTGACTCCTGGCTGAGGTAAACGATACGGCACGGTGGTAATGGCAACTGTCAGATCCTTCCCTTTTATCTCCCTCCATCCACTGTGAAGCGTCTCTCCCCAACTCCCTCCTACCAGGCATCAAAAACCCAGATAAAGCGGAAAGGAGTTATCTGAAGTATTGTGTGTCCCCTGTAAGAAATCCAATTATTTATTGTCACTGGAAACTTTTTCTTTTAAGTGTGTTAGTGAGTGACCTAAATGCATAGTTTTCCTCCTACTATTAACATAGCTGTTCCTCTTTCCCACATTTAAAAATCTTAAACAGCCCTCTCCCGCCTTCAAGATGAAGACAAAAGTTAGTGGAAACAAGGTATGCCCAGTTACAACACAGAGAAGACACAGGATATTGGAACCCTGTTCTTTAGCTTCTGGTTTTTGCTAAAAGAAAAAAAAAAGAAAGAAAGAAAAAAAAAATCTGCTCCTACGACTACTACTGATGTAATTTTAAAATGAGAGGTGAGCAGCACCGTTATTCCAGAGGATGTCTGCCTTAAGTTCTGCTCTGTCGAGGGCAGAGAAGTCACACAGAAGAATTGAGTCATTGCAGCCACTTTCTCAGTCCCCTGTATGAGTGACAAGATAGACCCCTGAGGTCACAGGAGTAAAGCCTCACATCCCACTTTGGTGGAAGAATCTTTAGGTAGACCTAATGATTAGCTACGTTTTCCAAAAAACCTTCAACCTTCCCCTACCCTTGGTGCCAATTACGGGAGAGCAGACAGGGAACAACACACATGTCCCAGACCAATAGGGTCCCCAGGGGATCTGTGAATTGGACAGATGGAAGGGTCTTTGAATCCTTGCTCTAGAAAGTGTTTCCACTTCAGGTGTCCCCGAGCTGCTTAGGGAAAGGAGCTCCTGTGCATTTCCTTGAAGCCTTTTTGCCATTGCTCTGTGTGAGCTAAATCTACCAGTGAAGTTTTGAAGGAGTTGGAGGACAAAAGGTCAGGATGAAGATCTAGCAACAGATTCCATTTATTGGTTGTGGTCTGTGCCTTCTCTGAACTTCCATGTTCAGAAGTTCAGAAAGAATAAGAAAGAACCCAAGGCACCTGGGGCTCCAGGTCATCCCCCAATTATGGTCCCAGACCAACAGCAGATGCAACAACCCACTGAACAGCCGCTCACATCTCCTGGGCCGCTCCTCTTCCCTTTGCCCATTGTTTCTCAACCTTGTTTTCATTAGCACCCCTATAACCAGCCTTTTTTAGACACTTTTGTTCCTAATCACCCCCTCCATGAGATGTTAATAGCACAGGCATGCTGGATATCTGTTTATGGACTATATTGGTGCTTTACAGCAAGACAAAGATTCCTGCCTCTTCCCAAAAACCAATTTTTGCACCACTGGGGACAATATTGCACCCATTGAAAATGGAGAGCCAGATGGAATAGGCATGACTTGAAGATGGAGCTGTGGGGGGCATCCTCCCGCAGCCAGTCTGGCAGAATGGGAAAAGCACACTAACTCTGGGGTCAGAAAGGCTGCGTCAGCATGCCAGCTCCACCTGCCCCTAGCAGGACCAGCAGGCTAAATTTAGGAAATACTCATTTTCAATTAAGGCTCAGTATCCTCATCTATAAGATGGGGATCACTTCTATCTTCAGACTGTAGTGAGAATTAAGTGATGAAATGTGTATTACAGCAACAAGCATCCATCGTATTGCATTCTCATCTCTCTCTCTCTTCCCTTTAGTTTCTGTCAAAAATATAATATTCTGGTTTACAAGAGCGAGTTTGTATTCTTTAGCAAGATTTTACTTCCCTTTCCAGAGACATACTAGATTGAAAACTAATTTGCAAACGAATGTAAAATGTGTTGCTACTACAGCTGGTGTGTAAATGTTAATATCAAGAGGTAGTAAACCTAATCATACATCAAGGGGAAATAAAAAGTTACACACATACTCAAACTTTACAGCTCGCTGAAATTCCTTTGCACTTGAGAAACTGAGTATATTAATCACTCTCTTCTCCCTACTTTCCTTCCCTAATAAAATTTCACTATTCTTTATTTAAGGTTCCATGGTAAGATTAGCAACAAAATAGAAAACATTCTTTCTTTCTGAAGGTATAAGAGACTCCCTCAGGTACATCACTCAAGAGAATTATGAAGTAAGTAAGCCTCTCAGATGAGATTTTAAAAGGTGACTGACTGTCTCTGGTCTGCCCACCTACTCCTTGCTATATACCCAAAAGTCAGGGTTTGTTTTTGAATTGAGCCCATTGATGGTGAAGGTGCAAGAATGAGAGTGCTTTGGAAACTTTGTGATGGAAGCAGCAGGGCTTGATGGCAGCCTAATTTGGGAAGAAAAGGAGTCTAAAATTACTTCACATGATATGTTTCAAGAGATACTAATCTTCCATCAAGTACAAAATGTACTTTAATGCACATTGAAAATGAAGAAAGTCACAGTTATTTTAAATAAGTAAACAGACAAGATTAAATGACATTAAATGTCAAAAGCTAATTTGAGTTTCTGGCATCAGAGCCAATGCTTCCTCCATACAGATATTCCTGAATTGGATTGTCACCAGCCTTCAGAGTTTGGGATGTCATCAGTCACCCATGGGAACAGTGAATGATGAATCAGAGACTTCCACGGAGAAACTGCTCTTCTGGGAGGGAGTTCACTGCTATGTCCTCTTGCGCATAATAGAGGCACAGCAAATGTTTATTGATTTGTGGTTTTTCTTGCTTTAGAAAAAGACAAACAGTCTACTAGTGTGTGTAGGCAATGATATGTTAGGGCAACAGACAAAGTCTGAAATCTCAGTGACTTGGCACCATGAAGGTTCATCTCCAGCACACACAAAGTCCGTCGTGGTTCCAATGACTGCAGACTTGTGTCTTCCATGTCATTGAACCAGCCTGCTTATGATCACGGGCTTTACCCATTCAACGTGCAGCTTCAGTCCAGAAACGAGGCTTATCCACTTCCCCTCTGCACAGGCTGAGCCTGCAGGGGAGCCTGGGAAATATCTGCTGAGTATTCTGTCTCCGTTACACATGGGTGGACTTCTGCAAATCTACCTTTCAACACCAGATGATGGGTTCCTCTTGACTGTGCTTCCTATTGATTTGGGATGGATGGGAGAGGACTAACTAGAATTACTTATTAAAGGGCCAGAAAGCTATTTCCCTCCCAAACATGTCAGCTTCTGAGCAAAAATTTCAGCACAGTTGGCTATAGCAGCAGAACCACCAACTAGCAAAAGCACAGCTATTGTGTAGTCCATGCTATGTTAGCTACAATTTGAGTGATACATTTTAAGCTTAAGAGGTCAATCAATATTGGTTGATACAATGAATACTCATCAGCTGACAAAGTCAGCATCTTATTTACCCATATCTTCTTCCTTCCTCAAAGTATTTCTGGAATCAAATGGGATTTAGTCTCCCATGACTCTGTTCCTCTGGTAAAAGCCAATACTCAGACCCAGGAGTTTATCTGAAATGTCCAGACATCTGGGACCACAAATAGTGAAAAATGGGACTGTCCCAATAAGCGCAGATGGCTAGTAAGCTTGTGGTACCATGGACTCATTTGCAGGTATGAGATCAGTCGTGATGGAGCCAAGTTATTTTCTTTTATGAACTTTTAATGTTTTTTGGCATACTTGAAAAGTGCAATAAAAATGAAAAAATATTCATCAATATTAGTGTATCTCCGTAGTCCTACTGTTGCATGGTAATATCATTAATTATGTATGGCTCCCACAGGGTAGTGTGTTTCAAGGGAGTGGAAATTGAATACAAAGTCTTTTATTCTTGTTTTCACTCCAACTCAAGTCATTAGTTCTCTCAGCAGATCTGCCCCTAACCCCAAGCCCCCAATACTAATGCCCCCATCCTTGCCCACTCACAGCAATTTTCTGGCAAGCCAAAGCGCTATACCTTGAAGTGAATTCGTGATTTTCCTCCAATTCCCAGCAAGTGAGCATTCCTGTTTTGAGAACTGGCTTAGGCTGAGATAGCCACTCATTTCTCCAAGTGCCGTCAGCACAATTGTATTTTGTGTGTGGCATACACATTTAACCTTCCGCCCTTGGAACAGTGTAATTGCTTGACATTTTGGCTGCCTAGACACATTTGTATCTCTGACCCCCCCAGGACCCGCACCCAGAGCAGGGACAGGCTGGGGCGGGTATCTAAGAGAAAACATTTACCTCCTTCCTTGTGAGCTGCTCCTAGCAGCTGCGCTCAGTTCTTGAGACCCTCCTTGTTTTTTCACCCTCCGCAGGCAAGAAACGGAATTGAATGCAGTTGCAGGGCCATCCTTCTCCTGAAGATGGCAGAATCGGAACAGCCAAGTGGAAGACAGGGGGCCCCACGAGCCCCTTTCCTACCTCCGGATCCCGAAATAGAAGGAAATGCCCTAAGCTAGAAAGAAAAGCGCACCAAGAAAAGTGTATTCTGAGCGACACCTTCCGCGTGGATAACGTCAAGACTTGGGTTTCTGGAAATGGAAATCTTGTCACTTTCCTTCATCATTCGTTTCTTCTTCTTCTTCTTTTTTAGAGACAAAGTCTCACTCTGTCGCCCAGGCTGGAGTGCAGCGCAATCATAGCTCATAGCTCACTGACGGATGGAGAGGGAAGCCAGATGGGGAGAGAAAAGAGGTTTAGGGGCGAGAGGGCAGAGAGGTAAACAAAGGAGTGGAGACTGATGGCAGAGGGGAGGGGCACAGGGAAGGAACAGTGCCCTGCCCTTCTCCCGGCCACACGCGGGAGGGCAGTATGTCTACCCGCATTTGGCCCGCGGGGCCGCAGCACAGCACTGCCAGGAAAAGGCCCGTTCCCCAGGAAGTGGGGATCACCAAGGGGGCTGCGCTCCTCTCATTCCTTCTGAGAAATCATCCTTCCCTTTCTGACTCCCCTCCAACCATAAGCCACTTCTCAGGCCTCGCCATTCTCCTCTCTCATCAGCCTAGACAGAGCTAGGGGCATTTGAAGATGCAGACTTCACGGAACGTTACCAACGTTCCACGTTATCACGGAACGTTACCAACGTTCCACGTGACCACGTTACCAGCATGCCTCCTCCACTGTGAAGCACCCCCGATTGCCCCACCCATCTTCCATCTCAGTGCACTGTTTTCACTCACCCGCCTCTCCCTCCAGCTCTTGAGCTGACCGAGGGCAGGGACTGTGTCGTGTTTGCTGTTGTATTCTCGGTGCCCTCTAAGGTGCCTTGGGCATGATAGGAGATTGATAAATATTGGACAAATAAATTAATAAATGAGCAGGGTGCGGTAGCTCACTCCTGCAATCCCAGCACTCTGGGAGGCCAAGGTGGGTGGATCATTTGAGGTCAAGAGTTCGAGACCAGCCGGGCCAACATGGTGAAACCCTGTCTCTACTAGAAACACAAACGTTACCCGGGCGTGGTGGCGCTCACCTTGTAATCCCAGTTACTCGGAGGCTGAGGCAGGAGAATCGCTTGAACCTGGGAGGCAGAGGTTGCAGTGAGCCGAGATCCGGCCACCGCACTCCAGCCTGGGAAACAGAGCAAGACTACGTCTCAAAATTAAAAAAAAAAAAAAATTAATTAATTAACAAATGAATGAATGGAGCACATTATTACTTCTAAAAATGCAACGCTGAGCGTGGCATTCTTCCACAAAACAGAGGCTGGAACCCTTTGCGTGTGGTTTTTCCCTCAAGGAAAACCAGGGCTAAGGAAATTCAGCCCTTCCAGACAACACCAAGGAAAAGCATGGCCAGCACAAAAAAATCATTCAGTGACCTTTCACAACATCTCTGGTCATATGCCGTTCTTTATTTAATCCTATAAATCCCTCTTTGTAAATTTACTTATTTATTTATATTTAAGTTAACATGGATACTCATTCACTACTACTGAGTTTTTCAAAACTATGTGTCTGTCTCAGCATATTTTATCGGCTGAAGCACATGCCTGGCCAGCTGCTAGAGCCGCTGGAACCAGCGTTTGGATCGGTGCTGGGACACGAGTCGGGGCCAGAGTGATTCCTGCTGTGACTGCGACAGCCAGCTTGTGAAGGACTCAGGTGCTGATAGACCTGGCAGATAAACAAACCTCAACTTCTGATAATATTTCTAAAATAATTAAGTGTTGTTGGATAGACCGTAGTATATGATGACAGAGCCTGCAGAACCATCTTAGAAATGAAAATAGACATATCATCATTTAAACGTCCAAGGAAACTTACAGCACTGGTATATACAATCTGAGCGACACCTTCCCTGTGGATAACATCGAGGCTTCGGTTTCTGGAAATGGAAATCTGGTAACTTTCCTTCACCTTTCAGTTTCTTTCTTTAGAAACGAAGTCTCACTCTGTCACCCAGGCTGAACTGCAGTGCCGTCATAGCTCACTGCAGCCTCGATTTCCTAAACAATCCTCCTGCCTCAGCCTCCTGAGTAGCTGGGACTACAGGCACACACCACCACACCCGGCTCCTGGATTCCTTCTTGTTTTGTTGAAAGTGATCAACTCAAATTAATCATCTTTTAGAGAATACCTGAGGGATATGGTACCTAACATAATTCTTACCAGCTAGCAACACAATTAGTGGACCAAGCCAATCAGACCAGGTTAAGTCTGTAACATTGGATGCTAAATGAATTTCCCAAAGACCTGTTTAGACACTAGGCTATTCCAAGTGGCATAAACAATCTCCTCTGGTGTCTGCATTCTCTGGTCCTTATTCTGTAACTTCACTGCAGTTCACTGCACAAACTGCCCATGGTGGGCTGCATTTGGCCTACAGACATTTTCCTTTGCTCACTCAGGAGTTTTGAAAGCTTCCATTAGGTGTTGACATTTAAAAATTGGGAGACCTCATTTAAAAAAAAAAAATCTAGGTTTTATTTTCTCTTTAAAAATCAGAAGGTATAATAACACTGAGTATGAATTCCTTTATGGACACATTGAGCTCAAATAGGACTCTCTAATAACATCGATAAGAATAATAGTAGTAACAGCTATTTGTATAATAGGATGTACTATGTGCCACCTGCTCCCTTAAGTGCTTTGCATACATTACATCATTTTATCCTCACATCAACCCTATGAGGTGGGCACTATAATTACCTGCAGTTTCTAAGTAAGGAAAACAAAACCTGGTGAGGTCAAGTCACTTGCCCGTAGTCACACAGCATTCGTTTATTTATTTTTTATTTATTTATTTATTTATTTATTTATTTATTTATGAGATGGAGTCTTGCTCTGTTGCCCAGGATAGAGTGCAGTGTCGTGATCTCGGCTCACTGCAACCTCTGTCTTTTGGGTTCAAGCAATTCTCTTGCCTCAGCCTCCCGAGTAGCTGGGATTACAGGCACACACCACCACACCTAGCTAATTTTTGTATTTTCAGTACAGACAGGGTTTCACCATGTTGGACAACCTGGTCTCAAACTCCTGCCCTCAGGTGATCCACCCACCTCAGCTTCCCAAAGTGCTGGGATTACAGGTGTGAGCCACCGCGACCGGCCAGTCACACAGCTTTGAATGATAGAACCAGGATTTGAACCCAGCAGTCCGAATGGTTAAATACTCACAAATGCAGTCTTCCAAACGATGCTGGGTAGGAATAAACTATTGTAGACACATGGATGTCTAGATGTAAACGCTGTTGTGACTAACGTATAACAGTTCAAAATAGTATGGGGTCTGGAGTCAAATTCCCTCTATTTGAACCTAGCCTCAGCCACATTTCGCCTGGGAGAACTTGGGCAACTTGATTAATATTTTTAAGCTTTAGTTTCATCTGTAAAATGAGGAAATAGTACCTTCCCCATGGATTGTTTAGACTTTACAGAATTAAGTGAGGTAATAAAATCCTTAGCATAGGTAAGCAGTGGCACACAGTAAATGCTCAATAAATGTTCACTATTGTTGTTTTTATCTAGGTAACTTTTAGCACTGAAAATTTCATATGTGTCTGACTCAGAAAAGTCTTAAGCTGATGTAAAACATATTCTCCAATTTCTAACATTTTGTAGTTTAAAGGAAATATGTATAGACAAAAATAATATGACTCTTTGGGAAATAGTGCTCAAGTACTCTTTCATTGGAGAGCGCGAGTATATAAAATGAAACAGCACTTTAATTTTAGTTTCAGTCTTTCTGTAAGTACAGGAGTCCCTCTTATCTTTGGGGATATGTTCCAAGACCCCCCAGTGGATGCCTGAAACCTCAGACAGTGCCAAACCCTATATATAGCATTTTTTTCCTCTGCCTACATACCTATGATAAAGCTTAACCTATAAATTAGGCAGAGTCAGAGATTAACAACAACAATAATAAAATGGACCAATTATAATGATACACTGTAACAAAAGTTATGTGAATCTGGTCTTGCTGTCTCAAAATATCTTACTGCACTGTACTCCCCCTTCTGATGATGATGTGAGATGATGAAATGCCTTTGTGATGAGTGAAGTGAGGTGAATGCCATTGGCATTGTGACATAGTGTTAGGCTACTACAGACCTGCTGACGTTATGTCCGAAGGGGGATGAGCTGCCACGGGTGGTCCAGGTCACTGGGCCATGACAATGCTGATGGGTGAATGTCAGGAGGCGATGATGTTGATAGCTGGGGATACTGGTTAGTTGAAAATTTTTTTGCTGAAAACTTTGGAAGAACGTTGTAATCAGAAGTTGTCTCTAACTCTTCAAAGCTTTGCTGCAGACGTTCTAACCCTTTGGTGATCATGCGGGTGACTTTAATGCTGCATTCCAATTAAGGATCACACTTCATAATTTTGTCTTTAAAAGTCTGTGAAATCTGAAACACTTCAGCAAATGTTGGTAATGTCCACATTGCTGATTCCGCTTCAGTTTCTTCTTCCACTTCCTCTGTGGATGACTCAAGTTCTCCCAGTTCCTGGTTTAACGCTTGTCAATGGCCTTCAGTGTGTTCTCCCACTTCCTCTCAAGCATGTCGGCAAATCGTTCTCCACCAACTTGTCTTTCCGCATGAGTGATTTTCCTAACTTCATCAATCCCAGAAAGCCTTTAAAATCATTCATGACTTCATAGGTTCTTGCTGCAGACATTTATAATTGCTGGTTTTGATTCACGCATTGTAGCTTTGGTGAGTGTTATTGTGTCAGCGATAGTGAATAGTTTCCAGCACCACATTATGTCCAGATTAGAGTCTGCATCAATTGCTGATCAAAATCTCAGGTGGGTGTATACGGTTTTGACAAACTAAATGATGTCATGCCCTGGACAAAGGACCGAAGCCATGAGGTTGTACTTGGAGGTAAAAACACAACCTTGACATTTTAATTTTCTCAACAAACAAATTCAGGATGTCCAGGTGCAATGTCTATTGTCTAAACAGGACTTTAAATTCCAACCCTTCCTCTTCCAAGTATTTTTTCACTTCTGGGATGAAGTGTTGGTGGAGCCATTCCATGAACAAGATGATTCTCACTCACACTTTCTGATTATAGTGACAGAACATGGGCAGATAATTTGGGGGGGTTTAAATCATGAAGTTTTTAATTTTTGTGGGTACATAGTAGGTGGTGGTGGTGGTTGTTGAGAGCACATGCGTTCTTCACTGTGTGCATGACACCTGGCTTTATCATATGCCCTGCAGCATTATCACCTGGTACCAGCGTTAATCTGCCCATCCATGCTTCATGCCCCAACGCATTCTTTGAACTTTGATGAACGTAGGTTCTATCAGGCATCTTCTTCCAGAAACACCTCGTTTCATCACAATTGAACATTTGCTTTGGAAGGTATTCTTTCTCCTTAATCAACTTCCTCAGCTCTGGCAGAAATGCAGGAGCAGCTTCTTCATTGGCAGGTGCATCTTCTCCAGTAATTTTTTTATTTTTCGGTCCAAACCTATTCCTGAATCTGTGGAACCATCCCTTACTTGTAAATGGCTTGGTGTCACTTGTTTCAGGGGAACCCTTGCTCAAGTCTTCCTGTAAGTTTAGTGCTTTCTGGCACAACGCATTTGTTGTCAATCGAAACATATTTTCTGTTCATGTCTTCCACTGACAAATCTAGATGGTTCAACCTACTACACACCTAGGTACGAGGTACAGCCTACTGCACCTAGGCTACAAACCTGTATAGCATGTGACTCTACTGAACACTGTAGGCAACTGTAGCAAAATGGCAAGGATTTACATATCTGAACATATCTAAACACAGAAGAGGTACAGCAAAAATATGGTATCAAACACAAAAATGAAACGCCTGCTTAGGGCAGCTCCATGATAACCTTGACCAATGCTGATCGAAACATCATTATGTAGTGCACAGCTGTGTTTACAAAAATCTAAAACGGGCATACTTTATGACCAGTTAATTTATCTGATATAAATTAATCTTAAAGGCCAGGGGCAGTGGCTCACGCTTGTAATCCCAGCACTTTAGGAGGCCGAGGCAGGCAGATCACCTGAGGTCAGGAGTTGAAGACAAGCCTGGCCAACATGGCGAAATCCTGTCTCCACTAAAAATACAAAAATTAGCCGGGTGCGGTGGCACACGCCTGTAGTCTCAGCTACTCAGGAAGCTGAGGCAGGAGAATCACTTGAACCTGGGAGGCAGAGGTTGCAGCAAGCTGAGATCATGCCACTGCACTCCAGCCTGAGTGACAGAATGAAACTCCATCTCAAAAAAAAAATTAATCTTAAAATACGATCTTATTGATGAATGAGCAAAAAGTGATAAACCATCCAATGGAAAAGACAGGTAAAAGATATGAAAAATAGTGCCACTGTCCCTGTATTCCGAGACCTCCAGCGAATACCTAAAACATGTTTTATGTTCATGTCTTCCACCCACAAATGTGATGCCTTTTTTCCATCCTCACTGAGCACTTATCACGCGCTGTGGCCATGACTATAGCAATCTGAGATGCAACAGCAGAACTAGCACAAATTTCTCATTCCTTCTTCACAATTTCACAGATTGAAGATTTGATCTTACTGTAGATCTTAAGAACCTCAGCGTAGAACTTTTTGTCCTTCCTTATAAGTTGAGAACTTTCTCCTTTTCACTTAGAAGAAGTACTTTATTGCTTCTCTTTGGCATATCTGAATTGCCAGCATCACTACTCTTGCACTTTGGGCCCCCTAGAACGTAAAATAAAGGTGGCTTGGATGCAAGCACTGTGATACCGTCAATCTGATAACCAAGCTGGCTACTAAAGGACTAGTGGGCAGGTAGTGTAGACACCACGGATATACTAGAAAAAGGAATGATCCACCTCTCAGGTGGGACAGAGCCAATGTTGCAAGATTTCATTACGCCACTGAGAGCAGCATGCACTTTCAAAACTTACGAATTTTGTATTTCTGAAATTTTCCATTTAATACTTTCAGATCAAGGTTTGCTGCAGGTAACTGAAACCGTGGAGAGCAAAACTGTCCTTAGGGGGAAACCATTGCATTTCAGTAAGTATTATTGAGCATCTACCATATCGTATTCATCACTCTATCTCTAGTATTTTAGCCTCGCCTATAGTAGGATTCAGACAAATGTCTGCAGAACGAGTAAAGACAAAAGTGAGAAGTTGATAGAATTTGGTTTGTTCTTCCAAAAGGTAAGATGCCAGAAAAAATTCTGAAAATCAGTTCATGTTGGAGTAAGCAAACAAACAAACAAAAAGTGTAATCAAAGAAATTTTCCTTGTTAAAATCAGAATGCATTAATACTAATGAAAGGAGAATGCAGACCCCTTCTGACATATTTTATACTGTTTAAAGATAAACATTTGTGCGCTGCAAGCCGCAAATGGGTTGAAACTCCAGTGAGGACTTTATGAGCTAGTCTCCTAATGAGGCTAGTAACTATCATTGTTTACAGTTAGGCACCAGGGGTCATGGGTATTTGTTATAATGAAAGCTGCAATGCATCACTGCAGAAGCTAAAAGAGCCTTTCTTCACAAGGGCTAATTACAAATATAATAAAACAACATTTTTAAAAATCTCTTGAAGTCCACAGAGAAACCTAACTTGGCACACCAAGTACAAACAGTAGTACCTGCTCTGTTTTCATTTAGCAGATTCTGATTACAGAAGCTATATCATATTTAACTACTAACAATACAAGACCACCAATGGGTCCTTTGCCTCAGATCACTTAATCACAAGATGCTTTGTGAACCATCTGGATCTCTAAGATGTTTGCCCTGACAATATACGCATAGAGTATGTAAACTCATAGCAAGACCCATGGGGTTTTTCTGCCTGTATGTGCTTTTAATAAGATGCTACTTTAAAGTTCTGCCTCCCTGGTGTCCAAACTGAACTTTCTGAGTTAGTTATCTCAGTGTAGGTGTGGAATGTGAAAAATTGATTGCATAGAGTCATAGAAACAAAGGAACTAATAGGCTGACTACATTTTTTTTACTTTTTATTGGCAATTTTAGCATCCTAAAAATGTAGTCCAATCTTAATTATTTTGGCCAATAGATAGTGGCAGTGTCTCTCTCCACAGTCCAGTGGAGAAATAATTTGGCCTGTTGCATTAGTTGATGACGACCACATCAATTCATGTGTTCCCAGCATCTCAGACTAGGAAAACTTAGGGTCACGATATGAAGGGCTTCTTATAAAATGTTAGTAACTGTATCAAAACCTGAGAGCTCCCACATGAGAAAAGGTTACCTATTTTATTAAAATTGCCTGTTAATAGGATCGCTAATAATAAGACTACAAGAAGAAAAAAAATGTCTCATATTTGTAGAGTGCTTCTTGCTTATTCCAAAGCCTTGTACGTGAAAACCAAAACCCAGAAACCACTAATATATGCATATTCCCTGGGAAAGAATGGCCAATAAAAATGTGAAAAAAGAAGAGAAATTAGGTGGATCTTGCACTACCAAGTAGTAAAACATACTAAGCTTAAGTAAAGTAGTGCAGTGCAAATTCAAGAGTAGAATAAGCAATCCACAAGTGGAACAGAAAGAAAAGAGATTTGCCTGCAGGGCTGATATGAAGGGAGCCCCTGAAATTGTGCTGAAGGCATGTAAGAAAGTGTATGTGATCAACGTGGCAGTGGAAATAAATGGAGAAAATAAAAATGATTTAATGACTACTACTGAGATAATATGTTAACTTTTTGGAGAAGGAAAGAGATTCTAAGATTGTATGCAAAAATAAAGTCCAAGGGGCTGGGTGTGGTGGCTCATGCCTGTAATCCAAGCACTTTGGGAGACCAAGATGGGCGGATCACCTGAGGTCAGCAGTTTGAGACCAGCCTGGCCAACATGGTTAAACCCCGTCTCTACTAAAAACGCACAAATTAGCCAGGCGCCATGGTGGGTGCCTGTAATCCCAGCTACTCAGGAGGCTGAGGCAGGAGAATCGCTTGAACCCAGGAGGTGGAGGTTGCAGTGAGCCAAAATCACACCACAGAACTCCAGCCTGGGCAACAGAGCAAGACTCCATCTGAAAAAAAAAAAAAAGTCCAGAGAATTAAATAACCAAGGATAGAAAATAAAACTATGAAAAATAACTTTTAAAAGTATAAGCAAATATATAAGTGGAGAAGGCAAGAGATGGAGAGCAGTGTGGCTCATACACCCTGGTTCATCCCTCCACGGCTATCATGCATCCCACAGGCAGCCTCAGAGGAAAAGCTGTGAGGCAATTTTGTTCATATTCATGTCATAAATTGAAAATGTAAGATAAACTATGCTTTTCAAGAAATGCCATTAAAATGCTAAAAATAATGATGTGTTCAGAGGTTGCACATGAGCCACAAATTGTGCTGACCATTTTGGAGGGAGCTGCTATCCAGTAAGTAGGGTCTGCTACCTTGAGGCTTATGTGCTTCCAAATCATTTACATAATACTGACTACTTTATTCAAGGTGGCTTTTTATTTGTACTCACACATTGCATTTTAGCTTCATTTCACAAAAGTGGATTAGTGGCGCAAAATGGTTTATTGAGGCATAAAGGCAATAACGAAATAATAACATACATACTACAACCAGAATAACACCATACCCAAACATAATAAACAAGACTCTGGCACAAATGTGGAATGCGAATTCTTACATGTTGGGACAAGTGAATCTGTGAAGGTGATGATTTCACACAAGGATTGGAAAAGAAAAGTGTGAATAGGATGTAGCATCATGAATATCTGAAAATTGAATTTCGTTCGACAAGTGATCCATTCACTTTTTGCCCTTCATGCTTTGTCTGTGTTGAATTTTGTCCCACAATGGCACAAAGCCATCCAAACTTTTGTATCACTTTCACACAAGCTCAGTGACCTTTCCAGCATCCACATGAGGTTTCCTGGAATAAAAGCAAAGTATCACTTTTCAAGTATGAAACCAATCAATTGTATCACTAAAGGCAGAGAAGAGGTAGTAGCAGTAAGAGATACCAGTGACATGAACATTAAGAAACAAACGACACCAGCCCCAAAGTTAATGACCAATATGATGCATAAAGAAAAAGCAGAATAATAAGGCAGATAAATTGAAAGAGTCTTTACTACCACGTCCTCTTACTAGCAGATATTTCTCACTGAGGCTGGACAGAACTGAGGAACAGGGCATGGAGCTCCTCCTGGCATACGTGTTTTCCTTGGGGATAATGTTCTACGGCTTTTGATCTTATTTATCTCTGAAAACACAGGCTATATAAACAGGCATTTTCTTGTTTTGTTAATGATGATTTTGTGAGCTGTAGGGCACTTGTACAGAAGAGGCTTTGGGATCAGAGCTGACAGAGTATCTGCTATGCATGAACACAGAATGTGAGTCAGCAGGGTGCGGTGGCTGGCGCCTGTCATCCCAGGACTTTGGGAGGCCAAGGCCGGAGGATCACTTGAGCTCAGGGCTTTCAGACCAGCCTGAGCAACATAGCAAGACCCTATTAAAAAATAATCTTTTTCTATTAAAAAAATGTTTAAATGCCAGGTTCGGGGACTCACACTGTCATCCCAGCAGTTTGGGAGGCCGAGGTAGGTGGATCAGGGAGGTGGATCACCTGAGGTCAGGAGTTAGAGACCAGCCTGACCAAGCTGGTGAAACCCCATCTCTACTAAAAATACAAAAATTAGCCAGGCGTGGTGGTGGGCACCTGTAACCCCAGCTACTCAGGAAGCTGAGGTAGCGAATGGTTTGAATCCAGGAGGCAGGAGGTTGCAGTGAGCCAAGATCGTGCCACTGTACTCCCATCTGGGTGACAGAGCGAGACGTCATCTAAAAAAAAAAAAAAATTAACCAGGCACGCTGGTGCATACCTACTCAGAAAGTATGTTTCACTTGCTTGGGAAGCTGAGGTGGGAGGATTGCTTGAACCCAGGAGTTCGAAGCTGAAGTGAGCTGTGATGGCGCCACCATGTTCCAGACTCGGTGACAGAGCGAGATCCTGTCTCAGTTTAAAAAAACAAAAAAGAGAGAGAGAAAGAGAAAGAATACACCTAAATGCCAATTCATCCACTGCTTTAATTATGGAGAACAGGTGATGGACAAAAAGATGCCTTCTGATCCAGATTAGGTGTCGAAGGAAAAGGTGAAACAAGTAAATATAATCAAATGGCCACCACTAAGTGTGCACTGTATGAAGAAAAGGGGGAGCGTGCTCTGCTTTTGGATGCTGAGGCACACCAGATATTCAACGGAGAGACAGTCAGAGAAGATTTCAATGCCTTTGGACAATTTTTATGACATCATTAATACCCATAACAACCATTTTATGATTTCCAGTGATTTGTGGCCATTTAATAGGAATATCTTTGCTACTACCTGCCACGTTGAAACTCTCAGTCTTACAGCTTTGTCTGACGCTCGTTGGCTCAGCATCCAACAAAGCAGTGAGCGAAGACTTTGGCAAAAAAGCTTGACATATTTTCAGGGTCTACCCTCTATCTTCATATGCAGAACTAACTGACAAACTATCAAATATCTGCTGTCATTCCTGAAAGTTGAAATTTCATAGAAATAAACTAGAATGGGAGGATGATATTGTTCTGAGGCAAGACAGTGAAAGCCGACTGCAGTTCATCCCATGGAAATGAGAACTAATGCCCCTTCCTACTGGGCATTGAAAGAATGCCCTTCCTAGATTAATAGCTGCGTATCACAGACCCAACCTGGGTTCATCTGCTCTGTAAGGATACCATATCCAGAACAGCAGCTAAAATTAGGGTTAAGTTTGGGATTGACCACTGTCATCTGCCATGATGCACCCAGATTTTGCAGAGGCGAGACTGGTGAATTAAATGGAGTTACAAGAAGGACCGCCAGCTGTGAACTATTAAAGTCTTTGAGGGTGGCACCAATCTCTGCTATCTCTCTGAATGAGATATTTACTATCAAGGTCAGGGGGGGTAATTTTAGGAACTTTCAGGTGTCCTTTCCTACTATGGTAGTTCTTATTCCACAGTCAAGGAACCAGTGTAGGAGTCTGTCTGCCAGCTGCCACATGTGGTCAAGAACTTGTCTCTGCTGGGCCCAGTGGCTCATGCCTGTAGTCCCAGCACTTCGGGAGGCTGAGGCAGGTGGATTGCTTGAACTCAGGAGTTCAAGACCAGCCCGGGCAACGTTGAGAAACCCCATCTCTACCAGAAATACAAAAAACTAGCCAGTCATGGTGGTGTGTGCCTGTAATTCCAGCTATTCGGGAGATTGAGGTGGGAGGATCACTTGAACCCGCGATGGTGCAGTGAGCCATGATCAAGTCACTGTGCTGAAGCCTGGGCGACAGATTGAGAGCTCGTTTCAAAAAAAAAAAAACTTGTCTCTAAAAGAATAAAAATGAAAAAGTTGCTTAGGAGACTGATGTACTCCGAAACTAAGGAAATGACACTGGTGTTGTGGTGGCAGGATGCACAGACCCAGTGAGAGACAAACTTTATCAAGGACTTTCTTTTCTTTTTTTATGAAAAAAAAATTATTATAGACTTTTAAACATAAAGAAAATAGAAAAAACAGGACAGTGAACATTAATAAATATACCAGTTAGGTTCATTAACATTTTGCCATTTATACTTTACACACACAGACACACACACACACACGCACACATTTTGCTAAACCATTTGAAAATATCTTAGAGATATTTTAACAGTTCACTCCTAAATACTTCAGCACACACATTTATAACGACATTCTTCTATGAACTACAATACCCTTATCCCAGCTCATAAAATTAGCAATAATTGTCTAATATCATTGAAAATACAGTCCATATTCAGGGCCGGGTGTGGTGGCTCATGTCTGTAATCCCAGCACTTTGGGAGGCCGAGGCAGGAGGATCACAAGGTCAGGAGAGCGAAACCATCCTGGCTAACACAGTGGAACCCCGTCTCTACTAAAAATACAAAAAATTAGCCAGGTGTGGTGGCGGGCGCCTGTGGTCCCAGCTACTCGGGAGGCTGAGGCAGGAGAATGGCGTGAACGTGGGAGGCGGAGCTCGCCGTGAGCCGAGATCATGCCACGGCACTCCAGCCTGGGTAACAGAGTGAGACTCTGCCTCAAAAATAAAAAATAAATAAATAAATAAAATTTAAAAAATAAAATAAAATCTAGTCCATATTCAAATTTCTTCAATGGCCCTTTGCCCAAGTCTTTTACAGATGACTTTTAAAACCAGGCTTCAGGTTGGACGCAATGGCTCAAGCCTATAATCTCAGCACTTTGGGGCGGGCAGATCACCTGAGGTCAGCAGTTCGAGACTAGCCTGGCCAACATGGTAAAACACTATCTCCACTAAAAATACAAAAATTGGCCAGGCATGGTGGCGTGCACCCAGCTACTTGGGTGACTGAGACAGGAGAATCACTTGAACCCAGGAGGCAGAGGTTACAGTGAGCCAAGATCGCGCGACTGTACTCCAGCCTGACCCTGTCTCAAAAAACGAACAAACAAAGGGTTCTAATCAAAGATTGCACATTACACTTAGTTATTAAGTCTCCTAAGTAACTTTTATTTTTATTTTTTTAGAAACAGAGTCTTGATCTGTCACCTAGGCTGTCGGGCAGTGGCGCAATCATAGCTCACTGCAATCTTGAACTCCTGGACACAACAGATCCTCCCAGCCCAGCCACCTGAGCAACTGGGACTACAGACATTCACCATCATGCCTGGCTAATTTTTTAATGATTTTTGTAGAGATGGGGTCTGGCTATGTTGCCCAGGCTGGTCTCAAATTCCTGGCCTCAAGTGCTTCTCCTGTCTCAGCCTCCCAAAGTGCTGGGATTACAGACTTGCGCCACCCTGCCTGAACTTAAGTAACTTCGAATCTAGAAGAGTTACCCACTCCACCTCCTTCTTCTTCCTGAATGCTGATATTTTGAAGAAATGATGCCAGTTATCTCTACAACATTCCACATTCTGAACCTATCTGATCGTTTCTTTAATGGTGTCATTTAACTTGTTGTTCTAGCCTCAGTATCTTCTGCAAGTGGAAAATTAGATCTAAAAGCTCAACTAAATTCCAGTTGAGCTCTTTTGACAAGAACACGTCATAAGTGCACACTACATGACAAATGGAAAAGCATGTCTGGTTGTCTGACTCTTGGTGATGCAATATCATCAGATCCTAAGGATCTCTTCATTGTATACGTATGTTTTGCCCACACAACCAACCAGCAAGTCTTTGGTGTGATGATACTTTGATACGATGAGAATTCTGGGGTGGATGTAGATCAACTTTTTATCTAATAGTTTTGGCATCAAAATCCCTTTAATGTTGTTTTACATTAGCTTTTCAACTTTTTAACAATTCGATTTTTTAAATATTGTAAAACATTTGTTTTCCACAAACCGTAAAATTTATGCAAAAGTAAGATTCACTTTTATAATGATGGCAGAATTACTTCTTAATTGACATGTGAGCACCTTTCTTTTTTATTTTTATTTTGAAACTCACTGGGCACGGTGCCTCACGCCAGGCATGGTGGCTTACACCTGTAATCCCATCACTTTGGGAGGCTGAGGTGGGCAGATCACTTGAGGCCAGGAGTTCAAGACCAGCCTGGGCAGCATGATGAAACTCCACCTCTACCAAAAATACAAAAATTAGCCAGGCGTGGTGGCGCATGCCTGTAATCCCAGCTACTTGGGAGGCTGAGGCAGGAGAATTGCTTGAACCCGGGAGGCGGAGGTTGCAGTGAGCCGAGATCACACCACCCATCTCAAAACACACACAAAGAAACCCTCATATGTATTAGTCAAGGTTCTCCAGAGGGACAGAACTAGTAGGATATATGTGTATGCATATACATGGGTTATATATATATACCATTTACATTAATATTCTATATATATATCATATACATATCATGTATTGTGTGTGTGACTGTGTGAGCCAGTTCTTCCTATGAGAGAGTTTATCAGGGAGAATTGACTCACACAATCACAAGGTGAAGTCCTATGATACGCTGTCTTCTAGCTGGGGAAGAGAGAAGCTGGTAGTCGCTCAGTCTGAGTCTAAAAGCCTCAAACCAGGGAAGCTGAGTATGCAGCCTTATGCAGACTGAAAGTCTGTGGCCAAAGACCCAAGAGCCCCCAGCAAACCACTGGTGCAAGTCCCAGAGTCCAAAGGACCTGGAGTCTAATGTCCAAGGGCAAGAGAAGTAGGAGGAAACATCCAGCACAGGAGAAGGAAGGCAGCCAGAGGACTCAGCAGGCAAGGTTATCCCACCCACTTCTGCCTGCATGACTGGCAACCAATAGGATGGCGCCCACCCACACTGAGGGTGGGTCTTCCTCTCCCAGCCCACCCACTCAAATGTCAGTCTCCTCTAGCAACACCATCGTAGACACACCCAGAAACAGTACTTTACCAGCTATCAAGGCATCCTTCCATCCAATCAAATTGACACCTAATATTAACCGTCACACCATATAACAGCTAGTATGATAGCCAGTTAGGTACTGAGAGATGATCACACTTCCCAAAGCAAAGCATCATTAAGAGACTCTGGACATATGACAGGTGGAAGTGGAGGAATTATTGATGGTCCAGAGGGAAATGAAGGCAGCCAGCATGACAGGAAATGGGGTGCTGGTGGAGGAACATTGAATTTTAGACCTGGCTTTCCTGGTCTCAGTCCTGACCCTGGCATGGGGGTGGCAGAAGGAGAAAGGAGTTCCAAGGAGTAGCTTTTGATTTGATGTTATTTGGTTTATTTCCAGGAGACTTGGAGTTCTCATTTTCATCCATTGGAACCTGACTTTCATTCTCCTGAGTGTTCTATTCTATATTAATAGCTACTTCAGAGGTTGGGGAAAGTAGTAGATCAGGCAGATTTTGCTCCTCTCCATTTCCATATCCAGTGTACACTGCAACATGGGTTTTTCCCTTAAAATCAACCAAAGTGGCTCAGGCTGTGGTGGCTTATGCTCGTAATCCCAGCACTTTGGGAGGCTGAGGCGGGAGAATTGCTTGAGCCCAGGAGTTCAAGAACAGCCTGGGCAATGTAGTGAGAACCTGTCTCTATGAAAAGCAAAAAAAAATTAAGTCCCAGCTACTCAGGAGGCTGAGGCAGGAGGATCGGTTGGGCCTGAGAGTTGGAGGCTGCAGTGAGCTGTGATCGTGCCACTGCACTCCAGCCTGGGTGACAGAGCAAGATGCTATCTCAAAATAATAATAATAAAAATAAAATACAATCAACTGAAGCAATGATGTAGCTGGGTGAAGATGGTTGTCTTCTGACCTAATGCAGAACATGTGCCACCAGCTTTCCTGTTTGCATATTCACACAGGAGTTGCGTATTCTATTTTTGGCTCTTATCCTTCTTGGGTTTTCTTTTAGGTGTGCCTTTTGGTTATCTGAAGTTTCACAAATGTCATCATTCTTGAGAACAGTGGCTTAAAAGAAGCATGGCTTTGTCATAAGCTTCTATCAATGTTGTGTCATTCCAAACGTCACAATCATCACTCTGACCTGATTTCACAAGAACAACACCCAGTCCTCCTGTCCAGGACTCCATCTCCACCTCTACCACCACCACTGCTGCTGCCCATGGCCATGCCGAGCCTACTGCCTTATTTATTTTCTCATACCTACATTTCTCTACTCTAACAGGGAGGCCACGGTGACATTTGATTTCTTGGATATTGCTCTATTCAAGAGCCTTGGATATAAGATCTGGGTGTTCCCTTGTTTCCAAGGTATGGCACCTACATAGGTGGCCGTAGTTTCTTTTTGGAGCACTGAGGAATCCACACTGCAAAGGCTGTGCTGTATATCCTGCATGTACGGGTCCTTCCCTTCATGTACTGGACCTTTTCTTTACTCAATGAGTTCTGGGTCTGAGAACTAGCTTAGGTCTTGAAATTGGGCAAGAAGGTATAACTCCCCACTAGGAATGGCTGACTTTAGCCTCCTTATCATCCATTCTTTTTTCTTTTTTCTCTTTTTTTTGTTTTAATTTTTGTGGGCACACAGTAGGTGTATATATTTATGGGGTACATGAAATGTTTTGATACAGGCATGCAGTGAGTACTAATCACATCACATAAAATTGGGTCTCCATTCCTTAATGCATTTATCCTTTGTGTTACAAACAATCCAATTATACTTTTAGTTGTTTTAAATGGATCATTCTTGATCTCTCTTTAGAGCTTAAAACTGCACTAAGGTTTTTAGGTTACCCAGTAAACAATGCCCTGTTGCCTACCCATTTATCTTTCCCCTAGAATCACCATGTTTCTAGAAACACCTCCCTAGATCTCCCCTGACTGTCCTTCCAAATTTACTGTCCTTATTATGCCATCTAGCTTCTGACAATTAAGTGCTGCTGGCCTCTGCTACTGTGTGACCAGTTCTGTACTGTCATCTCTTGTCGGCCCCAACCTACAGAAGACAGTTGCCACTGAGTTTCTCAATGTGCTGGTGTCCTCACTGTCACGGGTAGCAACTATCTGGGGCTAGTGGTGCAGATGGTAAAAAGAATTTATCAAGATAGTTATAGGTAAAGAAAGGCAAATTTATTAGAAAAGCAGGAAAATATGTTTCAGGAAAGCAACAGGCAAGTCAGCAAGAGAGGAGCTGACTGCAAGGAGACAAAAGCTTGCTGGGGATTTTATAGGATGGTGCTTGTGCCGTGTGCTGAAGAGGGCTTTCTGCGGTACTGATAAGTCGCAGTGAGCTAACTTGCATTTTTCTATCAGCCGACGGTCTGGTGATAGCTGGGTGCAGGAAGATGGTGAGTTATTTGCACAGGATGGCTCTGTGTCCTGGACCATGAAGAAAGGCAAACTTACAACTTATCCCATTTTTTTGCTTTCCCCTGGTCCTGCCATCCTGACTCCTTTTCCCTAATTAGGACTCCAAACTCACCCGTGCATTCCTTATCACCTGCATACACGCAGTGTTCTCCCCAGGAGCGTGGGCAACTGCCCTCCCGTGGGAGACCTATTCTAGCATGTCCACTTCTCCAAGTGTCTTGTTTCTTTTCTCCACAGTCAGCCTTGGCAGTTCTGCCATCTTCACTTCGTTTTATGTAGGTCAACACTTTATCCAAGTTTCCAAGACTTATCCAAGCAGTGTATGAGACCCACATCCTGAGACCCTTGCCAGATAGCTAATTCTGAGTGATAGGGGAGTGCCCCCTTATGGAGAAACTCTTGCTTACCCCGTTCTGGATTCCAACACTCTGGTCCAGCACCATGGAGATTCACTCCCAGACATACTCACCAGTTCTTGCCAGTACACACCAGTCAGGTTCTGAGCTGCTCGGGCGTAGAATCCCTCTTCTCCCTTAGCAGGCTCTGCTTTCCCCGTTAGGTTGTGCTGACATCTGACCTTAATTATGAATCTTGTGGCTGGGAGTGGAGGTAGAGGCAGATCCTGAGGAGGACAGACGTTGTCTTAGAAGGCACTGTCTCACTATCTGGTCTTCAAGTAAGAAGGGCCCACTGTCTTCCAATTAGGCCATGTGGACCACTTCTGAAGTCCAAGCATTCCAGAGAATATTACAGAGAGAGCTCTCAATTGCATCTACCTATTATCCCCAACCTAAGCCTTGGGGTCTCACTCCTTCCCTACCAAAGCTCTGAGTTCATCTTCCCACCAAGTCAACCCTTCTTGGTTTTCTTTCATATTGCAAAAAAAAGAGTCATTTATTGAGAGCACTGGGCTAAATTCTGGAGCATAAAGAGATATGACTAGTGCCTTCTTTCATGGGACAAGACTGAGTTCACATTTGCTCAAGCCTGTGACCGTTTCCCATCTCCCTTGCCACATGACTGTGTTAGGGATTGGAATTTAACCCAAGTGAAGCCAACAGGACGTGAAGACTTAGCTGAGGCTCTGGGAAAGAAGGTCCTGCACTCTTGATTGAATTTGCTGCTCCAAAGACATGAAGCTTGCAGTGGGCTTCCTCTGCAGCATCTTGAAAGCAGGATGGGGAATCCCAGAGATTCTGGGAGTTGAAGTCAGGAGATGCTGCCATAAACACCTGGCAGGGGAACCAAGCTAGTAGAAGCACTGTGGAGAGGAGAATCCTGCTGACACAATTCCTCCTCTCAGTCAGGCCATACTCAATTGCACATCTTACTTGTGTGAAACAGTAGCTTCCCACTTCTGTTTAAGTCAGTGTAAGCGTTTTGTCACCGTGTCCACCTTAAAGAAGTTCATGGTGCAGCAAAAATCAGTCACAGTTTATGATAATCTGCCTAATTATTTTATACGATTCCCTGAAAAACTATTCAGTTATTGTTTCCTTCAGCTGGGAAGCTAGATGGTCTGCTCTGTTGAGTCCCAGTCTTAGGCCTTCTCCACCAGAATGCACATTTATAGAGGACATTCAATATACACTTAATGCATTGATTGTGTAGAAATTAAAAGAAGAACAATCAAATGAGAACTATGAAAAGCTGTTCATTCAGAGCTTGCTACAACAAGGGAATCACCCACTATTACTTGCGTTGTTGCAGAGACTCAACGGAAGGCAGAGGGGTGGGAAAGCTTCAGAGCAGAAAAAAAGAGAAGGCGTCAGGTGTGCCCTGATGGAGACCATGGCCTGGGGAAGCTGCAGGCAGGCTGGCTAGAGGCGAGCATCCCATGTGATTGGTTAGGGGGGCATACTTGGCATTGGAAGCAGGGACAAAAATTAGGGAAGCTGTCAGTTATTAATCAAATCTTGGCCATTTAGGGCCAGTTGTTACAGAGGCATTTTATATGTGGTCTGGCCATGGCTCATTTCGTATATTCAGTCTCTCTATTGATTGAATCTCCTTTCCCTAATTTATATCAAAAAATAGACTTTTCAAGAATAGTTTGGGGATTGTTGTCCTTGTTGCTAAAACTTAAAAAAAAAAATGTATCTAGTACTGTCACTGCCTTCAGGGCTGATTCAACTCCAATATGGATTTAGAGGATTAAACCCAATCTATGGTGATATTGAAGACAAGCTCAAAATGAGAAAAACAACTCTACCCAGACAAAATACACAATAATCAATTTGGATGCTGCACCTAGCGATGCAAGACAGAAGCTAGAAGGGCATTTCTCAACCTGTGGAGTGTGTCTCAGAGCAGTGAAACAAAATTAATGATGATTAGGAATCGAAAAAGTCTTCCTCATCAGGCAGAAGTTCTAGAAAGTATTAATACATTTCACATGTTAAATGATGATACCAAGTATAAATATTATGTAAGTACAGCCATATATCCAGTGGTGAGGGGTATATTTTTAGACTGAATTTAAGAAACTTAAGGACTGGGTGCGGTGGCTCATGCCTTTAATACCAGCACTTTGGGAGGCTGGGAAGGGCAGATCACCTCAGGTAGGGAGTTTGAGACCAGCCTGACCAACGTGGAGAAACCCCGTCTCTACTAAAAAATACAAAATTATCTGGGTGTGGTAGCGCATGCCTGTAACCCCAGCTACTCGGGAGGCTGAGGCAGGAGAATTGCTTGAACCTGGAAGGCAGAGGTTGCAGTGAGCCAAGATCACACCATTGCACTCCAGCCTGGGTGATAGAACAAGACCAGATAGAAGAAACTTAAAAAAGTGGACAGCAAATTTTTTTTAAAAAGAGGAACAAGATTCTAGGATAAGTTTAATCTTTGTAACAATTACCCTTTAAAAATAGAAAGCTGATCAGCAAGAAAGACTCTGATAACCAATTTGATGACGTTATAACTACACTTTCACAGTATGTGTTCATAAACTTAAGTACTGGAATTAAAACAAAGCAGCACATATGGTAAGACTAACAAAATGTAAAGTGACAGATGTCTATAAATATGAAAATTATGTATAGTATAGTTCATTAATTACCTGTCATTGGATCTTAAAATTAGGAATGATATTTACTGCCACTCAGCCATTTAATGAATAGACTTTGTGTGAGGAAAATAAGATATAACAAGCTGGGGCTGTGCAGCCCGACCAGCGAGAGGTGAAGCAGGGAGAGGCATCGCCTCACCTGGGAATCACAAGGGGGAAGGGAATTCCTTTTCCTAGCCAAAGGAAATTGAGATACATAACACCTGGAAAATCGGGTAACTCCCACCCTAATACTGCACTTTACCAAGGGTCTTAGCAAACGGCACACCAGGAGATTATATCCCACACCTGGCCCAGAGGGAACCATGCCCATGGAGCCTCCCTCATTGCTAACACAGCAGTTGGAGATCTAACTGCAAGGCGGCAGCAAGGCTGGGGGAGGGACACCCACCATTGCTGAGGCTTAAGTAGATAAACAAAGCCGCCAGGAAGCTCGAATTGGGTGGAGCCCACCGCAGCTCAAGGAGGCCTGCCTGCCTCTGTAGACTCCACCTCTGGGGACAGGGCATAGCTAAACAAAAAGCAGCAGAAACCTCAGCAGATGTAAAAGTCCCTGTCTGACAGCTTTGAAGAGAGCAGTGGTTCTCCCAGCAAGGAGGTTGAGATCTGAGAATGCACAGACTGCCTGCTCAAGTGGGTCCCTGACCCCTGAGTAGCCTAACTGGGAGACATTCCCCAGTAGGTGCAGACCGACACATCACACCTCACACGGCTGGGTACACCCTGAGACAAAGCTTCCAGAGCAAGAATCAGACAGCAACACTCACTGTTCAGCAATATTCTAACTTCTACAGCCCCCGCTGCTGATACCCAGGCAAACACGGTCTGGAGTGGACCTCAAGCAAACTCCAACAGACCTGCAGCTGAGGGTCCTGACTGCTGGAAGGAAAACTAACAAACAGAAAGGACCCCCACACCAAAACTCCATCAGTACGTCACCATCATCAAAGACCAAAGGCAGATAAAACCACAAAGATGGGGAAAAAATAGTGCAGAAAAGCCGAAAATTAAAAAAATCAGAGCACATCTCCCCCTCCAAAGGAACGCAGCTCATCACCAGCAATGGAACAAAGCTGGATGGAGAATGACTTTGACGAGTTGAGAGAAGAAGGCTTCAGTCGATCAAACTTCTCAGAGCTAAGGGAGGAACTACGTAACCAGCGCAAAGAAACAAAAACCTTGAAAAAAGAATGGATGAATGGATAACTAGAATAATCAATGCAGAGAAGACCTTAAAAGAACTGATAGAGATGAAAACCAAGACATGAGAACTACATGTCAAATGCACAAGCTTCAGTAACTGACTCAATCAACTGGAAGAAAGATTATCAGTGATTGAAGATCAAATGAATGAAATGAAGTGAGAAGAGAAATGTAGAGAAAAAAGAGTAAAAAGAAATGAA